>NC_139027.1:46403740-46761433 GCF_964662115.1 Mustela nivalis
ATTTCCACTATAGCATTTCACCTGCCAGCAGAGATTAGGGAGCAAAAATGGCTTTGGCATATTTACAAAATGAGCTCAGTATTGAATCCTTCATTGAAGTAGGTACAGCAATGTTAGAGAGATGATGATGGAGTCTCTTCCCAGTGGGAAGACATGGGTTGCATGTCTCAGTTATCCATGTGCATAGTGACTATCAGTCATAGCTGTGGGAGATTAGCCAGTTTGGACCATTTTATCCAGGCAAAGCTCTAGTGGCAGGTATCAAAAGAAGGACACCTAGTACTCTTAATCCTTGTGAAATATAACTTAAGAGAGAGGAATTCCATTTTTGTATAGAAAACTTCAAAGGGAAATGCTTTATAAAGCAATAAGCATTTCAATCTCATTATTTTTCTATTGACAGGATTGACCTTTCTTACTACAAAAGTCCCCTCCTTAGAACCAAAATAGTCACAAAAAGAATAAAAGTATTTAGTATTCATTCTTTAAGATTTCAGATAAATATAAAAATTAAAAACATAGGGGTGCCTGGGTGGCTTAGTCATCGGGTGTCTGCCTTCAGTTCAGGTCATGATCTTGGAGTTCCAGGCTCCAGCCTGAAGTCAGACTCCTTGCTCAGCAGGAGCTCTGCTTCTCCCCACCCCCACAACTTGTGTGCTCTCTCTCTCTCTCTCTCAAATAAATAAATAAATAAAATCTTTTAAAAAGCTAAAAACATACATATATGATCTTTTTGATGCAAAAAAGCAAAATGTTAAGGTAACTAACATAGTTGTATTTTCTGACATGTTGAGTGAAGGTGGCATAGATTGTGTATTTAATGATTTCATATTCTAATTTTAGTAATTTACTATTGTAAATTGACATTGTTTAATATTTTATTTATGCTTCCCACATATGAATTTAATATATTAATATATATTTTCTTATTGAGCAGTACAGAGTGATTTTTAGATTCTTAGACAAAAATAGATAAGCCCACAGGGAAAAAAATAACATTTAAAATCACACCATGAGAAAGTATTTGTTAATATTTTATATTATATTTAACATATATGTAAATATAAACAATCAGAAATTTAGATCATGAAGTAAATAATACTGCTTTTCAATTTAACAACTTAAACAGTTTTATGTATGAGAAAAAATTAATTGTTTGATGGAACTAGAAGACAGAATGAAATTGTAGAACTATAGAAGAGACGAGTATAACCTCCATTTCTGTCCATTCATTCATGTTTTCATTAACATCCTATAAGGGAATCTAGTCTCTGTTTATTCTTCACCAATGATTTTCAAAGGGTGGTCCCTGGAATAGCAGCAGCAGCAGCATTTGGAATTTTTCTGGAAATGTAAATTCTGGAGCTACATCCAGATATACCCAATCAGAAACTCAAAAAGACTCAGCCATCTGTTTTTAATAAACCCTCCCAGTGATTCTCCTTCATGCTTGAATCTGCAATCCAGTATCTTAAACCTAAGATCCTTAGTAGTCATGGAATAAAGAAGACAAAAGAAGAGAACTTAGGAAACTTTCCCAAGGAATAATATCACGGGAAAATTAAGTAGTATTTGAATAGCCAGATTCATTCCCTTGTTAAATTCCCTTGTTAAAACTTGAATCAAGTTCTCCACCTTTCTGTCAAAGGAAATTCATATGAGATACTTCATTCACCTTCCGTTTTGTTCCCATTTTGCTTCACTTTTAATTACTAATTAGGTTAGTAGTAACCTGTAGGGAATTGTGCCGAAATAGTTTTACTTAAATAAAAAGTATGCCTTTATTGTCAATGTTGGTTTTGTAAAACAAAGATCATGCTCTCCTAAGTGGAAAACTTGTATCATATTCTGAAACATGGAATAACTTTGTTTAATGGTTCAGCTATAAACCATTCAACCTAGGGGTCCATGATATGAAGGCCGACGGTTTGTAATATAGGGTTTAATTAAATTGGGCCCTGCTATAATTAAAGGTTTTGAGTTATTAATGCATCACTCTGGCAAACATTTAATTTTTATCTTGCTGGTGAAACCCTTATTAAAACATGATATTAGGATAGCTAAGTAGAATTGGCTGCAGAATTGGTTTAGATTTTTAGATGTAATTCAGCACAATACACTGCAGTGATTGTTTTCTTTTTAAATAAAAAAAAAGAGGACTTTGGAAGCTCAAGAAAATGAGCACAGTGTGAGATAAGAGAGCAATTCTATTTTTAAAAGTCATAAATCAGGTATAGTGAAACTAACTTGGAGAGAAATATCTCTAAATGCTCAGTGTTGGAAATCTGTCTGTGCTCACCACAAACCACCCTGGCATTTTGAATTGTCAATTTTGAGTCTCGGGTTTCAGGTTATTTCAGTATCACTTATACTATTTTAACAAATATTTTCCAGTTTGCATCTATAGGAGGCAAAGGAGCAGATGCGTCATTAACCTGTTGATTCTGTTTTTTCTTAGAGCTAATCCTAATTGAAAACATCATCTGTATTTTTTCATTGTGGGACCAGATGATTCTCTTAAGTAGAAGTATTTTTTCTACCAGAATTCCAATGCAGAGTCAGTGTTATTGTCCCTTCTCTGGTACTTAGAAATTAAATATGGAATGTAGAAACACAAAGTTCAGCATTCCTTGGAATTCTAAGGAACCTTAGTAGTCCCAGGGTTCAGCCAACCACTCAACAAACCAAATGTTCAATAATGTTGTGTATATTACCTTTGATATCTCCCTTTACAAGACTCAAACTACATGATGGTACATTGCATACTTCTGAGGAGTCCTGTGGTTAAGAAATGTAGGCAACTTTATGTCAGCTTCTGTCAAACTTAATGTACCACAGGCCTCTCCTCCTTTCCTGACCCATGCTACTGTTCCACAGAGCATGCAATGCAAAATGCTCTTGCAATGAAAAGAGGTCTGGTTTAGGCAGTAAGAAACCCCACATCAACCCTGCTTTCATTATTTGCTAACTTGTGTGAGCTTAGAGAAATTAATTAAATGCCTCAAGGTATACAGTTTCTCTTCTCTAAATGAAGGTTGATAATTATAGTATAGGCATACTGTACATTAAATTAATAGATAGCTCCAGAAACTTGGTAAATTTTAAAGTGCAATTGAAAAGTTCATTTTAATTTCTCTCTTACTTATTCAGAAATTTGTCATTAAACCTGTGAGTTTCCCAAGCACTTTTTTTTTTCCTTCTGTCATCCTATGTACTCTATTGGGCATTACTCAATATGCAGCAAGTGATAGTTGGGTAGGGGAGTGCTTCGGTGTGCTCACTGAGCATCATAGGGTGAAGTATGTTCACTTTGCTATTTATGTTAACTTTGCTATTTCCTGGATATGTTCAGGTAGAACTTGTTAGAACATTGTACAGGAAATACTGTACAAGGTTAATTAATGTCAGGTTCCTTCTTACCCAAAGATCCTTTGACTTGAAAAAAATATATTAATCCTCATAATGTAAATAATCCATTCACTTGATCACATAATGAATAAATATTGGTAATATAGAGTATTCAGGTATAATGAAGAGGTACAAAATCATGTTCATGTAAATTTCTACTAATTAGTTACAGTAGGTATGCTAAGGGAAAGTGTAGTATATGTATAATCAGGGGAAAAAAGGTCTATGTCAGACACATAATATGAATATTTTTCAAGACTTTGTTCATGGAATAAGTATGGAGTTAGAGGAATATTTGAAGAGATAGATTAGCACAAGTACTTTTTTTTATGAAAATGAGAGGATCTTATAATCATTTAAGGACAGAAGTGGGAAGAAAAGACTTAACAGGAAGCCTATCTCTTCTGGAGATGAAAATCTTTGAGAAAATGAAATAGAAATAGACTTTTAACTAAATATGCTTATGACCTAGACCAGAACTCTTATCAACATGTTAATGGTAAAGAACAGAGTTTTTATTTTTTTAAAGAGTAAATATAAATTTACTTTTTTATTTTTTTATTTTTTATATAAATTATATAAATATAAAAAGTAAATAGCAGGATATATGTGTAATTGCCTATTTTAAATAAACCTGGAATTATAGATTTAAAAAGCATGCATGACTAGAGAATGAGAGGAAGTCAAACACTTTGCATTCAAGTAACTAACAGCATAAAACTGAAAAGACCCAGAATTCAAACAGCTTCTTTGGTGAACTGTTTTTTTGCTTTCATGATTCAGAATTTATCTGCTAATCCAATTCCAAGCATAGTCCTAATGTAAGAGAAGAAAATTCTTGGAAGCTGTGATCATCGTCTGCCCCACCAAAAGGAAATCCTCCATTTGGTTTTGATTCATGTTTGAATCTCATTAATCAAGTTTGTGGTCAGATAAGAATTATCAGGGGCACCTGGGTGGCTCAGTGGGTTAAGTCTTTGCCTTCTGCTCACATCATGATCCCAGGGTTCTGGGATCGAGCCCTACATCGGGCTCTCTGCTCAGCAGGGAGTCTGCCTCCACCTCTCTCTCTACCTGCCTCTCTGCCTACTTGTGATCCCTGTCTGTCACATAGGAGAATAAAATCTTAAAAAAAAAAAAAGAAAGAAAAGAATTATCATTACATTAACAATGTAGCCCTCTGTATCAACAAAGACAGTTGTAATATCTTCGTTATTTTAGTATTATCCATTACCACCCACCCTCCATGTTTCTGCGGTCAATGTGCATCACTTACTGGGTTGCTCTTTCAAAGTCCCACTCAACTCAGAATGAGAATCTCTGGATTTAGATTTTGTTGTTGTTGTTGTAAACTCTCATGCAACTGTTAAGCTCTATAAAATTTTAGAATTGGTGTTATAAGCTGCCTTTTTCATTGACTTCAATTAGATAGTAACAGTTTCATCCAGGACGTTGCTATCAGAAATTTAATCTTTCAGATATTATAGAGTCATGGAGTCCACCAAGAGAAAAATTCATATATTTTTATACCACAAAAAATGACCCCACCAAGAGAAAAATTCATATATTTTTATACCACAAAAAATGACTGACAGGAAAAGTATTTCAATAGTCACATTTAGAATTTAACTCATTTAATATAAAGAGGTCTCTAACCATATCATTTAATGTTTTACACCTTTAAACACATTTAACTTCGGAAAAGTGACTGTTGTTTATGGAGAACATAATACAGGAAAAATTTCTGAACAAAGCGATGAGACATCCTTGAATTCGCTAGTTTGGGAAGTCGTCTCACTCCTTGACTTCCTTCCAAAAAAATCTGTGATGGTGGCAATATTTGTCAATCTTATAAAAATCACAGTGCAGTGATTTAAAAATCACTAGCTTTAAAAATCTAGTGCAGCATCTTACTTGAATAGTCCCAATTTAAATGCAAATTTTAGGTTCCATCTGTCATAAAATGAATTTTTCAATAAAAAAAGAGGTGTGTATTTTTTAAAATGTTAATGGCCTGTTTATCCCACTGCATGACTTGGCATTAACATCCAAGCCCAAGAGGTTTGTCTTTGGGAGGGGATAAAACAAGATAGATGTCCAGGAAAAGTACCTAAATCTTCTTTGCGGTTGAGAGGGAGATTTACCAATGAAATATAAAATTGTTTTAAAGAATTATTTTGAAAATGGTCTCTCAGGATACCTAATTCCATTTTATAAACAAAAGATAAAATCATCTTAGTGACTATTATTCCTGCAGGGAAAAGAATTTGCAGGGTTTGTTTGTTTTTTTTATAAACCTTATTACTGCATAAAGAGATATGGCTGGGTTTGTTGATTTGAAAATGTAAACTGTGTATTCCTTTTGTTTTTCTTAATGGCGTGTGTTTTGAAAGGAATGAACATGTATTGAAGACATTTATTGAAGGCCCCCTATGTACAAGGCATCCTGCTCATCAGTAGGAGGGGATAGTCAGTCTGTGCTCGGCTTTCTAAGTTTTACTCACCTGAGAAAATATGTCTCACATTTCAGACACTCTGAATTCTTACACCTATTCTAACAGGAAGAAATTGGATAGGTGCCATATATATGTAATTACTTCTAATACAAGGCAAAAAGATATAAGGACCTTGCGGCAAAAAAAGAAACAACAACAACAAAACAAAAGCAAGAACAAAATAATAGGGCTGGGGAAAGGGGTAGGGGGCAGGGGTAGGAAAAAAAAAAACAACCTGTATGGGCTTCAGAAACCTCTATCATTTAAACCTTAAAAGAGGACATATGCATATATACTTGTGAGAAATCATAAAGAAAGTGAACTTTCCACTGGGAGAATTAAATACATGAAAAGATACAACATTAAATTTTAAGAATTTAAAATATTTAATTTTAAATTCTTTGTACAGTAATTTTAAAGCAATATAAGATAAATTATAAGGTAAAGGAAATTTGCTTGGGATGAAATTGAGGAGGACTTTGGTAAGGAACTTAGTTGTAATTTTGGGGGTGATAAATAGAAAATGATAAAAGTTTTCTAAAGAGAAGATTCAGATGTCAGACCTACATAGATCTCTTGCAAAAATTCGTAATTTATTTCTGATTGTGTTACTTAATGTATATTGGTCCTGTTCTGTAATGTTGATTCTATTTGTAAATGTAACAGGAGAGGAAGGTTATCTCTGATCACTAACCCCAATCACGGAGAGCACCAGACTCAAGTTAGGGCTAAGAAAGTGACCTTTTGAACCAGAAGGTGGATTTCTCAAATATTGTAGCTTTGCATTCTTATGTTCCTTTATCTCCCAGGAATGTCAGCTTAACTGTCTCTCTCCTATAGAATGTTTCCTTCCATTTGCCTGAGGTAGTAAATGGATTTGGCTAAATTTCTCAATTGCAAATTTCTAGGGATTAGTAGTTTAGATTCGCTCTGCTGTGAACCTTAGAAACAGACAGACCTCTTTTTTCTTCTTATCTGTCTCTCTCCCTCCTTTAGATTCATTAATTGTTTGCTTTCTTTCTCCATCAGAATGGATAGGTAAATGATATAGTTCAAAAGATTGACATGAATGTAGCCAATGTGATAAGGGATCTGAGAAGCCACTCATATTTAAAGTCTAACTTTATTTACAACTACATTTCTGTATTTTAGACAAAAACCCTGGCTTCTATTTTAGGAGAGAACTTAGAAAAAGAACCTAGATGGCAGGAATTGTTTCTGGGGCTGGATGAACTATGGGGAGCATCTTACATTTCAGAAGAAGATAGTAGGTTCTCAGAATTTTCCTGCATCCCTCATTCTCCAGCTTTCCCATCTCTAACCAGGAAATGATCTGTTTTCTAGAGGCAAAGCAAAGGCATCTGAAAATAGAAAATTGTTCTATGGTGAAAACTTATGGGTCTTCTTCCACAAGCTATCCAATGAAGTTATTATTTCATGTGATACAAGTTCACAATTCAGCTATACTTTTGTCTACAGGATGTCTAGTAGGCATATAAAATTTCTTTTTAATGGATGTTACCTTTCTTCAGCTTCAGTTGCTGCTGTAAATTTTTCTTTTTTAATATTTGTATATTTCTGTGCTCTCTTCAGTGAGAAACTGAGGGAGGTTAAGGGAGGTAGGCTTAAAACATGGGCATAATGCTTCTCAGTGTCTAAGTAGAAAAAAGACTTTTCAATAGTGTTTGGAGAACACCTTAAGATGCTTTAAATGTAGCAATATTTCCAATGAAAAGGAGAAGGAATACTGATTGAAAAACTCATTCCTTAGGTCACTCACTTTTTTTCTTAAGACTAACAATGCCTTTATAACCAGAGCCAAAATCTTGAGGGAATATGAACAGAAATTCAGGAATATAGAAAATCAAAGTGTTTCAAGGGGCTTTTTCTTACCACTTTTTCTGACTCAAGAAGGAAAGCTTCTATGGAGAAGTGAGAATTACACTTACAAAGTGCAATTATGCTGTTGAAGACAGAACTAGGCAGAAAAGGTGTTGCTTAGACTCACCATTAATAAATGACTTTTGGGCCCATCCTATTCACATAACTCAGAGATCAAAATATGAAGTGCAGCCTTCAGATCTTAAGTTGATAATAACAATTCTGGAAGTTAAAAGAGAGAAGGAAAACAGACAAAGTTGTCTAAAACAGAAATTGCTGCTAGGAACCCTATAATGTGGCCAAAAACAAGTAGAATCTAGGTTCTAACACAACATCTCAGTAATAAGAAACTTGGGGTCCGTCAGAGCTAAAGGACTTATGTCTGAGTTATATAAAGCTAATTTTTTCTGGAATAGTCATATGAACTCACCATCCATTTACACTGTTGATAAGAGATGTATAAACTAAATTAAACAGCAAAGATAAGAATCTCTTATAATTTTGCTTGTTATAAACTACAGAATGGAAATCTGAAAATGGTAGGACATCACCTAAAAGAAGCCAGTTATTTCCTTAAACTGTAGTTCCAGATTCTAACCATTCTGTTTCTTTCTCTGTGTCTCCTGTTTGCCAGAGGAAGGGATTTAGGGAACTTGGATAATTCATTTCATTTATTCATTTATGAAAATTCATCTAGATTATGAGTAATGAATACTTACTATGCTCTTTGATCTCTCCCAAAGGGTATTATGTAAGTATATAAACATAAAAGTAGTTCTACTAATTATTTTCATGACCATTATTTCTATATATTCCATTCAGATTTCTTGAACTACTCAGTCTTAGATTTTTCTCTCATTTTTCCATTTTTTTAAAGTTTCCTGAACATCAGTTCATTTTCTTCTAAGTTTACAGGTCTCTGTTGAATTGAGAATTATACTGTGATTATTTCCATTGAAATTTATATTTGCCTTAAATGTTTGACTTTTGTCTTTTATTATATAAACCAAAGTACAAAAAAATTACCCCTACTTTCTTCACCTTTTGACAAAAAAAGTATATTTTATTCATGAATCAATGCCACTCAAGGTTAGAATATATTTCAGTCTTAATATGGAGGGTTTTTTGAAAGGGATACTTTTAATTTCCACAATATCTGGAGTACTGTGTAAAAGGAATTATTCAGGATCAAATTTTTTAAAAAATGGTTGTAAAATTTATTTCATTAAAATAGTGCTCAACTTTAATACTCTGTATTATGCAGACAAAAAGGTCAGTCTATACAAAGTCTGAAGATGAATATTGAAATAAAAAGAAAAAACAAAACAGTTCCAGAATTATCATGTGCATCAAGTTAATGTGTATCCTATTGAAGAAGACACTAAGTAAAATTGCTCAATAGCTCTATAAAGAGAAATAACAATCTGCTCAACATCTTGTTCTGGCTTTCAAGAGAAAATTATCATTAAAGTAAAAGTGAAATTCTTCTTTCCTTACACATTGAAATAAAATAATCAATATATTTTTTAAATTGTAATAAAAGATTTTTTAAAAGCCTTGATCTTGATCCATAAAAACAAAATAGCAATATTTTGTTATCTGTTTTCTAGCTAGTAGACTATAGGGAAAAAAATGCAATTATTGTTTCATTGCATTTCCGCATGCCTGATTAAGAAAGAATTGCATTTTATACTAAACTGAAAAAATAAACTACATATCACAAAGCCCAAAGCAATATAGTATTGAACCAGGGATATTATATATTGTAACTTTTATTAAACTGTATGTTAATATATAGCAATTAGTGTATATAAATGTTATATTAGGACTGTAAACAGGGTCCCTTATGCTCTATTCCAGATGACTCAGCCTCACCTATCCTCTAGATCTATGCTACTTGCCTTATTCTGGGTTACAATTGCCTCAGTGATAGGTCATTCCTATGGTCATAAAGTCCAGGCTTCAGGTAACATGACTCCAGCATAGGTTGTCATTAGTGAACAGACCACACCATTGATCTGAAAAAGAAGGAAGAGAAGCAGCACGAGAAATAAGTCTTAAACCCAGCTCCAATGAATTTAGAATTACCAATGCTCTGGGTTTTCTAGGCTACCTAGCAGGGCGATGTGACATTAGCAGAAATATCACTGAAAAGTAGGAAACAGGAAGGAGCCAACAAATAAATAGCTTGTCCTTTCCCCTGGACTGATATGAGAAGCAAGGGCTTTATTGGAGGTGTTTTACATACTGTCAATCATCGTTTTCTGAAGAATTGTACACAATCTGTGATGTATCTCCTTGTGCTTGTCTTCCTTCTTCACTCTCCTCAACCCTCCATCATTCACCTTTTCTCTCAGTCAGTCCTTCCTGGGATTCTACCTCCTAACAGAAAAAATGTATCCAGGGTCTGTTTCCTCGAAAACCTATTTTCTTCTTTTGAATGTCCTCTTGGTGAGAAGTTCAAAGTTTCTGTGGAATGTTTTATTATTTTATATTACTAAATTACAATTTTCTTAGTGATGTTAACACTTTTGTTTATGTTACCTTTGAGGGATAAAGAAAAGAAGAGAAAATGTCAGGCTGTAAATGGGGAATTTTCTTAGGAGTACTACTAGGATGGCTTCTCCTTGAAAATATAAGTAAACAACATTTTGAAAAATTTGCTTTTAATCTAGGATGAACCAGACAAAGACTTATACTGCTTAACATTAAAATTTTACGGAAATATTTTAAAACCCAATTATTGTTTAAACTGTGATCTTTCCAAAAAAGTCATTGAGGCAAGAGCAATTAAGCTTCTAATTATTTGAGCGATGTTAAAAGAATATAAGCTAGTAAAAGATAACTCCCAATTCTAATATAAAAACACAGTGGAAAATATTCACTAGGAAACTGTCTTTTGTAGACAATAGATACATCATAAAGTACCTCTCTCAATGTTCTCCCCAATGCTATGAGATGACCTTATGTTAGCAAAAATTCTGTGCAATACCACACCTTCAGGATTACTGAAAGACAGAGAATGTCAAAACCACAAATACTATGAGGAAAAAGAGAATAACAATAGATATCAATGCCAAATTCTCGCATGCTCCCATCCATCCCCTCTGCCACAGAGCTTAGCATCAGAACAAGAAAAACTATAAGAAATGTATCGTGTTAGAACACTAGGGAAGAAGCATGAAGATAAGGTGACATTAGGAAGATTAACTCCATTCTAAATATGAAAATCCTAAAAAAAATCACAAATATCAGATTATAAACTATGTGGAAAGTATTCAAACGATTCAATCCTGGTAGGAAAGAATATCATAAAAAGTGCCAGGCATGTGATTTAAAATGGCAGGCTCTATTTAATGAAGCAAGCTGACTCAAAAAGACAAGCACAATTTTAGTGGACAGTCTTAACCCATAAATTCTGGTGAGGAGGAAAAAGCCAACAGGGAAGAAAGCAATGCCTGCTGGTAATTAGACAGCAAAGAATGAAGAATAAGGAGATTTAGGATACTAGCTGAAAGAAAACCACAACCCGTGTCATCAGAGGAAAAAAAAAAACAAAACTCCACTAAGATAACTGGAATTTGCCAGACTGACAGAAAAGAGTGCTGTTAAACTAAGAATCATGTAAAATACCTTAATTTAAGAAAAATTAACCTAAGTAAATGCCATAGAGAACTACTACAGAAAAGCAGGGAAATGAAAAAAGGAAAGTAACTATGAAGCCAAAGAAAACCAAATTTGGTTTTCCAACAGAATTAAATGTATTCAACAGATATTTTAGAGTATGGAAAATGACCTTGAGATAGAAATTCAGAAAACAACAACAACAAAGACAACACGAAAACAGAAGAAACAACTAGAAGAATTATTTGAACTCAGAAATGAAAAAAGACAACTTATCCCAGGATTGAAGAATAAATTATTAGGTTTCCAAGAGAGAATGTACTCAAATTTCAATAATGGACATAGAAGGCAGTTTAACAACCAGTAGGATAAAAAGACAAAGAAGAGAAAAGACTGACCAAGAAAGTGATGAAAACAGAAGGCAAAGAAGTGATCTATCTGTGTTATTGGAATCCTTCATGAAGAAAAAGAGAAATATGGAACAGAGCAACTGTCTAAACCATATCCCATGAAAACATACAGAAACTGAAAGTGACAAGACATTAAAATATACTATAATGCCTCCATAATGAAGAATATGATAATGAAGTAGATAAAATGACAGTAGAGAACAGTATCTGAAGGCCAGATTTAGATCCAAATAACTGTTAGAAAAATAAGTTATAAAAGAGAAATTTTGGCTTTAAAATGAACTGAGGGGTATCAAATTGCAAGTCAATGTATCGGTACAAATTCATGGTGTTTAATAGATGATAGATAAATAAATAATGGGATCTCAGTGAAAAAACAAAACAGTAAATCTTAAAATTCTCCAGATGGTCAAACCAGACCAATTTGAGCAAGAAAAAAAATTATGGTAATATTGGATTGTAGTATTAAATAAGATGAATATCCATGAACCTCTGCCAATATAATAAATAATTGATTAATAAACACATGGAACAACAGGGACTGATATTCCTTATAGATGTAGTATGCAAGAAAGAAATAGAAAATGCATCACACTGAAATAATTAATAGAGACCGATCCACTGATGTATGTTAAAATAAGTAGATAAAAGTTTAAGGAGAAACAGAATTGCATAATCTCAAAGCATATACCCAAGATATTTATTAACTACAAAGGGAATGATAGTAACTTACAGTGGAGAAACTGTAGAAACCACCTTGCACAAATAATCATCAGGATCAACATCACCAGTAATAAGATATATCAACCTCATGAGTACTGGGATGTAATCCACGAGAAGGATGTACTATCATTTCTATGGTATTCTTGGTGAGAATGCATAACCTCAATCCATTTTGAGAAAACATCAGACAAATTCAAACTAAGGGACATTTGGGGGAAAAAAATGAGAAACTGATCAGTGCTGTTTGGAAGTGTCAAGGTCTTGAAAGAAAAGAAAGGAAAGAGGAAATGTTACAGACTTAAGACACTAAGGAGAATGAGCAACCATCTTTAATGTGGAATGCTAAAGGGGATCTTGGAGAAGTAAAAATGAAAACAGTGAAAACACTGGTGAAATCGAATAAGCACTGTAGTTTTGTTAATAGTATTGTATAAGTGTTAATTTCCTGGTTCTGTTAATTGTACAATGGTTATTTAAGATATTATATATAAAATATTTTAAGATATTATATATAAGATATTGACATTGAATGAAGCTACCTGAGAGGTATATGGAAAGTATCTCTACTGTTTCTGTATTTTTATGTATTTCTAAAGTTACTTTCCAAAAAATGTTTTTAAAAACAAGAAGGTGGCCTTCTCTGATACACTGAAAAGGGATGCTTTTCATCTGCTATTTTCATCTGCTTTTCATTGCTGCTATGCCGTAACCCTGAGATGCAACCTTATGAACATAGTTCTCCTAGAAGAGGGAAATGCAAGATGGTCTCAGATGAAATGCAGTCCAGATTGTACCATAAATATGGCACCAATGGTTAACTACCTGTATGTGGGGAAGAAAAATATCCAGAACAAAAGGACAAGGCCACAGTGGGACCAGATATGGGAAAAAAATTACACAATATGGTTGTGCTATGCCCTTGTCTAAAATGTCTACTAATTATGACTTTCTCTTGAGTTTTTTTAGCCCTTTTATAATACTTGGCTTAATTTAGATTAATCTTGTGTAGATAAATAATTTAAAGATGCTATTCCAGTAGTTCTCTTAGATTGCTCAGTTTCTATATCTTTACAGTGTAATTTTATAAGTTCCCATGGTTTAGATAAATATTCCATTTTTAATTGCTTTATGTCTCCTCTTTGAAATTTTAGGACATGGCACAATCAGGATGAACAGGGATATGTTTGGATATCTTAGATAAATTACATTAAAGTCCTTCCTGCACTGCAAAAGTACAGATGTAGCTATTCAACCTAGGAGTATCCAGGATGAAAGTCATGTGCTTCTCCAAGTAAGTAAAAGCTGTATCAAAAAGAATATTAACTTGTTGCCAAAGAAGTCATTGTTTAAATTAATCATCCAGGAAAGAGAGCTAAAAATAAGTGAATATTACATGGAGGCAGATGAGAAGTTGTGACGTATGTATCACTTCTGCAACTGTGTGGTGATAGATGCATGACAATGATCTGGGGTTAACTTCGAAAATATTAAATGAATCAAGGGTACAGGAGAGCAAACTCTTTGAAGAATTTGGCATATGTGAACAGTAAAATCATCAAATCTAAGACTAATTATTATAATGAAAAGAAACATTCAATATAAGTTAAACTTTTCTCTAGATTTCATTTGGGCTCTATTCAAACATCTATGATAACACTAATTTCATTGAACTGTTATTGTACTGATTTTCCTCTTTGTGCACTTAGTCATGAGTTCCTAACTTAGCACAATGCCTGGCACAGAGCAGATACTTAGTGTGTGTGCTTTTTAAAGCACTAAGTAAAAATAGTCTATTAGTCATTTCAGGAGATGTTTCATAATAGAGTTCCTATCTCTTAAATGTATTCTTTTTGAAGGTACTGCATTTCTTAACATAAAATTTGTGTATATTCTTTGGTATAATTTGGAAAATTAAAACAAAACTCACTAGAAATAACGACTATTGATATTTTGAATTTTAGGCTTTCAGTATTTTTTTTTTATGGATAACTAGGCATGTGTGTATGTGTATGCTTATCTCATCATCTCTATCCATACATAGATATGTGAAAGGTGTTTTTGCATTTATATGCATATCATGAATATGCTTCCCATCACTATGTATTTTTCTATTGTTAGTTGTAATTATTTAACATTATTCCATTTCAAGGAGTTACCATATTCAAGCACATGTTCTTGATGATTTACAACATTATAAGTATTGGTTATTATTTATAATTGTCCAATAAATATTCTTGAGGCTAAATTTGAGCACAATTGTAATTATGTATCCTGTATTCCTTAAGGAAGAATCACTCTGTTTTAGTATGTGTACATTTTAAGTTTTTTCTATTTATTGTCAACTTGTCCTCCAGGAATGTTGTACATTCCCTCCAGTGTGGATAAAAATAGCTGATCTCTAACAAAATAGGTTCTTTAAATTACTAGGAATAAATTGTTCCAATCCAAATATGAATCATTTTAAATTATATCATAGAGTCAGACCACAGAACAATATACGATGTTTTAAGAATTAAGAGAAAATATGAAGAGATAAAAAGAGGTAACTAGAGGCACCTGGGTGGCTCAGTGGGTTAAAGCCTCTGCCTTCTGCTCAGGTCATGATCCCAGGGTCCTGGGATCGAGCCCCGCATCAGGCTCTCTGCTCAGTGGGGAGCCTGCTTCCTCCTCTCTCTCTCTCTGCCTGTCTCTCTGCCTACTTGTGATCTCTGTCTGTTAAATAAATAAATAAAACCTTAAAAAAAAAAAAAGAGGTAACTTACCTGGTCTGTACAGCTCACTTGCATTACTCAAGCCAATATTTATGGTCACTTGCAAATTCTTAGTAAGATGAATCCGTAGACATCTGTCTTCTAGTGGTAAAAACCAAGAGTTCAATATCTATACAAATACCATTAAAAAAAATACCCATTAAAGCAAAAAACAAAAAACAAACACACAAAAAAACAGAAAAAAAGATTGTCACTGCAAGGAAATTTAAAAGTGTTTCCTCAAAATAATTATTAGTTAATAACAATCATTTTCTCAAGTTGTAAAGCAACTCAGCTAAAGAGTGGCAGCCAAGGGAAGCAGAAACAGTTGTAGCTTTAACACATGTAATTATAACATTTTGCACCTGGAGCACAAAACTGTTGGTGCCACTGTCAGTGTAAAGAAGGAACTCGTTGAGACCAAAGCAATCAATAGTATACACCACATTTTGTAATATGCACTTATGCATATGTTATAAAAAATATCTACATATTATAAAACATATCTATGTGTATATTATGAAAGGTATATATAAATATATATTTTTATATATTTATTTTTATATATATTCATATATACCTTTCATAATATACACAGATATGTGTGTGTGTGTGTGTGTATATATATATATATATATATATATATATATAGCAAAAGGATTCTTTCTTTCCTTTGATCTATCATAAAAATTACACACACACACACACACACACACACACACACACTTATATTTGGGGACACTTCAAGAGCTGCTTTGCCACAATAAATATCCGTAAGAGAAAATATACACCTTTTGAAGCATCTTTCTTAGCTTTCCAACCTCAACTTCATTCAGCCTCTACCAGGCCACATTATATATTGATGGGAACATCCTTGACATTAGCCAGGGGGGATTCCTGAGCCATTTGCTTGCCTCTAGCATTCAGGGTTAAAGAAGCTCACTTCATCACAATATTCAGTCTTCTTTGAACATATCTTTCATTTAAGGACATGGATTAAGGTTTTGAAAGAAAAATGAATACAGTGATGTAGAAATAATGACATTTTTCTTAGATATCATCTAGAGGACAAATATTTTTGAAAACTTCTAGTGGAATTTTGAAGTATCATTTACCAACATATTTATTTTTATCTTTACAATAGTTCATTTCTTGAAACAAATACTATGTGGTTGTTAACTTATATGTTTTTTAATAGTATAAAAGATACAGATTTTGTTATCAAGAAGACTAAAATATATCAGAGGTATATAAAAAGTGAACAATTAACTATAAAAAAGTTAACATTTGGAAAGTATCATAAGACAAGTACACAGTCCTATCAGGTATACACACACACACACACACCTGATAGAACTGTATATATAAATATATAAATATATATATATATTTATATAAATATATATATATATATAATTAATGACTTGGAATACTCAGAAGAACTTTAGGAAAAAGATGGCATATTATATGGATTTTTTTTTTAAGATTTTATTTATTTGACAGAGATCACAAGTAGACAGAGAGGCAGGCAGAGAGAGAGAGAAAGAAGGGAGGAAGCAGGCTCCCTGCAGAGCAGAGAGCTGGACTGGTGGCTCCATCCCAGGATGGTGGGATCATGACCTGAGTCAAAGGCAGAGGCTTTAACCCACTCAGCCACCCAGGCGCCCCTATTATATGGATCTTATAAGAATTTCTCATACTCTGGCAATATATATTGCATCTATTACCACAAATCCCACAGTAAAATATTATGATGCTGTTTTCCCCTAGAAGTTTTATATATATATTTTTAAAGAATTTATTTATTTATTTGACAGACCGAGATCACAAGTAGGCGGAGAGGCAGGCAAAGAGAGAGGGGGAAGCAGGCTCCCTGCTGAGCAGAGAGCACGATGTGGGGTTTGATCCCAGGACCCGGGATCATGGCCTGAGCTGAAGACAGAGGCTTTAACCCACTGAGCCACCCAGGTACCCCCCAAATTTTATATTTTGAAGTTTAACTTCAAATCTATGACCAAATTTGAGTTAGTTTTATATGATGTCTAGGTTACAGTTCTTTTCTTTTTTTTTTTTTTTTTGCTACATGTAGATACCCAGTTGTTCCAGAACCATTGTGGAAAAGGCTATCTTTCCTACATTTAATTGCTCTTGTGACTCTGCAAAGAAATGTCTGGCATATTTGTGTCCATTCTGTTTCATTGATTTATGTGTCTGTGTCTCTTTCAATATCATAATATCTTGTTTAATAGAGCTACATACATAATAAATCGTACTATAGAGTAGAGGCATTTCTCCTTCGTTAATATTATTTGTTAAGATTATTTTAGGTATTCAAGGAACCTTATATTTTCATATAATCTTTTTATAATAAGCTTGTGTATGTGCACTAAAACCTGGCTGAGATTTTGATAGGAATTACATTAAACCTATTTATCTCCAAATTGAGAGAAATAACACCTTTCTATGCTGAGTCATCCAATCTATGAACATAGTAGGATTTTTTACTTATTTGCCAGTTTGCCTTCTTCTTTGCACCTTTCAAAGTTCTTTTTTGGTTGCCTTCTGCATTGTTGCCAGAGTTGTACATGGTTGTATACATGATTGTACTTGTCAGGAAGGAACTGGGAGAAATGGTTTATGCCATCATATCTGAATAGGAAGTCTTCTGTTGCCTTCTGTCAACCCCATAGTATTGCTATATAACCAGCCTCTTGTGTTTTAAGAAAATTAAGGGGAAAGCTTAGTCTTTTATATTTATCCATATACATATCATTTCTTCTTTCCTGAAAACCTGATTTTCATTTGACATCACTTCTCTTCATTCTGAAAAAATGTTTTTTAGCATTTATCTAGTACAGACTGTTATTACTAAACTCTTTCTTAAAATCAGAAAATGTATTTATTTAGTAGCCTTACAGATTCTTTTCATTGGATATAAAATTCTGAGTTGGTTTTTTTAAGCATTTATTATTTTTTTTTAAGATTTTTTTTTTTTTTTTTTGTCAGAGAGAGAGAGCGCGTGAACACAGGCAGACAGAATGGCAGGCAGAGGCAGAGGGAGAAGCAGACTCCCTGCCGAGCAAGGAGCCCGATGTGGGACTCGATCCCAGGACGCTGGGATCATGACCTGAGCCGAAGGCAGCTGCTTAACCAACTGAGCCACCCAGGCGTCCCAGCATTTAAAAAATTTTAGACCCCCCCCCCCCAACTCTGGTCATCTAATAAAAAACTTACATTATATGAATATTCACATATAGAAAACTTATTTTTTCATATCTATTTATATATTTTATATAAACATCTAATTGCACTGCTGATAAGTAGGATCACAAATGCATTTGAATATCTTCTCACTTTGTATTTATTGCCTTATAATTAGAGAAATACAAAATGTTGTTTATTTTAAAATTTTGGAAAGATAATATCTGTAGTATACTGATTTTGAAATATTTAATACTCTTCACTATCAAAATTTCACTCCTCTACATTATATTTCCCATGGCTTGCACCCCTATTAAAAAAAAACTAATGAGCAAAAAATAAACAAGAGTATTTTAATTTTTTTCCCAGAAGTATACATAGCTAATAATGGCTTAATGTGTCATTTTTCTGGAGAGTTGAGCTTCCTTCTGGAATCACAGTGTAGTGACATGAATGAATGAAGGTCTGGAATGGAAAAGGAATTGGAATGCTCCTATCTTTGGAATGCTGCCATTTGTGCCTCTCTGATACTGAGCATTTCATTTTAAGTACCTTGAAGCTTGGTTTCCCTGCCTATAAAATAACTGTACAGTGTCTGATATGTAGTAGATTTCCCTAAAATATCACTTAAAATATTCCTTAATGTCTACCTATAGATAAAATGATGTTGCATATACTAAACTGTTCGAAAACTACCCAAAGCTATATAATATTCAATTTCAAACTTACTACTTCAGGGTAAATATATTTTAATGGTCTGAAAAATTGGAAATTTTTGAGGGGGGTCTTTGGGAGGATGGCTGAAATGAGGCAATATTTTATTTAATTGATTCATCCATCATCTCATATCAATACAGTTTCAAATATATATTGCATTTGTACCATTTGCCAGATGCTGGTTTTAGATTCAAAGGAAAACGAGGCACAGTTCCCGTCTTGGGAAAGCTGACATGTGGTGTGGTAGATGAAAACAGACATAAGAGAATGTTTTAATATGGCCAAAGATACGTGAAAATCAGGAGGAGATTGCCAACCAAGCAGCTAGAAGAATAGCATAATTAGCCTAAATATGGGACCTCATTGAAAACTCAGAGGGAGCTCAAATCTGCCCTCTCAGTTGAAATTATTCTCATGCTGAGCACCCTGCTCCTAAGAGGAACTTTGCAATGTGCTATGTAGTTTAATCCTCACATTCCAACTTGAAAACTTGAGTGTTCCATCCAGAGTTTGCCCGTTCTTAGTTTTCTTGTTTTTCATAATTTGTCAGTTTGATTAAATTTTGACTAAAGAATTTGCATTTATTGCTGGAAATGTGACAGCATTCACTTTTCGCATAGTAGTTTGGTATATATTCTTTTAAAGATTAAAAAATATATATTTTATTTATTTACTTGAGAGACAGAAAGAGCACAAGCGGGGGCGGGGAGGGGCAGAGGGAAAGGGAGAAGCAGATTCCCCACTGAGCCAGGAGCCAGACTCCTGGCTCTACCCCAGGACCCTGAGATCAGGACCTGAGCAGAAATCAGATGCTTAAGTGACTGGGCCACCCAGGCGCCCCTATTTTTATCTAACATATAAGTAAGTCATATAAAGGAGATTTTCTTTCAAAGCTTTAAATTTCATTAATAAATTTGACACCAGCAAATCCCCCATATTTAACATTTTGCTAACTTAATCTAATTTGTCCTCTTGTTTTACTTGCCAATTCACTAAACAGTAAATCAGGAGAAAGGGAACTGTAGCTTGGGATCTATGACCAATTCATATTGTGATAATGGGCAAGACAGGTCTGGTATTTCTGTATCCTATCCCATTTTCCTCCTTACAAAGCATGTTCTCTTGGTGGTAGGGATAATGATTTTCAAGAAGATCCTCCTAAATTACCTGCCATCTCTAAACAAATCAACAGATGGGACAAAATAAAAGCTACTCCCTTCTACTTTACTAACTCAGTATCTCCATCCAGTGGTCTCAGTCACTTCAAGCAATAAAAGCTGCAGGAAAAAACAAGTTTTGCTTCAGTGTTCATCATTCTTGTATTCAAGAATGTATGATGGGAATGCTTATTATCTATCACTCATAAACCTGCATAATCAAATAAATCTTTAGTTTTAAATCATAATATTCAATACCATATTAAATAAGATGCTGGTAATATTTTAGAAGGGCCAGAGGAGAAAAAGAATACTTTTTAAATGAAATACTAAATTAATTGAGCTTCTATACTGAAATTACCCTTTAGTTAAAAGCCTGGGATCAGAAAACAACATTTAAAGCAGATTTCATAACTGAAAATGTGGAAATATTTATTCTCTATTTTGTATATGTTAAAACTTATCTTGGTATAGAAAGAAATTATCACTATGAAAAGGAATATATTAATTATAGCTTGAGATAACTAAGGAAACATAGAGTTGGGTTCTGGCAATAACTTACACTGATGATAAGTTATCACTGTAAGTTATTAAGGGAAACATCCAATACTTTTGCTCTCAATTCTTGATAATTTTCATAAAATAGCACCTTTTGTTGTTTAAATGTTCCTTTGCTCCTAAAGAAATACCCAACAGAAGTCAAAATTTCTACCTCTGACAATGAGTATGGTTGCTATGGAAATAATTATGACTTTTGGTATGAAAGGATAAAAAAGCTGGAGAATTTGAAATGTTAAGAAATAAATACACTATTATCATGCAAAACTGCCTGGTAGAAAGAGATGTTTAAAAAGTATATACTGAATTAATCAGAACTTTTCTAAATAGAGAATTTTCTAAATTTTTAAAATTTTGGCAGCTTCAAAACTTCAATAAAGTGCAGCAAGCAAATGGGAACTATGAATATGAACAAACCTTCATCAAATTACAATGGGATTATAGCCCAATAAAGTCATTATAAATTGAAACCATTAGAAGTTGAAGATGTATTTAGTACACCTAACCTACCAGCACCATGTTGAGCCTAGCTTGCCTCTAGTTTGACAAAATTATCTAACCCAAAGTCTCTTTTATAATAAAATATTGCATAACTCATGTAATTTATTGAATACTGTACTGAAAGCAAAAAAAAACCGGAATGGTTGAATGGGTACAGAATGGTTGCGTGTGTTTCAGTCATTAACCGTCTTGATCATGTGGTTGACTAGGAGCCCATCATCATGACAAACTATCATACTGTAATTCACTAGTTGGGAAAGATCTGAATTCAAAACCCTAAGCATGGCTTCTCTTATATGCAGATTGCTTTTGCAATATAATAAAGTTGAAAAATCGGAAGTCATACCATCAGAAGTCAGAGACCATCTGTAACTAGATGGAATTAATTTTTCCAATTAAAAAGCTGAAAACTGAGGCTACTTGGCATATTAACACATGGTTATCTAAAAAAATATATATGGAGATTTGCTTACCTTTCCACTTCAGCATTGATTGTTATACTTCCCCTTCTTGTCTCACTAGTAATACCTTACCCATGAAATGATGTCAATATTGTATCTTTTAAAATTATGTTTATTCAATTATGGACAAAAAAGTAAGTGAAATTTCTTTCCATACCCTTCCAACAGGCAAATTTTATTAAATATATTTTTGAAAATTATCCATACATAAAGAGAGGATATTCATAGGTGAATACATACAAATTATCAAAGTCTTTATTTTACAGGGAATGTTTACACTATTTTTTTTCCTTAACTTATATATCATGCATCTTTCTATGTTAGTACATAAGTATTTACCATACTTTTTTAAATGGTTATATAGTATTGAAACTATATTATAGTTAATTACTCAATACATGTTTGATAGATATTGATAATTAAAAATATAAATTATATATACATATATAATGCAAATATCACATAAGTGTGTATGTGTGTGTATATATATATATGTATATATATATATATGCAGTACCAAATTTTATTCATACCAATTTTATAAAACCTATGTTTATTCCATATTTTGGACATATGGAAGATATTTTTTTAGGATAAATTCTTAGATACTGTCATATTGAGAAAACAAACACATTTTTGAAATTTTGATAAAATTTCCAAATTGGTCTTCTGAAAGACTGAAGTAGTTAATAATACCATTTACTGTTAGTAGTGGAAAATTTCAATATTTTGCTACTTGAATTTAGTTTATAAATATTTATAGATTAATTAATTTGTCAATTCCCAGGCATGAACTAGTTAATAGTTAATTATACACACAAAATGTATAGACTATGAGGGAGGTAGATTTTTAAAAATCTCAAAAACTTCAATGAAAGTTACTATGTAAAAATACTAATTGCTATTGATATGTACTAGGAGTTCTGTGGAAAAAAATATTTTGAAATGGAGCCAAGGGACTCCAACTTAAGTATTGCATTGATATAGTGGGACTATCATTTTTCTTTATATAACATGACGTTTTTCCTGCAATTATACTTAATTTGCTGGAATACTTTGAGGTAATTTTTCTGAAAATGTGGGTTAACTGTAAAATTCTAAAACTTTTTGAGACCCACAAACATCATTAATTATGGTCCTCAGTAAATCAGTAATCAGTAATTATGGTCCTCAGTAAATCAGTAATCAAATTAAAGGCAAAGATTAAACTACCCTGTGCTCTTACCACACTTAGTGGAGTGAACTTTTATGTTCTTTCTTTACTGGTCAATTTTTTTTTTCCACATTGCAATATGGTTTACAATTACCCTGCTCATAACAATAATAACCCATTCCAGGGGTAAGTATATGGACACCATCAGGAGCTATGGCAGATACAAATCTGAAATGGAACTGTACCCCGGTACAGAAGGACTGATACTCAGTGATCTCATATCCAGTATCATTAATATGAGTCACCAGCACAAAAAACATGGGTGAAGGATAAAGAGGAGAAGTTGCTTAACAAATTGTTTCAGATGAAAAGCAAACAATAACACAAATGTACTTGTCAGAAATTTAATTATCAACTGGAATGAGGTATGTTATTTATGGAAAATCAGTCACTATTTTGATTATTTTTCATAAGATACAGACGAGTTTTAGATTAAGATAAAAGATAAACACCAAAATTTAGAATGACAGTCCTTAGCAAGATGTTACATCTGTGATTCAGCAGTCATCGTAGTTTCTGTATTCTACCAATGTGTTTTGACTGATTAATACTTGAAACTAATTTTTTGGTTTAAAAAAACTCCCAAAATCCTAGTGACAAGGGAAATGACCAAAATGTCTGATCACCTTCCTAATATTTAATATTAAAAATATGATTGTGTAACCCTGGTTTAGACATTTTGAGACAGGTGAATAATCCTAGTTCCTATTAAATCAACCCCCAGTTCACAAGAGGACAGCAAAATGGGATTTCAGAATGTTAGTGTTTTGTCAGTGATGATGGTGATAATGTTAGTAAAGATAACAACAACTGTCATCCATTCATTGCTTAAATGGTACAGAGCTTATGGGAAATGATAAATCAGAATAGAATAAGTGTATGTTGCATAGGGAACACACATACCACACACACACGTGTGCGCACACACACAGAGCTTAATTCTTGTGTATACCAAATTTCTGTAGGTCTAATAAATCCACAAAGCAGCTGACTTTCATAGTGCTGTTCAGTGGTCAGCTACTTGCCTCTGAAAGGGGTGAGAGAGGGAGGAAAAGAGACTTCTCTTCTCGGCCCATTGGCCATATAGGTCTTCCATTTCTGCATGGGAAATGAAAGGAAGTAGGGGATATCCGATAAGAAAGATGATCTCAATTACGAGTACAATTGAACACTGGTAACAGTCCAATAGAAGAGAAGAAAGTCACCCAAAACAATTAGGAAAGCTTATGTTCAGGGATACCTAATTTCATTTTTTACACTTAGTTATATGCTCAAATTGAAGGAAATACTCAAGGTACACAATTAAATATTATAAAGTTAGACTACTCATTTGGACTTATGAATATATGGAACGCATATTTAGGCCTCACTCGGAATTTTTTAAAATAGTCATGATGTAAAAACGATTACAATATCCATAGTAAATGACATCTTTGATTAAATAGTATTCAGTATATGCATATATAATGAAATAAAAATATTATAAATAATAAGGAAACCTAAAAACTGAATAGAAGTTTTCAAAGTACCTTTAAACCATGCTTTCACTTTTGATGAAAAGCAGCTAAGCCCAATGATTAACAGTACAGGCCCTGTGGTCTGATTGCCTGGGGTGCATTTGTTAAATACTTAACTCTGTGCTGCTTTATCATGTCTGTAATTTGTCAACAATGACAATGATAGGACCTAGCTCATGAGACCATGTGCAAATGAAATGAATGAATATATAGAATGTTCTTAGAATCATGCCCGGAATATAGCAAACATGCAATAAATGCCAGCTGGTTATGTAAGCCCAGTTCCTTATGGGGTAAATGTTACCAGCCAGACTCCTGTACTGATGGAGACAACCAGTCTTAGAAAGTGGAGTAATTTGTCCAATTATCACACAACTAGGAAGAAGTAGAACAATAACTAAAACTCAGAGGTTACTTTAACTTTTTTTTTTAAGATCTTATTTATTTATTTATTTGACAGAGATGACAAGTAGACAGAGAAGCAGGCAGAGAGAGGGGAGGAAGCAGGCTCCCCGCTGAGCAGAGACACCCCCCCCCGACGTGGGGCTCGATCCCAGGACCCTGGGACCATGACCAGAGCCGAAGGCATAGGCTTTAACCCACTGAGCCACCCAGGCGCCCCTATTTTACCTTTAAATGCAGCTCTTCAGTTTTCCCTTTATTCAGGTCATAAAAATCAGTAAAATTTCCTTGTACACTTTTAGTGTTCAGGTACTTATCACCTGGGAACTATTGTTTTTAATTTTTAAGTTTTCATTTTAATTCCAATTAGTTAACATACAGTGCTATATTAGTTTCAGTTATACAATATAGTAATCAACAGTTCTATAGTTCACCCCGTGCTCATCACTACAAGTGTACTCCTTAATCCCCACCAATTTAACCCATCCCCTCATTCTCCTCCCCATGGGTAACGGTCATATCGTTCTCTATAATTCAGTCTGTTTCTCTCTCTCTCTCTCTTTCTTCCCTTTGCTTATTTGTTTTGTTTCTTAAATTCCACCTATGTTTTAATATAAAAGGTGTATAAGTGAGTAAAAACTAGCTGTCCATTTTCTTAATGCCTTGTAGGAGCTTATCCACAGAATTTATTTGATAAGTTCTGCACTGACAAACACATGATGTATCTCTGTAAAAATCTTCATTGACATTTTTTTTTCTTTCTGTTATGTTCATCCTCTGAGTTCAAGTACATGGACAGAGAGCAGTGTGGAGAGACCTGGTGATGTGTTTTAGTAAAAATAGAATATTTTCTTAATCACACAGACTAGATGAAAATATTCTTCTGTTATTAACCAGCTGAACAACAGTAGAAATGTCTTTTTAAATTTTAGCCCTCTTCTACAGAAAGGAGTTAAAATAGCTTTTTTGTATGTTATTGTGGATATAAAAAGGTAGTTTAAGTTTCCCTTGGCAAATTAAAAATGATTCAATGTATGTATTTTCTGTTGGAACACAGATTTTCATGAATTTATAAAATGGACAAGTTAGAGTCAAACCATAATTACCCATTAAAGGAAATAATCCACTACTATTATTGAAATGATGGTATTCTAGGAGTCATTCAGAGCTCTGGCATAGTTTGCCCTTTGAATAAATTAATCTAAGGTCAGATAAAGGAAAAATAATAGTTGGCTTTCTTTGCTTTTTTATTTAATGAACACAGAGAGTTTTTAAAACATCAGAGGATATCCTAGCCAAGAAAGAGCAACTGGCAATTATCTGATGCAATCTGTCCCAATTGCAAACTAAAATGTCTGCAGAGAAAACCAGAAATCATGAAAAGGCAAAAAGGCCCTAAAAATTAAGACTAAGGCAAGACTAAGGGAGAATTTAATCTACAGTTTTGGAGTGTTTGCTAATTAAAAGGCATAGAGCACTGAATTTTTAAAAATATGCAGAATTAACAGAGATCATTGGGGATGGAGAAGTGGTTGGGAGGGAAGCAGGAAAATATTCTGTACTTATCCCTTTTCTAACTGGCTAGGAGACTAAGGGATCTATCCTTTTCATCCTCCCACTAATTGGTGAAGTAGACTTGCCTTTCAGATGCCACCTTCCTACACCTCTTAAAGATCTCAGAAAACAACAGGGCAAAATGTAATAGTTGATGGTGCACTGCAAAGTAAAAGTTATGGCATACCAATTAAAAATATTGTTTCTGGAAATGAGATCTTGAACAAAGTGTTATATTCAATCTATAAAATATTATACCATGCTTATCTGGTAGAGTCGACATGAAATTAAATGAGGAGGAAAACTTAAATGAGTTAGTACATTTAAATTTATCAAGCATATATTAACTATCCAATTCGTGTTAACTAAAACCGGTATCCGTTTATGCAAATACTGTTAGGCAGAATTGAAGATAAAATTATAATACCATTTCAGCTGAGGTGTTTTTCTCCTTGTGCTTTTGAGGTGGCTTTCAGAGGACTGGACTGCCCAGCCACGCTCCGCTCAGTGGAGTTGAAATAGGGCAAAACCTAATGAAATGGCAGTTCCGTGCTACTTTGCTTTGGATGGCCTGATCACGTTTGAGTGTTCCTACCGACCTCCCAACTCCTGTGTGTTTATACCTGACATTCTTGCCTCATAAAAAGTATATATTCCTATGCTTCTAGCTGCAGGTCACTTAGGTGTCTCTTCCTATCCTCTATACAAGGAAACCATTCCAGCCTCTTTCCACTGTCTCCACACCTGCTTTGTCATTTTTCCAGTTTCTGTGAAATCTTTTCTGCCCTCCTATTAGCTTCTAAGTTACTTAATTCACCCATTCTCTCTCTACTTTACTGGCCACTCAGTCTATGTTGCTGTTAATTTCTCTTCTCCATTTTACTTCTCCTTGGCTTGAGTTTACTTTCAATATTCTTCCCCTGATTCGTACTCATCAGCCACTCTCGTCTCCTTTCTGTTCCCAGGACGCACCAGGCATTCGTTGGCTTCAGAACCTTTACATTTATTTCATTTTCCTGGAATGTCTTTCAGAGAGATATCTGCATGATCCTGCTTTTGCCTGCTAAATGTCTCAGATACCATCATTAAATATTTTTTGCCACAATATTTAAGATTGCAAATACACATGCAGAAACATCCTTTTCTTTGCCATACTTTACTCCGTAGACCATAGTATTGTCTAACATACTATGCATTTCTTTTTTTTTTTTTAATATTTTATTTATTCATTGGACAGACTGAGATCACAAGTAGGCAGAGAAGCAGGCAGAGAGAGGAGGAAGCAGGCTCCCTGCTGAGCAGAGAGCCCGATGCGGGGCTCGATCCCAGGACCCTGGGATCATGACCCGAGCTGAAGGCAGAGGCCCAACCCACTGAGCCACCCAGGTGCCCCACTATGCATTTCTTATTTATCCTATTTCTGGTTGTCACTGTCACTTGAATGTCAGTTTATAAAGACAAAATGTCAACAGTTTGGTTTACTATGGCAACCATAACGCAGAGAGGAGTGTCAGGCAGATAGTAGAGGTCAAAGTGGATCTGTCAAATTAATGAGTTAATTGTGAGGGAACATACTCAGAAAAAAAAGTGAAACATGGTAGAATTAGACATTTAGAGACAATATGTAGCAAACATAGCACTGTAAAAATCAGATAAATGGGGTAGAAAGCCAATGTAAATGGGCTTTCAAAACTAATAAAACTTTCCATTGAGGGCTTAATATGTCAGTCACTTGACTGAAAATTTTACGTTTTAACTTATCCTTTGAGGCAGATGTGTTATTATCCCCACTTTTCAAGAGATCACACTGACTCCCTGATCATTTAAGACTTGAATAAATTCACACGACAAGTGAATGGTAGAGCTACTGAAGAAATGCCTGGTAGTCTGGCTTCAGAGCCTGAGATTTGTAGAAACATCTATGTTATTGGTTAGATAAGAAGGTTAGATGGCTTCGTACATGTAAAACTCTGAGGTAATTCTTATGCATAATTGGTGCTCAATTCAAGTTATGTTTTAGTTCATAATTTATATTTTTATGTTCGTTTTTATGGCTTGCTATATTTTAATACATGACATAGATATTTCTTTTTTGTTTTATGGGTGGGTATGTCTGTTTGTTTTCTTTTAGTAAATTGGGAAACATATAATCTGTCATCTAGGGTCACTTTTTAGTGTACAAATTTATAAAGCATACATTTCTCCACTAATCAACTTTAAGAATGCAGTGGTGTTTACTTAGGTCCCCCACATAATCACAAGTAATACACATTTTTGCTTTTCCCACTTCATCTTGCCTCTTAGATTCATTAGAAAGGTCCAGAATTCTTTATCTGAGAAGTCTTACTAAATAACGATCTCTTATTTAAAAGCTAAAGAAAACAAACTTTGAAAACTGAATACAATGATTACAAATGTTCTGAATTCCTGGAAATGTGAGTATGGCAGCCACACAGATCAAAGGCACTTTTGCTGCATATAGAACTCACAGGTGACAACGTTTCATTCAGAATTATGTGGCTTGTTCAGGTTTCTGACAATGCAATTTCATGAAAGAGTCTAAAAAAGCTTGATTTTTGAAATTCAACATTAAAACTTATTCTGAAATTAAGGTATGTAAACCTTAATTATTTTTTTATATTTTTTATACAGGTAATGCGGTAGAAATGACTTGCTACTTGAAGTTCACACATTATATCTAAATAAGTAAATTGATGCAAGTGGCTGAAGGAAGTTAATGTAGGAAAAAACCCTAAAACTTTCCTTACCCTAAAGGATTCAATGATTCCATAGCTGTCATGTATTACTAGGGATATTAAAGAAAATGAACAAATATATAAATGAAAGGGTATCTTTTTATAATAGTAAAAGCCTAGAAATACATTTTCCATAGTGAAAAATAAATATAGCTGATAGGCAGAGAGAGGAGGAAGCAGTCATTAAAAACAATGACACATTGAGAAAAAATAGGTTTATGAAAAATAGGTCTTAGTATGTTAAAAAACACTGTTAGGGTATTTATAGCATGGCCCACTTTACATATATTATTTTGCTTTTTATAAATCCTAAAATGACATATGTGAAATGTTGATGTAATTTTTCTAGGTATTGATCCATAATTTATCTACTTTTTTATATTTTATTCCTTCTATTTAACTATTTTTCAAATAATTCAGGAAAAATAAAATCAATATTTAAAATCTAACAGGACAAAAAAATAAATAAAATGAAATAAAATCTAACAGGACATTTTGTACATTTTTGTTATTTGTGGTATTTTTAGTACAAAATGATATTTTCCCTGAGCAAAAGGTAGTTATTTTTATTTGCTTGCTTCTCTTTCTTTCCAGCAATCTCTCCCTCAATCCAGTTCCTTTTTGTCTAAATTATGGACAATGGTATCTATTTCCTATAAGATTTGTCAAGTTTCAAGGACATATCATTTGAGAATACTTACATTACCTGCCAAATAATGTGTTTTAAATAAATGATGGCTATTATCAGATATACAATACTATCTCATAACTCATTTAGAATACTAAGTAAAGGGCCATTTTCATGTGTGTAGTGGTTTTTCTAGTCTGCTTTTAGGAGAACATTGGCTCTGTTTTCCAGAATTCCTTAATACATCTACATCTCTGCATACTTCCATATACGTATCCAGGGATTATTCTCAGTTTACTCACTGCTATAGAAGGAGGCATCTCTTTCCTACTAGCGTGATTTAATATGAGTCCTATCAGAGACTGTTTCTGAGCAAATCTTTAATCACAAAAGGGAAAAGGTCCAAGTTTATATTTTCTCTGATATCGTTTTCAGAAACTGTGGTTCTAATTGACTTTGACAAGTAGGAAGGAAGTTAATAGAGAGTAATTCTAGCAGCCGAGAAGTCCCTTTCTGTGCTTAGATGTTTATTTTTCTTGTGTTTGGGGACAACCTTTATAAGTAACCTATGGCAATTATGTCCTTGCTTTACTTGGCGTGTGTTCCAGTGACATCTGCAAAGGCAAACGAAGGCTGGTTAGTTGTTATTATCAGTCACTTAGTTTTCTGTAAAAGGTCGTTATCACGTGGCTGTCTTTGGCCACCATTGCACTTAGACTCTGCTACTTTAGCATCTGGGTATTAGTTATAGATCCACCTCCACTGATAAGTGGGTTCCTAGTGCCCAGTATCTCTTCCTTCAGTGTGCATCTGGGAGTTTGCAGTACTTGGTGTTTTCCCAGGGATACAAGCCAATTACATTGGACAGTCCTGTTGCTCACATGTTTTGAATCAAGAGCTGTAAGCACTTCCTGTCTTTCTTTCTTTTATTTTTTTTAAGATTTTATTTCTATTCCAGTTAGTTAACATACAATGTAATGTTAGTTTCAGGTGTAGAATTCAGTGATTCATCACCTCCATACAACACCTGGTGCTCACCATAAGTGCCCTCCTTAAACACGATCACCTGTTTAACCCAATCCCCCACCCACCTCCCCTCTGGTAACCATCAATTTATCCTCTATAGTTAAAAGTCTGTTTCTTGATTTGCCTTCTTCTCTTTTTTCTTTGTGTTCATTTGTTTTGTTTTTCTTTTCTATTATTTTCTTTGTTTTTCTATTCTTTCTTTGTTTCTTTCTTTGTGAGAGAGAGAGAGAGAGAATAAGCACTGTGGGGAGGGCCAGAGGGAAAGAGAGAGAGTCTTAAGCAGGCTCCATGCCCAGTGCAGAACCTGACAGTGGGCTTAATCTCATGACCTTGAGAGCATAACCTGATCCAAAATCAAGAGTCGGATCCTTTTTTTTTTTTTTTCAAAGAGTCAGATCCTTAAACAACTGATTCATCCTGGCACCCCTGTTTGTTGTTTCATTAATTCCACATAAGAGTGAAATCATATCGTATTTGTCTCTCTTTAACTTATTTTGCTTAACACAATACTCTTTAGTTCCATCCATGTCTGCAAATGGCAAGATTTCATTCTTTTTGATGGCTGAATAATATTCCTGTGTGTGTGTGTGTGCACACACACCCACCACCTCTTTATCCATTTATCAGTTGATGGAAAATTGGGCTCTTTCTAAAAATTGGCCATTGTTGATAATGCCGCTCTAAATATTAGGGTGTCTATATCCCTTCGAATTAGTGTTTTGGAATCCTTTGGGTAAATACTTAGTATTAACAATTGCAGGGTTGTAGAATAGTTCTATTTCTAGCTTCATGAGGAAGCCCCGTATTGTTTTCCAGAGTGGTTGCACCGGTTGGGATTTGCACGAACAGTACAAGAGGGTTTCCTTTTCTCCACATCCTTGCCAACACCTGTTGTTTCTTGTATTATTGATTTTAGCCATTCTGACTGATGTGAGGTGATATCTTACTGTAGTTTTGATATGTATTTCCCAGGTAATGTATGATTATGAGTATCTTTTCATGTAAGCACTTCCTTTCCAAGAGACAAACTTTCTGCTGTATATAATTTTGAAATACATTATAATTTCAGTCTATGATAACACACTTCTCTGCTTTTTAGAAATGATTTAAAAAATTTTATCTGCTTTAATTGTTTTGTCAATTCAATGACAATATGAATATAATCAAAATTTCAATGAACATCCTGGAATCAAAGCAATTGGTTTCTATTTTTTTCAATTTTTTTGCAATAAACATATGTCTCTTTTATCATGGGTATAACACAATTATTTTTAAATTAAATCACTGTTTTCTTTGCCTAACACTATTCCCCCAACATCATGGATAATTTGTATTTCAGCTAGGAAGCATGAGATTTTGTGGTTTTGTAGTGTTTGCTCTTTGAGGGAAATATTGTCATCTTTTTCAGATGAGCGTAAATCTGTAATTTTCAGGAAGCATAATCACATTTTTAAGTTAAAGGTATGCCTTTTTACAACTTTTGACCTTTCTATTGGTCAAGGCAAGATATGTAATTGATGCTTATTATTTAATGGCTCTAAAGAAATGAGTAAAAGTGACCTTTTGATAGAGGCTCTACTTAGTAATTGTGCCAAGGCTGCATAATAGAATTTACAAAGTTGGGCCCAGGTGTGTGAGTGTGTGTGTGAATGTGTGTGCTCTTTAAATATCCATAATGAAACTGAAACACTAACTCAACATAGGCTTTCTGCCAGCTGGCCCTAGACAAGTAACATTCAGCTCTTTTACAATTCACCTTCAGGTCATGGACATTTACATTGCAAGGTTTTTTCATTCTGTTTTTGATTCAGCCCTACATCCATTCTAGAAGTATAAATTAAGCTATATGATCAATTATATGGTGTTTTTCTGTTTATGATGCCACTTTCTCATTCACTATCCCATTCGCCTCTTTCAGCATAGAAGAGAGATACTAATATGGCATCATTTTTCACATAGGAAAGAGAAAAACAGGGGCTAACTCTAGAGAGAGATGAAATTCAAGCTCAAATCTTATTATTGTATATTTTGTTTTTTTTTTTCATTACAACAAATGTAGTTACAAAGATAGGAATACTATAGAATAGCTTATAGAGCAACAATTCTGTAATACCTGAAACACATACATTCTGCATATATATGGGAGAACTTTCAGAGATGCTTACATATTTTGTTTGGATTGCAAAATTACATTTTACCTCATTACACTTCCTTGCAAGGGTGGGAATCCATCAGAAACAAAATCCATTCACAATTTAGCACATTAGAGTGACAAATAAAATCATACCTTCTTCAGTTTATTCTAACTCCACAATTAGTTTACAATAAAGGAGACATATTTTTTTAAAAAGGAAATAAAGATGAAAGGAAAGGCCTGTAGTGTTCTCATTTTTAGACCAAGACACTGAGGAAACAAAAAGGTAAACTCATAGTCATTGTCCTACTTTTGAAGAAAACAAATAACTGATAGTCTTTAAAAGAAGTTTCAAAAGTCAATAATGTTCCTCCATTTTTTAAAGAAGTACAGTTTCTATTTAAATCTAGAAATAATTTATATTTATTGAGGTTAGATTTAGAAATACCCTAGGAAAGTTTAAAATTACCTATGGAGGGGCACCTGAGTGGCTCAGTGGGTTAAAGTCTCTGCCTTCGGCTCAGGTCATGATCCTGGGGTCCTGGGATTGAGTCCCGCATCAGGCTCTCTGCTCTGCAGGGAGCCTGCTTCCTCCTCTCTCTGCCTGCTTGTGATCTCTCTGTCAAATAAATAAATAAAATCTTTAAAAAAATAAAAAAATGAAATTACCTATAGAGAGTTACTTCTGGTTATGATATAAAAAGATTTAATTCCCTGAAAACACTTTAAAAATCTGAATAAGAAACTTATTAAAGAGCATTGTTTACAAGGAAGCACAGATGAACTGAATTCAGAACATCATGTATGACCAGAGAGTGGTAATAATTTAAGGGGGCAAATACATGGTGTCAGCATAAGCAGGCACATGATATAGGCCTATTGCAAAATCACCTAAATGGGGGGAGTTCTGCTGAGGTATTAGCAAAGATGGAGGGGCCAAATGTAGTATAATAGAGGCTAGACATCTCAAAAATGCAACAGTAATTTATTCAACCTGACAATTGTTCTTGCTCCAGCAGGAAGAGAGAAAATCACCCAAAGTTAAATGTTATTTATCAAAATAATTAAGGAAACTGATAAGTTTTTAAAGTACTTTTCCTAATAAAGAAGGAGGGGTGCCTGGGTGGTCCAGTTAGTTAAGTGTTAGACTCTTGGTTTCAGCTCAGATCATGATCTCTGGGTCCTATGATCAAGCTTAGTGTTAGGCTCCACACTCAGCACAGTGTGCTTGAGATTCTCTCGCTTCCTTTGCCCCTCCCCGAAAATCTCTCTCTCATCCTCTCTCTCAAATAAATACAGCATTAAAAAAAGAAGAAAAACATGAATATTGGGATTTATAGAGGGTTATTACTGCCTGTCCACAGCCTTTAAAAGATATTAAGAGAATAATTTGAACAACTTCACACAGAAAATAAACAAATGAAAGGGACACATACTTTAAAAAAGTTTAACTTACAAAGCTAATACAGGATGAGGTAGACAACTTCACAAGCCCTATGTGTGTTAAATAAATTCAAAGTAAATTTCTTAAAAAGATAAAGACATATTCTGGCTCCAAAGCTTCTATGGTAAGTGTTACCAAACATTTAATAAAAAATGAAATCAGTTGTTCACAATTATGTTATAAAAATGGTAGGTGAAAATACATCCCAATATGTTTCATGACTTACTATAACCTAACATCATATTCTGTTAAGAGCATTATAAAACATCAAGATTTACCAAGGAATATCACAAACTTAGATGTCAGAATCCTTTTTTTTTTTTTTTAAGATTTTATTTATTTATTTGACAGACAGAGATCACAAGTAGGCAGAGAGGCAGGCAGAGAGAGAGGAGGAAGCAGGCTCCCTGCTGAGCAGAGAGCCCGATGTGGGACTCGATCCCAGGACCCTGAGATCATGACCTGAGCCAAAGGCAGCGGCTTAACCCACTGAGCCACCCAGGCGCCCAGATGTCAGAATCCTTAAGAAAATTATTAAATTAATTCCTGAAGTACTAAAAATAGAAAAATACCATATGATCAAAACGGATTTATGTTTGCAGAAATGCAAAAGTGATTCCATATTTCAAAATCAAACTATGTATTTCTTCAGATTAATAGAACATATTGAAGAAAATCTTTTTATTCAATGCAGAAAAATTCTTTTACAAATAATTATCTGTTCATGATAAAACTTTTTAGCATATTAAGAACAAAGGGGAAACTTCTTAAGCCAAGAATGGGCATCTAGAGAAAACTTTAATTATCAGGTTTGGTAAAATATAAATTGATTTCCTCCTAAGGTTAGGAAAATGTCAAAGAAATATTCTCCTACAGCTTCTTTAGAATATTGACTAATGATCCCAATCAGGGCAATAAGGCAAGAAAAATGAATAGCATAAATAACTGAAAGAGAAATCTACATTGTTATTAATATAAGACATAATTGTTAAGTAAAAATACAAAGAAATATACCTCAAACCTATTAGATCTTAAGAAGTGATATTACCAGTGGCACACAAAAAAATATTACCATGTGAAAATCAAATGCATTTCTATTTATAAACAAGAAGTATATAAACTGGGAAAAAAAAGCTTCTGACTACAATAGTAAGAAAAAATATAATGAGAAATATAAAAGATGTGCAGAATCTGTTTACTTCAAAAGACAAAATATTAGAAACAAAAATTAACAATGATTTAAATAGGTAAATAATGATCATAGTTGTTATATTCAGTATTGAAAAAATGTCTATTTTTTTCACAAATTGATCTATAGAACCAATGCAATTCAAGTTAAAATCCCAGATTTTTTTAAAGAAATTCATAAATTAAGAATGAGATTCATATAGTGTTATAAAATCCATGGATTTGTCAAAATAATCTTGATAAAGAAGAATAAACAAGAGGCTCACAAAACTACATTGTAAGTCTTACTATACAACTACAATAATTAAAATAATGCATTTGTGTAAGATTAGATAGTAGTTTTGGAAGAGAGGACAGAATTAAGCACACATATATGCACTAAAATGATTTATTTGAGAGAGCGTGAGCTTGGGGGAGAAGCAGAGGGAAAGGGAGAAGCACACAGGGAGCCAGTGTGGGGCTTGATGGCAGGACCCTGAGATCATGACCTGAGCTGAAGGCAGATGCTTAAATGACTGAGCCACACAGGCACCCCAGTAAAATTATTTTTGACAATGGTGCAAATGAAAGCAAAGAGGATAGTTGTTCATAAAGATTGGTAAAACAAGATAAATTCATATAAGAAAAAAGAAAAAAAACCAAAACCCTTGAGCTATACTCACACCATATGCAAGCTGACAAGATGGATTGTAGATCTAAATGTGAAAGTGAAAGCTATAAACAGAAACATAGAAAGAAACATAGAAAGTACTGATAACTTGGAGTAAGAAAAGATTTTTTTTAGACAGAACTCAGAACACTAAGCATATAAGAAAGGAAAACTGATTGATATCATCAAAATCAAATATCTTTGTTTATCAAAATGCTAGGCCAGTCTCACATTTGGAGAAAATTGTAATGATACATATATCTGACAATGGTCTTATTCTGGAATAGATAAAATAGCTCCTATACCCATTTTTTTAGTGGACAAAATGTTTGGAGACATTTCACCAAAAAAGGCATATGATTGACCCATAGGGATGTAAAAAGATGCCCAAGATCACTAGTAATTAGTGAATTGTTATTACACCAAAATGAATTATTATTAGAGACCTACTAGCTTGATTAAAATTTAAAGGAGTAAACTACATGTTAAAGATATCTGACAACTGGTACTCTTATACATTACTGATGCAAAATTCATTGGCAGTTTCATAAAAGTTCAACACATGGCCAACATATGACCCAGTAATTTCATGTCTTTAAGAATATCTATAGGACTATCAATCAAATATTGATTTCACCTTGAGTAGGATGGTGATTCAGTATGAAGGCATATAAAGGTGATCATTGGAGTTTTGTCACACAAGTGTATATATACTTGTCAATAATCATCAACATTCATCCAATGTTCAAGTAAGTATGTATTTCTATTTTGGGCAACTATAAGTATAAAATATAGTTGTTGGCCTTTTTTTTTTTCATTTAATACTCAACCAATAGTTTTTCCATGGTACTTTAATTTTGTTTGTTGCTTTTACCATTTCCCCAAAGTAGAAATACATACTTATTTGAATAATATAAATATATGATAAGATATAGAATGTCTACAGAATTCCACTTCTATTAACTATAATTTCATGGAAGTGAAATTAATAAGTCAGAGTTATAAGCACTTTAAAATCTACTCATAGGGCGCCTGGGTGGCTCAGTGGGTTAAGCCGCTGCCTTCGGCTCAGGTCATGATCTCAGGGTCCTGGGATCGAGCCCCGCATCAGGCTCTCTGCTCAGCAGGGAGCCTGCTTCCTCCTCTCCCTCTGCCTGCCTCTCTGCCTACTTGTGATCTCTCTCTGTCAAAGAAATAAATAAAAAATCTTAAAAAAATAAATAAATAAAATAAAATCTACTCCTAGGTGTCCACAAATGTCTTGCAAATTCAGAATTGCAGATGTTCACGACATTTATATTTGCTCTACTTACTCCCTATAATTTTTCCTAGCTGTCCACATGGCAAGCTTCCTCATTGTCTTCTCTCCATCCCCCTTCTCCTGCTTTATTTTTCTTCACAGCACCAGCCTCTGTGTGTGTGCTTGTGTGTATGCGTGTGACAGAGAGAGAGAGAGAGAGAGAGAGAATGTATATTCTCCACTGCTAAAATATAAGGTCTTCAGATCAGAGATTTTGTCTCATGGGTAGCTCTCACTTCTGGGACAATAAGCAATATATAACTAGTGAATAAATGCAGGAATTGTTAGTAAGTCCATATAGGTTCATGATTTCCATAGCTTCTTAGGATTATTTGTCCTTCTATGTGCTGCTAGGTATATGTTTTTTGGTATAGGAAACAAATAACTGGGTATTTTTCTTAGCTAATATATTAATTCTATTTTTAAATGTTTATTCACACACACAGGTATTATAATTGCTGGTGTCCATATTTACACTAATTTATGCCATTTTGATTTGCATTTTGTTTACTCTTCAGTTTTCTTATTTTTCCCCCATTTCTGTGGCTTTTGTTTGAATAAATCAAATTTCCAAAATCACTTTAGAAAATTTATATTACATTTCCATCCCTTTGGTGTATTTCTATAGATTTTAGGGTATAGATACAATTATAGTCCTTTTATAACAAATGCTACAGTTATTGAATTGTTTTTTTTTTCTCTTTCTGACAATGATTAACAACTTAGCCTACTTCCACATCTAGCTAAAAGCTTTCAAAGATTTATTATTGTATTTTAAGCATAAAATGTTTCATTTTATGTATTTAGTATATATTGTCACTTAAAAACTTTTATTTTTTAATTTCTGCGTTAAATAGCTTCTCCACCTCTTTCTGGTTTCAATTTTCTTCTTGACCAAACACATGTCACATCTTTCAACTGAGCATCTGTGTGTAAATATCTGAGATTAAGGAACACTTTAAAGAATTTCTCCTCAAATGCTACTTCTCATTCCTTCCAAGTTCTTCACCTTCCTATTAGAGCTATAACTTCTTCATCTGGCTTCCATCTTTATTAATATCTTTAATTCTTTAACCTCATATCTAAACTGTGTTTTTCTTGAATGTCTCAGTATTGTTTTCCAGTCCACTCATTCTGTTGTTAAACTTGTCCTGCCTACAGATCATTTTATTTATAACCTTTACAGCATTTTAAATTCTAATTACAATATTTTCCATATCATTATTTCCTACTTTTGTTTTTATAGTTTTCCAAACTTTCTCATTTTTGCTCCAATTTATTAATTTAGATAAAACTGTGCCTTTTGCTTGTATGCTCCTGAGAATATTTCAAGTCTTCTATTTTTATAAAATGTATTTCATATGAAACAAACTCTCTAAAAAAAAAAAAAAAGATTTTATTTATTTGAGAGAGAGAGAGAGCAAGCATTAGCTGGGAGAGAGGCAGATGGAGAGGAAGAGGCAGACCCTTGTTGAGCAGGGAGCCTGGATTCCAGGACTCCAGGATCATGACTTTAGCTGAAGGCAGAGGCTTAACTGACTGAGCCACCCAGGTGCCTTCATGAAACAAAATTCTTGATTTTATTGTTTATTTTGTCAGTTATATTTTTTAGCATTAGAATATCTTGTGCTTTTTGGAAGTTTTGTATGCCATTCTCTTTGTTATTTGTTGACAGTGGTGAGGGTAATATTTTCTTTTTTCTCCTCTCTCTCTCTGCACTTATATTCTTTCCACCAGTCTTACTGCTACTTTTACCTACTACTCTGGGCCTGTGATCCAAAGCATGGATTATGATTAGGGCTTGGAGTACTGTGCCCATAGAAACATTGGGGGTATTGCATATTCCAAACAGAATAATAAGGGTCTTGATTCATTTCTATTAATAAGGTGTGTTTGTCCTACAATTCCCAACCAATTAAGTCAAAAGTCTACACAAAGATAAATCCCAGTCTTTCAGATGGACAAAACTTTAATGTAGCTACTCTTCTCGGATGGGAACCCCTCTTATATCTCCCGGGTTTTAGCAGTACTTTAGTTCTGATATCCTATTTCACAAGAAATAGCTTTAATATCTCCTCTTTCATCTTCCTCTCCCTCCCCTGTTCCTCCTTCCCCATCTCTATCTCCTCCTTGTCCTTTCCCAAGGGACAATAGTCCTAGGCTGAGATATTAGTCTTTTCATGATCTAACTTACCACACCACCTGGATCATGCTCTTCCAACAGCTCAGTCTTTACTTTCCATTCTGGGGATGATAGGTACCAGTTCCACTTGACTTTTATCCCAAATCCTAGTTTTAATTAATCACAAACAGAACTTTGAGAAATATTTATTATTATAAAATATATTAAGTAGAACATTTTTAAAAGAGATCTGTGAGATTAAGAGTCACTTATGGTTTGTCTCCCTCCCAATCCCATCTTGTTTCGTTGATTCTTCTCCTACCCACTTAAGCCCCCATGTTGCATGAGGGTTGCTGGGGGGAGGGGGGTTGGGAGAAGGGGGGTGGGGTTATGGACATTGGGGAGGGTATGTGCTTTGGTGAGTGCTGTGAAGTGTGTAAACCTGGCGATTCACAGACCTGTACCCCTGGGGATAAATATATATGTTTATAAAAAATGAAGAATAAAACAAAAAGATCTGTATGTTCCTGCTCTACAATTTTCCTTAGGACAAATTTGTCAATGAAGATATTTTTGTTGACTCAAAAGATACACAATTAGAAAAAATATATGGTTTCCTTGCTTCAATCTGATATTTGTTAAATATAACATTAAATGTGATTTTGTAGGGGTAGAAACATCCAGTTTTAATTAATTAAAATTTGCAAATTAAAACCAATATCTACGCTAATTCATTTCCTCAAGTCAAGGTTCAAAAGAAAATTTATGAAACATTTTTTATGTATCCATATGTAATCTACTTTAATAATCTTTTGCCATTTGCCAAACCAGAACATTCTAGGGGCATGTTAACGGTTTTATCATTTAGGTAATAAAAGACATCATTGATTTCTACTAAACAGCACATCATAACTGATTTTGTCATAGAATTCTTTTGCCTGAGATTTTCAAGTATCTGCTAGTTTATGACTTTATGTGCTTATCATAATATATTATAGGGAAATATAGATCTATGGCTGGATATAAGTTTTATGTTTGTTAGTTTTGTTACTTATTTGATAGAGAAAGAGAGTATGGGTGCTTGACTTCTACTAGTGTGCTAAATAAAAGAAGAAATAATTCATATGATTCCAGATCGTTCCATCTTGGAAATACAATGTTTGAACATTTATATTTAAGTGTCCTAAACAACTGAGCAGCTGACCAGTTTACATTCAGTTCTGACTATGTGTAATAAGATGACTTCATGTCACAGAATACAGCAGATTGTTTTTTTTATTTTATTTTCCTCTCTTCTCTCTCAATGATAAGAGAGAAGCTCCTTCAGGGCTTTTTGTGTCCTTTACTTTGACAATTATCATACTAATGGTATTTTCATGTGTGAATACTTTCCAGAAATGAACAAAACATATGTCTTGAAACTTAATTCTGACTTCCTATCTTAAATGCTTCATCTATTCATTTTTACTCACTCATTTTTTCTAGAGCTATTTGTTACATAATATATTAAATTTTCTTTTTTTTTAATGTAGTGAATTTTCAAAGTCATTAAAACTGTGTTTTTGCAGAAGCTGGTAGATGGGTCATTAGATGGTTGCAAGGTAAATGTTGCTGTTTTATTTTACATAGCAAATATATGTTGTGATATCAGTTATTAGATTAATAGTTAATAGATCGGTCTCAGTCCCGTTTCATGTCCTTACAATATTTATATTGTTATATTTTCATTTTTCTCTTTGCCACAAATTGAAATCCATTTAACTCACATCATAGAAGGATTATTGTAAATTTTGAAAAATGTTTTTCCAGGTCCTGCCCATTACTTGTAAATCATTTTAATTGAAGCTTAAAATATATTAAGCCTCATACATCACCCCCCTTCTGATTTAAATAAGCGTATAATTGAGTAGAGGAACTACACTGGCATAACTTTGCAACAAACAAATGAGAGAAATTAACAATATTTGTAAGCAAGATGCATAATTTGGCAGTTTTCAAGATTTCATGAGAGCATGCTATACACATAAACACATTAACATGTTTTGTTTTCCTTTAAAATCAATCTGTTACTATCAATTTGAAAATCAGCTGTTGAGTGAAAAATATTTTACTATGATGAAGTTGCTCTTGCCTCTGATTCTGGAGGTTGCAGAGAATAGTGCTCTAGATCAGAACTTCACAAACATTTTCTGTACAGTAAATATTTTAGGTCTTACTGGCCATACAATCTCTGAGCTCAGCTCTGCTGTTATAACCAAAGGTAGCTGTAAAGAATATGTAAACGAGACAGTAAAGTTGTGTTCGAATACAACTTTATTTACAAAAACAGGGAGGGACCTAGATTTTACCTACAAGCAATGTTTTACTGACTCCCTCTTCAGATCAAGCATTGAGAAAAAGAAATTATAGTGGGCTTTTGAACTATGCAAAAAATATTTTCTTAATATAAAAGTATTAAAATACTTATATAATTTGTAATGTATATCAAAGATATGCACAAATGGATGTTTTTATTCATCCGTAATAACTATGAATAGTTATGTTAATGAAACAGGACCCAAGGACTCTAATCAGAAGGAGTATTATATTTTACTATCCCTCTCTCCCTACATTTGTTCTATGTGAATGATGCTTTACTGCTTGTGAATGAGCTCCATGATTTTTTGTGTCACTGTCAGGAAAGATAACAGTATCAATTAATAAATAATATGTCAGGTTCCTTCTAGCATAATCATAAAACATTTAGTCTTTACTCCTCGTTGTAGCTGCCTGTCTTGAAAGCAGGTTGGTCTTTGGCATAATAGGTGGATGCATGATCACCACATACATTTCCCATCCTGTTCATTCATCATGTTTTCAGCCATTCCAGTATGCTCAGTGGAGAGACAGGTGAGAAGTCCTTATTTGATCAGTATGCTTATGAAGTAAATTTATGGGTCTTTTTTGTTTTTTTGTTTATTTTGTTTTTTTTAGACATGAGAAGCAAGCAATATTAATTCCTTTTCTATGAGTCCCTTTGTGGAAACTTAAAAGAAACCTCACACCTTAACTGGAGCTCTCAAACCTGAAATTCCTGTGAAATGTAGGGAGAAATGCCATTCAGCAGTCCTTGATTACTCCTGTGTTCTCAACCCCCAGGCATCAGAGTTGCCTCCCCTCACTTTGCTGAGGTATTTCCCCCATCTCAGGTGACAACAACATCCTATACCTCTTGCAACATGTGGCCCACATCTTGTCTGTGGGAATCACACTCTTTTTGTTTTAAAATGTTTTGGCCGATCCTAATACAGCCACCTCTCTTTGGATCCATTGATACCAGCCAGACTGCCCAACTTTATCTTTTATACTCCCTAGGCAGAAGTACACACAGTCCGTTATTTCCCCCAAACTGTGGATATCATTTACAAAGTTCTCCAAGAGAGAGAAGGTCTTCTTTTTTTTTTTTTCTTAAGATTTTTACTTATTTATGAAACAAGATAGAATCAGGAGGGAGACAAACCATAAGAGATTCTTAACCTCACAAAACAAACTGAGGGTTGCTGAGGGGAGGGGGTTAGGAGGAGGGTGGTTGGGATTATGGACATTGGGGAGGGTATGTGCTATGGTGAGTGCTGTGAAGTGTGATTCACAGACCTGTACCCCTGGGGCTAATAATACATTATATGTTTATTATAAACTGCTGAGCAGAGAGCCCAATGCGGGGCTCGATCCCAGGATCCCAAGATCATGACCTGAGCCGAAGACAGAGGCTTTAACCCCCGAGCCACCCAGGCACCTTGAGAGAGAAGGTCTTCTTACAGCAACTCTTTTTTTTTTCACTAAAGGTAAAGAGGAAATACCATCAACTTTGAAAATATTAAAATACTCTGTTTGCTCTCCAACAGCTTCCAACACATTACAATCTTCTTGTGAGTGAACATTTTAGTTTTGTAACTAGGTCAGTTATAGTCTTTGTAAACCCTACAATGTGGCTTCTCTACTCACCTCGGAGTGTGGCATTTGTTGCTTTTGTAACCCAGGAGAAGAACTGAGTCTCAGAAAGACAGTGCAGTTTGTACACAGCAAAGAGTGAGAGTCTGTGTGAGTGGAACTTCCCGAGACTGCCATATGTGGCAACAGCAAGAACTAATCAAAATAGTAAAAGCAATCTAATTTAAAAATGGGCAAAAGAATATATACTCTCTTTTCCAAAGAAGACATCCAAATGCCTAACAGGTACATGAAAAGATGCTTAATATCACTAAACATCAGGTAAATGTAAGTCAAAACACAATGAAGTACTTCATAACTGCTGCAATGATTATCATCAAGAAGACAAGATGATAAAAGTTGGCAAGTTGGTGGAAAAAAGAGAACCCTTGTACACTCTTAGTGGAAATTTAAACTGATGCATTCAGTTATGGAAAGCAATATAGAGGTTCCTCAAAAGATTAAAATATAGAACTATCGTATGATCCAGAATCTTAGTTCTGCGTCCAAAGGAAATGAAAACAGAGTATTGAAAAGATATCTGCCTTTTGTATTTATTACAGCATTAATCACAATAACTAAGCTAGGGATATAACCTAAATGTCTGTTAATGAAATTAATGAAATGGATAAAAATGTGGTATTTACATGCAATGGAATATTATTCAGCCCCAAGAAAGAAGGAAATCTTGTCATTTGTGATAACATGGATGGAACTTGAAGGCATTATGCTTAGCAGGATAAGGCAAGCAGAGAAAGATGGATATTGTATGATATGACGTACATGTGGAATATAAAAACCTGAACTTACAGAAAAAAGTTTCTGGTTACCAAGGGTGGGGTGGGATGGTGGGAGAACTGGGGACATGTTCAGAGTGTACAAACTTGCAATTAGCAGATGAATAAGTTCTGGAGACCTAATATATAGCATAGTGACCCTACTCAATAGTACTGTATTATATAACTCAAATGCTAAGAGATTGTATCTTAAATCTTCTCAGCATAAAAAGCAGTAATTATGTGCCCAGATAGAGGTGTTAGCTAAAGCTATGGTGGTAATCATATTGCAATATATAACTGTATCAAATCATCACAATGTGAACCTTAAGCTTACCCAATGTTATATGTCAATTTTATGTCAATAGAAAAGAAGAGGCTGAATTATTAATCAATCAATTAATTAATTAATTAATACAGTTCACCAATGAAGCCATGTTGGCTTGACCTTCTTTGTGTAAAGTGGTTTTAATGATTAATTTTTATTATCATTCATTCTAAATTTTCTGCAATGAATATGTATTGCTTTGGTAGAAATATTAAGGAGCCACTAGTAATAAAGTTCAATTGACACACTTGTGTTAATATTTATAACAAATACAAGGTACATAAAATTTATAAATAGAATTTTCTGCTCCATAAAGAATCTATGCATAGCAATAGGAAAAAGATAAATACTGCAAGAGAAATTACTAATAAAGAAGTGGCAAAGTAAAGCCCAATAATATAACATTGCAATTCCATGTAGGATTATTACATGCTACAACATTTCTTGAGGGCTCTTTGCAATTGTGTATTAGAAAAAAACATATCATGTTTAATCAAGAAATTAAGAAATCACCCTTCTACTGATTTCTCTTAATGATTTATTGGATTATTTTTGGCAATTTGAGAATGCTTTTCCCTCCTTTTCTAATGTTCTTGTGTGCTCTTTTGTTAATGTCAGCTGTAAAGGGTTATTTGCCTATTTTGACATCATTATCTTATCTCATGTCTCATCTCACTTATTTTATGTAGGGGATGTATTAGGATATATTAGTTTTGGTAAGACACAGGTCAAAAACTATATAAAGGCTCATATACGATAGAAGTTTATTTTTTGTTCATGGAGAGTCCAAAAGATATTTCTGATTGATGTTTCTCAAAATGGTGATAGATGTACCCCTGCCTCCTCCACCTTGGGGTTCTGACATCTTCAACAGTGGGCTTTCAAGTGAGTGAGTAGAACTGTAATAAGTGAGTGGAACTGGAAAGGGTTTGAAGGAAAATATGTGAATGCTTTTATGGACATATAAAAGCTTTTGTTGCTCATATAGCCTGCTCCTTGACATCTGTACAGTAGGCTAATGAATGTGGACTAGGTCTCTGTGAGAAAGAAGATACAATCCTGGTGAATACCCTGCCTGTCTCTGCCATAATGTAAAAGAGAAATTATGTTCCCAGGGAGATGTTTTCAATAACACATATTAGTTTTCTCTTTTCAGTGTTATGAATTTAAATTCATGCTATTTAGCACCCATCACATATTCTAATTCATTTCAAAATGTAAATGTTCAAATTATTCATGCTTGATTTAAAGTTTTCTATTTCTTTGCTCTGCTTTATTCTGCCTCTGCTATGTAACAAACATCCACATTTAAAATGCAACCTTATTTTACCTAGGCACTCATACTTTTTTCTCACTTCCAACTATTTGTGATTATTTTATATCATCCCAAATCCTCTATAAAAAGTTTAATATTCACCCCTTAATATATGTCTTATGTAAATAATAAACTCACTGATATAGGTATGTGTGTTCTGAATATGCATAGTTTTATGGACAATCAATAAAAATCATCTATGAATGAAGGGAACAACTGGGAACTTACTCAATGGTTGTTGGTTTTGCCCTATAATACATCTCTGAATCCCTAGACGTTACTTATTCTCAACTACCTTTATTGTTTATCAAAGTAGTATAAGCCATGGTATTAAAAAATAGTAATAAAGCCTAAAAACACTTAAAAGGAAAAACAACAAGCCCATCCCCTATTTCTATCTTAATACCCAATTCTCATAGTTAACCCCTCCATATTGCTTAGTCTTTTCTTCTTGAAGTTATTTTCATTGTTCTTCTAAACAATATTTCCACTGTTATTTTACTCCAAACTCTAAAATAGATCTGTCATATACATATCAAAATTTTTGCCAAAGTTAAACCCATAAAGCGTCTAGCTGTTCAGTCTTCCCCATTAACCTACCTACTTCTCCTTGGAGATGATCTTACAGTGCCCATCCTCAAGCATCAAATTCAACTTGGCACTGTTGTATTCGTACCCAGTTAAAAACTGGGAATTCCTTTTGCCTCTTTTTTGTTTAGAGGGTATAAGTCTACCCACTTGCTTTGCAGAAGCTGGACACAAGAAAGGGCGGATGTGCCAGTTAACATGTAGGTTTTTAATTAATTCTCCAGTTTGCAAAAGGTAATTTACTCCAGCCTTATGAAGTGGCTTATGCTCCCACATCTAGAGTAGCTCACATTCAATTTACCCCAAAAATAAATCTTATGTGCCCTGTGAGTATAGAAAAGGATTGTTGCTGCATGGTTCTCAATGGGAGAGGGGACCTGGACATTCCATCTGCTCTGTACTTAGATTTTGACAAGTCTTTTTTCAGTCCCAGACTGAAGGACTGAGCTGGTTCCTCCACATAATGAGGCTTTAAGGGTCTTGTGGAGAATTAAGTGTTCTGTGGCTTTTAACTCATTGGTCTCCCACACTGCAGGCACCCAGGTAATAACTTTGCCTCCAGTTCAGTTATCACTTCTCCATTTTCTTTTGTGTCTTAAAATTTTGTTGCACTATCAAGTCTGTTGCCGTTTCTCTGTTTTCCTTTGGTCTCAGGAATAGAACCCATTTTACCTTATTACTGGACTGAGAAAATTTGTGGATAGTCAACCTCCAATCATTCATGGAAATCCTTTTTAATTGAGTTTCGGAGTGATAGCAGAGATGAGAGCACACCTGCCTGAGCTCCTGATGTTGTTGCTTTGTTTATTACTGAAATCTATGTTTTAATTCTCTAGAGAGCTAGGGTAATCAGTCTGGAAATATCAAAAATTACTTTCAACTATTAATCCTAGACCTAGGCTACACATATATAATACTCCATGCATTACTGCCCAAGGAGCCACCTTGTCCTCCACTTAGTGCTGTGTATCCCAGGAGTGACATATTCCAATAAAGAAGGCAAATTCAGCTTCTTTTTATTAGCTCAGATCCACAAAGAGTAGACAAGAAAGGTTGTAAGGAAGAGAAGAAAGTAAAGAAGTGTTCAAAAGAAAGAGACCTTTGTACTTTGCCCACCTTTAACCCTAAAAAATGATACTGCATTTTTCTCAAAGATTTTTATCTTTATTTCAAATATATGGTTTTAAAAATCCTCAGTTTTGCATATGAAATTATAAATCTCACTTAATATGGAGGTGTTTCCATTTGGTCAGGAATATTACTTGAATTATTTAGCTCTTATAATAATTTAGATAAAATACATGCTAACATCAAAAATATTGCTAAGATATTTTCTTAAGGCAAACAGTGTTTTGCTGTAGAGTATTTATGGGACGGCCCCATTTCTGAAGAGTAAATGATAAATTCAATAGATCATAGCATGCCAACAGAAAACTGTCTGGCAAGTAATATATTTAATAGTTCATAGTTGATTACATTGAAAACATGGGAATACAGTAGGTTTTCTGAATTTTGTGCTTCTATAATGTTTCTTACAATATACAACATACACAATTTCTTACAATATACACATATAAGTCATTTAATAATGAAAAATTAATTGTCATATATATTGAATATATGCCATTTGCTTAACATGATGCCAGAAATCATAGGGGTTATAAAGAAGAATAAGGTGCTGATTCTAACTTCAGGTAATTTGTATTATCAAGACAAGAAACATAGATATAAACTACATAATAATATGAGAAAGTATGTGACTAATTGTGAAAATTAGTGGTTTGTTTTAGTTCATTGAGCCAAAAGTTCAAAGTAGAATAGAATAGGAAAATGATTACACTTGAGATGAATATTAATTGAGGAATTCTATTTGTATAAGCCAACTAGAGTTGTACAGTATATTAAAGCAGGGGTTATTTAAATACAAAAACCCAAGAGAGAAATTGATATCAGCAAATCATTTTAAAAATGTATATTCTTAATCTGAAAACATTCAGATTTATAAGTAAGACAGGGTTAGCATCATGCTAAATGACCATGTATACAGAAAAGAAGCATATAAGTAAAGGAAAACAGTGCTTGCTTAAGAAATATGAAGGATATATGAGACCAGAAAATTGTATTTGTCTCTTTATTCCCCCCAATGTCAGTTGGCATAGCACTTAGTTACCTTTTAGGTACTTATATTATGGAGGATATTGTTAAAGCAGTTGTAAAAAGAGACCAAAAATCACAGGTTTTGTAAGTTATGTTTGTTTGTTTACTATTATATTTTTTAATGCAAGGCTTGAACTCAGAACACCAAGATCAAGACATGAGCTGAGATGAAGAGTCAGACATTCAGCTGACTGAGCCACCTAGGTGCCCCAGAAGTTTTTTTTTTTTTTTTTTTTATTAAGAATCCATTTTTTCAGGTATATGACATAGGAATAATAATAATGGTTTGGGGGCATTAGCTCTTTCTATTTGTGGCCCTGCAGATTCTCAATGTGAATCTTCTAACATTTGATCCAATATTTCTGCTCCATTTTCCACTCTCATAATTGTTTTTCAACCAACAGATGTTGGGGAGAAGAGTACACCAAGCCATAATCAATCAAAACCAACCAACTTGTGTAGTAGAACTCAACTCAACCTCGACTGCCCATTAAAATCACCTGGGGCCTCCTTAGGACAATTCAATTAGAACCTCTGAGGAACCAGTAAACACCAGTTTTAAGAGCTTCACTAGTCACTGCAATGTGCAGCCAAGGTTGAATATTGCTGAATTTAGGTGAACTCAGATTGTTGAGTGGAAAGTGAACCTGAATATAAAGAATAGGTAGTTTCCACTGAAGTAGAACTCTCAAAAAATCCACTTGGGAAATTTAAATACATGGAGAAATATAAGGAATTCTAAGGGAATACATTAAGAAAAGATTTTCAAACATTCTGATCAAGGATTTTGAATTTTGAAATTTAATAGAGTAGATGTGAGATGGTCACTATTAAAAACAAGCTAAATGCTCTGAAATTTCAAGTTGGATAAATATCTTTAAATTCATAACAAAAATAAGAGATTAATAAATGAATGCAAAGATAAATGACTGTGTACATATACATCAGGTATAAGATGAGACATATAAACCTTCCCCCAAAAGAAAAATATAAAGAGACATATAGCTAGGCTCAATTAGTAGAGAAAAATCTTCATTATGTAAATAAGGAATTGATTATAACTTGGAAGGCTTACAAAAGACCCAGGAAAGATGAATGAAAAATAATTAAAAATTAAAATGAAATATCAATATTAGTTATCATTAAGTAAATTTTTGGATTCCAAGACTAAAAGGAATGGCCTTATAAATTGAGACAAATATCTTAAAGAAACAAAATTTTATTCCCAATTAAAGTATTATTTAGTTGGAGTGCCTGGGTGGCTCATTTGGTTAATCATCTGCCTTGGGCTCAGGTCACAATCTCAGGGTCCTGGGATCAAGCCCCGCATCAGGCTCTCTGCTAAGTGGGAGTCTGCTTCTCCTTCTCACTCTCCTCTGTGTTCCATCTCTTTTCCTTTCTCTCTCTCCCTCTCTCGCAAATGAATACATAAAATCTTTAAAAATAAATAAATAAAATATTATTCACTTGTTAGGCAGAAATGTAATTATAGAAAGTTTCAAAGTGGGTAGCATTCATATCAATAACATGAAAGAAGTACTTGAGAAAATGTTCTAACCTATTGAAAAATATTTTTTTTTAAGCGGCATTATAGGGAGAGCAAATAGGAAAGAATTATTTTTTAAATGTTAAAAGTAACATTGTAAAGAAATTTCTAATATATCTTTGGAAGTAAAATTTTAAAAGTATGTTATCTAGTTTAAAAAAAATAAGTTAGCAAGGAAGAATAAGAATGCATTGAAACATCCTGCCACTTTACTGAATTACTATATGAGTTCTAGCAGTTTTGGGGTCGAGTATTTTGCATTTTCCACATAGGGTATCATATCATCTGCAGAGAGTGAGAGTTTGACTTCTTCTTTACCCATTTGGATACCCCTGAAACAAATAATACATTTTATGTTAATTTTAAAAAAAGAAAGCATCAGGGTGCCAGGATGGCTCAGTGGGTTAAAGTCTCTGCCTTCTGCTCAGGTCATGATCTTGGGGTCCTGGGATCAAGCCCCGCATCAGCCTCTCTGCTCAGTGGGGAGCCTGCTTCCTCCTCTCTCTCTGCCTGCCTCTCTGCCTACTTGAGATCTCTGGCTGTCAAATAAATAAATAAAACCTTTAAAAAAATGCATTAAAACAGAGTAGGTACATGTTTTTCTGTAAAAAGCAGGATAGCAAATGTGGTCATTAGGCCATTTAGTCATTGTTGCAACTGATCATCTCTGTCATAGTAACACAAAGGCAGCAAACGTGGACACAGACAATACATAAACAAGTGAAATGACTGTGTTCCAATAAAACTTCATTTACAAAATCAGGCAGTGGGACAGATTTGATGTACAGGTTGTAGTGCGATCACCTCTGCTCAAAAGAATATTTTGGGGAGGGAAGAGCAGATGCAGCAATGAAAATATGAAAGTATAAATGAGAGGAAAGAAAAAAAAATAGGACAACAAATTCATGAATGATAATGTGAAGAGCTCGGTGATATGCTCCCCAGTACAACAACCACAACTGCTAAAAGTTATATATAAAGAAAAAATTTTGGAAATTATCCTAAAGGCATACATCAAATGGAGAAATATTTAGTCAAAAAATTCTAGTAAATCTTGGTAAGAAAATTGGGAGTCCATAGTACTTGTACCATAATCCATTTCCTGCTTCCTACCCTAAATTCAATATGACCAAAACTCCAATCTGAGTGGCTATGGCTAAGATTAGGTTGCTTCATCTCCTAGCTCCAGGTCATGAACTCTGGATCCCTCTCCTCTACAAAAAAATCAGTTGCATTTATTCTTCTTACCCCAACTCAATCATAGGGATGATTTCCATACCAGGAGAGACAAACAAAAGAAGAATGTTACTGCTGCTGTCTGGTACCTAGTTGATAAAACATGGTTGTTATCCTAAGAAAAAGAAGCTATTGTCACTGAATTTTATGTGATAATTAAGGATTCTGAAAAGCTACAAAGATGATCATTACAGCATGGCTTCTACTTTAAAAATAAATTGGAAATAAAACTGTGTCTGAATTAAAGAAATTTTAATCTTATTAAGAGTTAAAGATTAAACAAAATGTATGCCATACCCTCACAATGTAATAAGAATAACCAAGAAATAACCAAGAAAACTCCTCAAAAGGTTGAAGAAAGAAAAAGGATGTGGGAAATGTCATTTTTGAACTATAAACAAAGGCACAACAGAGAGGGTCAACAAAGTTAAAATTACTTCCAAAAGACCCACGAAAAAATAAAATAGTAGCTACAATGATCACAAAAAGATAAAAACACATCTACTCCATGAAAGAAATTGAAATAAAGGATACGTACTCTGTTCTTACTTACTAAAAGATGTGGAAAACTATAACATGAAAATATTTTATATTGATGTAGTTGAATATGTAAGTGGAATGGCAATATCCTGGACTAATAAGACTTACCAATACTGACACAATAAAGAATAAAAACTCTGAAAAGTTCTAGACCTAAAAAGAGATATTACATCTGTACTTAAAGATCTTCACACAGAGATTGTCTCAGGCCCTAACAGTAAGATTTTATCCAACAGAGAGGAAGATAGCCATTAATATCACTTGAAACCTTCTAGAGGTTATAAAGGAAGTAGAAATTCCCCAGCTTATTTTCTAAGGCCAACTTATATTTAAGCATAAGGGGAATATATATAATGCGAAATTTTAGTCTAAAACATGAACCTCAAAAAATTATTTTAAAATTTTTATCAGAAGTTACTCATATGTTTATAAAATGAATGAATTGGGTTTTTTGGCATATTAAAGTTTATATAATATTTAAAAATTACCATGCAATTTAGGAAATTCTAGAACAATTGGGAAAATATAATATCTGCAAAAAGGATTTGATAAAATTTAAAATCTATTAATTAAAAAAACCTTAGAAAAATAAGAAAAGAAAGGAACTTAAAGTGAAAGGAACTTTAAAAACTTGGAAGAAAACATTATACTTATGTGTGTTGAATGTTTTCCATTTAAAACTAGTAACTGAACAGGCATGTCCACTACCACTACCTTTATTTACCAGTTTACTTGAGCTCCTAGCCAGTCTAGTAAGGTAAGAAAAATAAACTGAATGTTATAGGATTGGAAATAAATAAAACAGTATTATTCCCATGTGGTATGACCAATTCACAGAATTTTTTATAAAAAATTAATTAAGAGTAAATATATTACTAGTTCTAAAGCAAAGTTGCAGGATACAAGATTGATATAAAAATTGTTCTAATTTCTCTATATCTGAAAGATACAGAATATAAAAATTTAAATTGACACCATTCAAAGTGGCATGAAAAATTCTAAAAGTCTAGGAATAAATCTGACAATATGCAAGATAATCCAGTGGATTGCTGTGGATTGACATAGGCAATGGATTGAAAAACTTGATATAAAAGATACCATTTGGGATAATTTGTCTGTAGAATTAATAAAATCTCAATCTTCCAAAAATTTTTCCTTTGAAAAGTTTTATGCTGATTCTTTATATGTAACTCCAAAAGGCTCAAAATAGCCCAGATGCTATGACAGAAGAAAAACAAAGTGGGAAGACAGCAGACATATTATAAAGGATAAAAAGACATTGGAGGAATGCCTGGGTGGCTCAGTTGGTTAGGCAGCTGCCTTCAGCTCAAAGGGTCATGATTCCAGCGTCTTGGGATCGAGTCCCACATTGGGCTCCTTGTTTGGCGAGGAAGTCTGCTTCTCCCTCTGCCTCTGCCTGCCATTCCGCCTGCCTGTGCTCACTTTTTCGCTCTCTCACTTTCTCTCACAAATAAATAAACAAAATCTTAAAAAAAAAAAAAGACATTGGAATACTGTATTAGTTACAGCAGTATGTTTGGTGCAAGGATATACAAACAGAACAAAAGAATAAAATAGAGATCAAGAAACAGCTTGACCAATGCCTATATGGACACTTAATTTATTCATTTATTAATCTCTTAGAAAGATGTGTCTTCAGAGTAAATGATGGTCTTACAAATTGTATTGAGATAATGACTCTCAAAGTAGAAAAAAAAGTTTTTGACCCCCCCAAAAAATCAACTTCAAATAAAAATGAAATCTGAATTTAAGTGTCCAGATGGTATAGCAGTTAAGGGATAATACAGAAGAAAATGTGTAACTCCAAAGTTGAAAAGGTCTTATTACATCAAATACTAAAGCTTTAGTCACATAGGGGTAAGTTGATTAATTAAATCACATTAATACTAAGACCTTTTTCTTACTAAATACTACTTATCCCCAAATAATGGTGACTAGAAAGCCACAATGTAGATGTTTACAGCAACAAAATAGCTAAAGTTTCATACTCTGTAATAGATTGGAAAAATGATCACAAAGTTTGATGCTTCTTGTATCTGAGCCTTTGGAACATGGATTTTCAACTATTTCCACCAAGAGGAACAGACATTCTCTACCTCTTAAGTTTGGGGTAGCCTTGCAAATTGCTTTGCCAATGAAACATGGCTGAAGTAATGTTGTAGCACATATAAAATTAAACGTCAAGAAGTCTTTCATGTGTCTTCCTCTTGCATTTGGTCCTGCCCAACCAGTTAGGTTAATAAACTCAAGTTAGCCTGTTGGACTTGTGGTTTAGTCATTCTTACCATCTAACCTAAACTAGCCAATTTCTAAAACAAAGCTGCATTGTCAAGCAGAATGAGTGAATAAAGTTCCATGAGTGAGTCTACCTGAAATCAATCCTAGTTATTCATTCACAGACTGAGCAAAATATTTTTAATATACTAAATTTTAGGTATTTTATTATGCAATAAAGCTAATAAACAGTGACTCAAATAGGTACATAATTTAAGAAGATACTCAAATGAATATCTATAATAATATGAATTAATAGTCACTGAGTGACAAGAAACAATGATAATACCAAGTGTTGGCAGGACATATTATAGCTGGAATTTTACAAATATTAATTCGTACACTAACTTCACAAATGGCAATATAATCAAATCAAATATTTCTGTACCTTAAGCCTAGTAGTTCTACTACCAAGTAAAATTCAACAGAAATGTATGTATGTTTTATCAAAAGACATGCCCATGATTGTTCATTGCAGCAATACATTAATACTTAGAAAACTAGAAACAAAGAAGCAAAAAAGATACTGCTGAGTCTCCACTCCACCTCATATTTTCTCTACTCTACCTCTAGGATGCAACACCTAATGTGAGAGTGAATCATTCCAATGCAAGTTTTGACTTTTCACTTTAGATAAATTTGTAAATAAATAAATATGCCTTAATTTTTTTTTATAATTGCCCCATTTTCATTGTGTTTGATATGTTGGCAACTAGCTTTTTAAACTTGAACTTATGTCTTTGACACTTATCCAGAGATACATGTAAATAGAATTCATTTTCATTACTATGTACCCTTTCTGTGTTAAAATAAACTAAAATACAATGAATTTATTCACCTTTGAGGGATATTTAAGATTTCCACATTTTTAGTCCTTATGAATAGAGATACAGTGAACTTTCTTATATGTCTTTTTTGAAAACATAAGGGATTCTCTGGAGTTGACACTTCAAAGTAGAATTGATGGGTTGTAAATTACATGCGTTTTCTTTGCTTGGAAATCTTTGCCACATAATTACAAATTTTACTGTGTCCAAAATATAATCATTTATTTTTCCCCATATGTTTTCCAAACCTTAGATACTGGTTTTCTTGTTAATTTACTCAGCCAAAAAAAAAAAAAAAAATGCTAATTTGCTGTCATAATAAGACTTATTAGTGATTCATAGTAGGGTTGCGAATTTATTTGATCATTGGTCACTTGGAGTTCTTTCTCCATGAACAGCATGTTTCACTCCTTGTGAAGTTTCTTTCTAAATTGGAGATGATCTGAGATAGGACTAATAGCAGATCCTGGATGTAGGGTATATGGAAGGAAACCCCCATCAATATCTGAAGACTCTTCTGTAAATCTAAAACTTGTAAAAGTAGAGAAAGTTTATTAAATGTTAGGTTTGCTTCTCTTTCTCTATCTTGCCAAAGAGCTTCAGCTAAGTTTTGATATGCTTTGCTGTTTAAATTAGGAACTTAAATTAGTCTTGCCAAATATATCCGTGGTCTCTTTTTACCAATCTGAAGATCTGCTATGATGTTCCAAAAATCTTAAAATAAAAGAAACAAGAGTATAACATAAGAATGTTGGTGTTTATTTAAAGAAAATGATTATCATTTTACTCTTTATTACTTTTTAAAAACTTTTTAAGGCATTATTCCAATTAAGAAAATGTATGCTTCAGAAACAATCTGTCCCATGTACAGTGAAAAGAAGCAACACTGTCAAAAAGACAAACGCTCTAATTCTACACTACTTACAGTTAAATGGGAGGCCTAACTGCAGCAGGTTGTTGTGCATTTTGTTCCTGTTTTTTGTTGTTGTTGTTGTTTAAAAACTACATTGGAGAAATGTTTATGAGCCTGGAAGACTTCTTAATCAAAATAACGAAAATAATAACAATAAAATGATAATCTGTAACAACAAACCTCGCCTTCCAAAGAGGATTTTTGCGTACTCTGACTTCTCTACTGAAAAAAATCAAGATACAGAAATATATTTTTCCATTGATGAAAACTAAAACTTTTGTCTAGGAAGTATTCAGTTCAATCACTGAAGCATGCACCTCAATCAAGTACACTAAATTGGGAAAAACACCCAATTTAACTGTATCAGTAAAGTTTATTCCTTGAGTTGCATAGCAATCTAAAATTTTGAGCAAATCTGGCATCTGTGAAATTATGCAATATTTTAATCAATTATGCCCTGAAATGCCTTGACAAGAGAGTAGTCAAATCAGTAAAATCTGTAACTTATTCATAGAACAATGCATATTGATCATTGCATTTTGGTACTCTATTACCAATGGGTAACTGTACATTGAAATCCATCATGTTTATTTCCAACTTTGTATTTGCTTAAAATCCCAACCTAAGAACTATGCCTATAAGGTGATTATATTTCATATATACTTCCTATGCAAATGCAAACATAATATATCCCAGAGTTCATTATTAACTACTTCTGGAACTCAGATAACACAGGAACAGATTTTTAAGTAAAACTAACTGTGAATATAGACTTGGAATTTGAAAACACCTATAAGTCAAAAGAAAAGTAAACTCATTCTGCACTTTGTAGCCGTGTCAACCACACACGATTTCCAGACCCTGTTCTTTTAGCTAGATCTACAAATGTCTCCATCACGACCCCACCAATTTGCAGAGAAGAGGCTCATATTTGTCATGAGATTTTCTTAGTGGGGGGAAGTAAGAGGATCTTTTTTTAGTGTTTTAGATGAAGCATAACACTAGCTTTCTTCCTTTTGTAATATAAAGTTAATAATTTCATCTAATTGGAATCTTTATAATAGAAAAATTATAAATGTAAAAGGAACAGTACTCTTCCTTCTCCCTCTTGGGTTATTTTTTGTTCCTCCATTATGATTAAGTTTTTAAACCACTGATTTTTTATTCCCAATTCTCCATATTTCTAATTTAGATGATAATCACAGATTATTCTTCTTAACTTATGATTCATCACACAAGTACATAATTCACAAATATATACACCCACATGCATGAACACACACTTTTCGTGGTGGATCAGCTTGCAAAAATGTCAACAATGTGATTGGGGTTATGAATCACAGTGTATGTAAAAGGGCCTTTAATATTAATATAACACGTACTGTAGGTTGTGGTTAGGTGCCAAGCCACCTACCGCCTCTCATTCAAAAAGTGTGATAGCAAAGATAGAAGTATAAAAGAAGTAAATGCACTGTGATGTAGTAAGAGCAAAGTGTGGGGAGGCAGGGGTGTAATAAAGAGGCCTAAACGAAATGTGTAAAACCGTATCTAAGCACTGTATGAAACATGTAGACCCCAAACCATTAAGGACTTTTTAATATCTCCTGAAGGCTTGCCTTCCTAAATGTTATAGTAATGAACCTATCCAGGTGTTAATTGTCAAATTAAATTGAGCTTTATAGGATAACCTCATGCCCTGTAGCAGGCTATCGCTCTGGAAATATATCAAAATGAAGCATCTTTCATTTGTAACTTTTGAAGGTAGAATAGGATGGCAAAGATGATGAAAGGCAAGGCAATGTTCTGCCCAGCTCTCCTGGACATGAACAACTACTCTTTCTGATATTCAGTTATGAAAATTTTAGGTATCTTAAAATACAGATGGTATAAGAAACAGAAAGGATGACTACTACTCTTCACTGTGTGTTGGGTTCTGTAGATTGAGGATGTGTGATCCAGTATAGCATGGTCAGTCAAAAAATGTCTGTCCACACGTAAAGAATGATATTACAAGGTAGAAAATGTGATTGGATACTTGGAAGCAACTTTTCATGAGCAAAGGATTTGAGAGAAATTTAGTGTAAACTATGAAGCATTCCTTGAACACACAAATGAAGGGTCTAATTGAATGGAAACAAAGTAACAGTTTTGAAGACATAAATTAAGAAGTTGTGTGGTATGTTTTAACAAAAGGAAGAGAGATTTGATTAGAGTGACCAGACATTGATTATAACAATAAATGATGTATGAAAGCTTATTATTAATATTAAAAGCTCTGTATGTCATATTTAAGGCCCTAAAATTGATAAAAAATTATGCGTTCAAAATTCTGAGAAAAAAAGCAGAGTACCTGGGGTACTGTGCCTTCAAGCATCAATATTCATCTATAAGTGTATGCCCTAGTATATAAGCTGGTTTCTTATATTATTTTAAGGGTGTCCTTTTTTAAAGATTTTATTTACTTATTTGAGAGATAGAGAGAGAGGGTGAGCACAAGCCAGAGCTGGCTGAGGCCTATGTCATCACTGCATCACAATCCATCTTTTTCCTTTGACTAATCATGCTTTCTTGGTGGGTAATCAACAATTAAATATCCATCTGGATAGGTGATCCAGAGGCTGAGGACTATCAGTCACAATAGTTAAAAATAAATTAACATCCTTATCTTTGAGGTAAATCTCAAACTCCCAAATCAGTGACTGAGGTAAAGGCCAGGACACCATGAGAAAGTGGAATGGAGTTCCTGTGGAGCATTATCATATGACTATATAGTAATGATTTCCAGAGTCCTTCCTCAAAACATTTTATTCAGATAACCATACACCAGGGAAAGAGGGATATTCAGATTTTGAGAACTTTTAAATACAGGAGATACGTTGACATTGATATTTGAGCACCTAAATTACCATTATTGTTCCCTAATAAAGAAGGAGTACCTGAGACAGGTAAGAATGGAGGTCTGGCCAAGTTATAATTAACGTTGGGTTCCCTGGGTCCACAGACATACTAGGAGTGACTTCCCCACTCTTCAATTTTGTAGCTGGTATTGATACACTTAGTAGCTGACACAATAACCACACTGAGCTCTTGACCTATGTGACGTATCGTAGAGGAGAAGGCCAAATAGAATCCTTTGACATGATTATGCTCTCTCATTCCCAGCCAAGATAGTAAATAAAAATCAATAGTACATATAAGAGGAATAATAGAAAATAGCGACATCCTTAAAGACTTAAAAGGATATAGGAACCATAGTCCTCACCACATATCCATTTAATTCTCTGGTATGACCTCTGGAGAAAACAGATAGATTTTGGAAGAATAGTGGATGACTGCAAACTCAGCCAAGAAGTAACTCCAGTTAAGCCCACTGTGGCACTTGTGTTACCTTTACAAGATCAGGTAAGAAAAGGAAGACTAAGTGTGATTAAAAGAATTATTGTTTAATACCACACAGACAGTTGAATTGGCTTTTGAGTCAAAATCCTGCTGACCCAAAAGTTCATGTTTTTAATAAGATTGAAATACAACCCACACACCATAAATTTCTTTCTCTACCATCAGCTTTCAATGGCCTGTCACTGTCTATGGCATGTAGCTACCATATTGGTGAGAGCAAATTTGATGATATTTGATGAAAAGGGCAGTCTTATTACTAAATATCTTAGAAAGACATTAAACACAAAGTATACATTTTTGGTCTTCCAAATGCTTTCTATTGGAGGAAAATGTTACCCTCCCCCCCCACAAAAAAAAGAAAAGTGATAGTGTCTGGCCTCTCAAAGTCAAAGTCACAGTGAGTAAGATTTTATATCTTGAGATATTACCCTGAGATTTTATACCCTGAGAATGCTAGTCAGAAATCATTTGCTACACATGTGACAGACTGGAGGGCCTAGTAACATGACAGTTAATGGATATTAGCAATTTGAACAGTGGACAAAACTTAAGCAGTTCTTCCTAAGATGAGATTATGGCATGCCTTCCTTCCCTTCATGCACACCTTTACAAGATTACAAATATTTTTTTATTTGAACTTCTCATTGTATTTCATATATATATGTAAACATGTATATATGAACATATATATTCTTTCATATATATGTATTTATATACATACATGCAACACTATCTAAGAAAAAAATAGATAAATGGTGTATGGATAGACAAATAATAGAAGATAGATAGATAGATGGATAGATGATATTTTTTTTTAACTTAAATTAACCTAAACAAGATTTTGGGTTTTTGTACATAGGAAAGGACAATTATCTTCTCATCACCTAGAATAAAGTCCACTTTGAAGATAAGACTTTTGGAGATATGAGTAATTGAATTGAAGAGCATAAAAAACACAATTTTACACTGGGCTAGAATGATTTTGTTACCACTGTCACAGGTATCAAATTCCAATTAAATATTTTAGTGGCTGCTCTCAACAAAACTAGTAATTATGTTAAAAATTCAGAGAAAAAACAAAGCCAAAACTTAATGCTGTAATTTATCATGTTACAACCACCCAGTTGTGTTACCCCAAAGAATACAGAAGATACCTTCAGTAATTTCCTGAGAAACACATTGTGAGAGTGAGGTCCAGACTGCTAAATGGCATTTTAATGATTATTCTCTGTAGTTGGAAATAAAAATAGTCTCCTGGATTTAACAGAGGATAGAAGGGTTGAAGAAGGAGAGCAGTGAGTGGCATTTATAGATACAGACTACATTAGGTTGGTATAATCATTGGAATGGTTTAGTTTATAGCAATATCAGTAATCACTAATATAAAATGAAAATATTAGGGCAGTCTATGAAACTAATTTTTTAAGTTTTTATTTAAATTCTAGTTAGTTAACATACAGTGCAATATCTGATAACAGTTTCAGGTGTACAGTATAGTGATTCAGCATGTCCATATTACTACTCAGTGTTCATCACAAGTACACTACTTAATCTCCATCACCTATTTTACCCATCCCCCACCCACTTCCCATCCGGTAACCATCTGATGGATGAACCTAATTTTTGTGAAAGAAATAAAAGACATTGCATCAGTTAAGCAGATGTTTGACTTGACCCCCTTTAGTAAGAGTTGGCTTTGGGATGCCAGTTGTATTATAAATTTAAGTCTAAGTTTTCAGGTAACCTTGAGTCTCTATGGGGACTATCTAAAAGATCCCTATCTCTTTTATTCCCCCAAAGCCTCTATAAATAAATGTACAAATTTCTGGTAAGAATAATATTATAGTAGACCCTTGACTGATCCTGCATTTGGTATGCAGTCTTCATACCAAATGCAGGATCAGTCAAGGGTCTACTATAATATTATTCTTCCACATAAGGGAACAGTGGGGTGGTAGGTAGTATGAATGTACACTATTATTAAATGTTTAGTTGGTTTCTGCCACTGTCAGTTTGCTAAATTTCTTTGCACTTGTCACTTGTACAGGATCTTGATGACCCTGTACAACAGATCTCTTACTTGCTACACAAGGGAAATTAAGAGTATGGTCACAGTGTGCTTTTCCTTCATTACGAATGCTTGTATTGATTCGATCTTTACTGGTTTCTATTTTCTGTTTCTGTTCAGAATAAACTTTGTGTTAACACTCAATGGTTAACTCCATCTGACCCTTCAACTAAACTACTTTTCCTAATTCAAACTGAGATAAGATTTCCTTCTTTCTAACAAATAATCTTACTCTTGATTTTTTTTGTTGTTGTTGTTCTTGATTCTTACCATCTCTAATTTTCAGTGGAATTTTTCTTCACCATCTCAACCCAGGACAATCATCAAGTGCTTACTAGTGCCAAACAATACTTTTGTTTTATTATTCATCTTGCTTTAGAAAAGTTAGATGGTATTATCCCTTGGACAGCCTCACACCCCCCATATTCTGATTCTTGGTTTCCTCATCTGTAGCATAATTGTGTGCCCTCTTTCTATGTTAAGGTATAGCCAGGAACTAAATATGAATATGTCTGTAAAAGTGTTCTGTATTGCTTAAAGCACACACCAAAATAGAAGGAGTTTATATATTGAAATATGATGCCCATTTTTATAGAAATGTGATGTTTTTGATAAGCACAGGTATTTCTTGAATTTTCTCTTGTTATCTGATCCCTGGATCCCATTCTCTCATTGATTTAGTTTTTCTATACATCTATAAGGAACTAAAAAGAAAAATTTTCACCTGGGCCAAAGTCATGATGAAATGGGTATGAAAGCAGGCCTGGGATTCCAAAGCAGTGGAAAAAATTATTCTCCAGTTCTTGAACACTTTCATCAGACTACCTTCTCATATTATTTCTACCTTATTCATTTTCACATTTCATAGGAGTCCATTGGCTTCAAACTTAAGTGTTCATATGCTGCTAATATACCCTACCTACACTTTGTTATCTCAGCAAAATTTCTCAAGGTAACTTTCAGCATGTTAACCTCATGTTGTTCCCCATGTCCATCTCCACTGTCATGTTCATTTCTGATTCATTTTGCCAAATGTGATCTCCTTCTTCCCACCTCCCTAGGTCTCTGCATTTTTCTTACCGCACTACTCACACTCTTACAATAGGAATCTGGTTTTATCTATATCCCCTTTCCTTAACATTCTGTTAAGTTCTCTGAGGACAGGCTCTATACTTATGTATTTCTACATCCTTGTCAAAGCTTACCATGCCCTCAGCAGGGACAATTAACATTTTGAACTAAATAAAACTGAGAAATGATTTAGAGTAATATACTATAATGAACCCTTTAGAAAGGCTATTAAGAAGCTTAGAACTTAGCCAAGAAAAACTCTTAAACCTAAATTCTCAATGTGAGATTGATTGCTTTAGACCTAGAGCAAAATTTCTGACTGAGAGGGAAAGATATTAGGTGTTTTCTAGATACATCAGAGTCAGAAGATTTTATCACTAAAATATGGCCATTCTGAAATTTAGATGGTAAGAATACATTTTCATTATAGTCTTATTTCTTTTTACTCTCGGTGACCATGTTGTTGCCACAGAGGCTCCCTCCTTCCAGACATCCATGATTTAACCAATTCTAAATCTATACATTTAAAGTTGTTGGGCTTTTTGTTTGTATGCTTGTTTTTACCTTCCGAAAAAAAAATTTTTTAACTTTCTTTGGCACTTAAAAAATTATAGGTATTGTTGTAATTGTTCCTTTGAGTGGGCATTGTGGAAGGTATTTCCCATATACTGATGAGGCAGTGAAATACAATGTTACCTTCTAATGGAAAGTTTCAAGTATACTTCCAGAACCTCCTCAAACTTTTTTTAAAATTCCTGGTATTTAATGCTATCTCTCTGATTTAATCACATCTTTGCATTGGCTGTTTAATTTTACTATTGTTGACAACACTCTAAGTAGTTTACATATCTTTAAAAATTATCAAGTCTTGAATACTACTTCCACAGAAATGCATACAAACAGAACCTACATTAAGCTTCAAGAGTATTTTGATTATCAGCACCCAATAATCACCATTTCTACAGGCCCCTTGAAACAGGGAATGTGGCTATGTTTGTACCTGTGAAAAGCAAACATGCCATCCCCTCCTTTCTTTTCCTATCTAGGTAGAGGAATGGATGACAAGGAAAACCATAAAAACCTCATAACTAAATACGTAGCCATTTTATAACTTCTGTAGGAAGTACTGAACTAAATGGAATATTACTAGCATTTTAGATAATCCTGGCAGCTGTGTAAGTTTTTGAGAACACTAGCTTTATCCTATTTGTAAAAGATTAGTATTATGGATTCTAAGTCTTATATCTCTGAGAAGCTAGAATTACAGAGATAGATTGTTTTGTAGCTCTGCTTTTTATGGCCCCCTAATATCTCTTGGTTGGTGGTTTGCTACCTTATTAAAAATCCAAACTCATAAACTGTTGTATGGAATGTATATTAGCATAAACTTTTTGGTAAGCAATTTGATCATGATTATGATGATGCTAATTAAAATGAAGTCGAGTACAGGACCCTATAAAAACCTATCACAGAATTTGGAGAAGAGAGGGAGTGAAAGTACTGTAGGATGGGCATTTTCAAAACACAAATACAATGCAGCCTCTTCCCTGAATATTAACATAATGTTAACAGGAGGGGGGAAAAAGGGTAACAGTTTGACTATATCACCATTAATGTATGATTTTTCTAATAAAGTTTTATTAGAGGTATACCCATTATAGGTATGTCCATTTATGCCCATTTACTCTCTTACTGACTAGGGCTACGTTTTTTTGTTTGTTTTAAGATTTTATTTATTTATTTGACAGAAAGAGATCACAAGTAGGCAGAGAGGCAGGCAGAGAGGGAGAGGGGAGGAAGCTCTCTCTGCAGAGAGCCTGATGTGGGGCTCCCAGGACCCTGGGATCATGACCTGAGCTGAAGGCAGAGACTTACCCCACTGAACCACCCAGGAGCCCCTAGGGCTACGTTTGTACTGTAACAGCAAATTTGAGTAGTTGTTTAAAAGATCATATAGCCAGCAAATTTTAAAAGTATTTATTATCTGGCTCTTTATAGAAAGTTTGCCAACCTATTTTATATCTTGCATTCTTTCTCAATTCACCCTGTGTAAAATAACCCAGAGGACAATTGACAGACCAACATTTTCTCCAATGTATGATCTTACTTTTTACAAGAAACAGGGATGTTTCCTAGGATTAAGTTGTTATATAGCCAATTATATAGCCAGTTTAAATTCACAGGTGGAAGAATATGTCAACAGATGCAAAATTTTGAATCCTGCTATATTTTAGTACACTATTTCAACAGTAATTTGTATTTCGTTAAAAATATTTTTATTACAATTCAAGCTTAAATAAGCTCTGTGTCTGTCTGTTATGATACTTTCATTTTCTGGCCTTTTTCTGAAGACTTTTCTGAATAAAAAACAGATGGGATTCTAGAACTAGAGAAACTGTATGCATATTTGAGTTATTTTTTTTAAGTATAAAAATAGAAAAGTCTATAGATAACATAAAATTAAATGAATAACCCAGAAGCTTAATATTTGTATTCACATCATTATGATGAAAGTTGTTGAACTATTGTTTAGTTTGCATATAATCTGATTGTGCTGCTATAAAATATGTGATTAAGCAATGCAAACACATTTTCTTTCAACAACGGAACTATAAAGATATGTAACACAGAGAAATATACCAAAGATAGATCAAACTCACAAAAGTGGAGAGATGAAATAGAATCAGGAAAAATGTTCAATATTTTATTCATGGCCTACAAAATTCTTATAGTTGATTAAGGTTTCTTACGGACAACATGGAAAGGGAAGTTTGCTCAGTAACACAGTTCATTGCTCACAAGCTAAACACAGGTCCATTACCAAAAAGAGACACAAATATCCTGCTGTACTTCAAAGCCAGGCAAGAATTTCCTCAGGAAATCTCATAAAGAGGACAGAGTTAACAAGAGCCTGCTCCATCCCATTCAAGCAATAGCTAGGAAAAGAAATTTTATAACATCTCAGTCATTATAAGCTGATGATATCAGACAACAGAGGACAATTGCTTGTTTGTTTGCTTGTGTGTTTGTTTAGAATAAAAATAAATTCTGAATGGGAGCCCAGTTTTCTCAGCTTTACCCAGCTTTGAGGCATGGGTAAATGTTAGACTAAGTAAAAAATAAATTAATAGATTATTTATTCTACTGGTCAAAGAAATTTCCATATATAGTATTATGCATAAAACACATATATGTCATAAATATATGTCGTGTATGTTTTTAATGTATATAGATGCACACGCCACAATTTTATCTAAACTTCTTTTGATATAAAGGGTGGAAATAACCTCACAATGCTAAAATAACAATGATGTTTGCAAAGGGTTTCTCCTATTTAGAAGGGAATTATGGTGATTTGGTTTGTTTCTCTGAGTTCTCTAAAGAGTTTTAAATAGTCAAGTGTTAACTTCTGTAATAAGAAATATAATTTTAAACTGCCATTTATCTTAATCTGTTCTTATAATACTACCTCACATTTTGCCTTTTCTTCCCTTAATTAAATGTATTATATTTTATGAGGTTTTATTCTTCAAGCATCCATTTATAATTTAGAACAGAGCTGATCAGAGTTTTGAAGCACCCTTGCTGCGACAATGTAGTAGTGTGCTAAAATCACATGGGCAGACTTAAGGGATGTAATTAACTTCAATCTGAGAGAAAGTGTTCATGATATGATTATGCTACACATTTCCACCTTTAATGTAGGATTAATATATCAGTTGGGACTGATTTAAAACCCTGAATTACCTAATAAAAATATATCCGATTTTTTTGCAACCTCTGCCATAATCAAAGAAATAGAAATTAAGAAAACAATGATATAAGATGTTGAACTATTAAACACAATGCTGTGTTTATTTTTTTTAATGCTAGTTTCAGAATCGGTGGAAGGGTATAGCAATTCTTAAAACATACTCTTGGGATGCCTGGGTGGCTCAGTGGGTTAAAGCCTCTGCTTTTGGCTCAGGTCATGATCCCAGGGTCCTGGGATCGAGCCCTGCATCGGGCTCTCTGCTTGGCAGGGAGCCTGCTTCCTCCTCTTTCTCTGCCTGCCTCTCTGCCTAATTGTGATCTCTGTCTGTCAAATAAATAAATAAAATCTTTAAAAAAAAATACTCTTAAAACTATTATTGAATTTAAAACTTATGGATAATATTTTGGCAATATGTATCAAAAAACACAACCTTTAGCTAAGCAATGAACTGAGAGGTCTTTATTCACAAAATAATATCAAGAATATCAAGATAAGCCAAGATGTAGACACAAGGTTGTCCTTAATGATCCTTCAGTTCCAATAAGCAAAACAGAGGGAATTCACCGTAGAGAACTGGCTACATGGGTTAATGGAAGTGTTGAAATGCCAGCAAGGGGTTACCAGGTCAGCAAGTGCAGTGAGTCTTCACCACTTTAAGCTGGAGGGACAAAGGAAGAACACCTAGGGATCCAGATCTCCTAGTCCATGGTGAATGTTTCCAGTGGGTGCTGGAGCCTCATAGAAGATGAAGCTGATGTGAGAGGTCTCACCCGGAAGAAAAAAAGAAGTACACTCTCTCTTCCTCTTGCCTTCCCAAGTCTATTGATCAAACCAGCCAGAAGACAGCTGACCTAGGAGGACCCCCAACACAAACTGCAAGAGTCACTGAGATCAGAGTCAAAATGACTAAGAGAACAAACAGGAAAGAACCAGCAAATTATCAAAATCTATTAATAATCTATGTCAACAATTACTATACAGCCATTTAATGGAACAGATAACATGCAGTCATGAAATATTATACATAAAGTAAAATATACAAGATGTATTAAAATATCTATATAGGAAATATATTTTAATATAATTTGACTATGTTACTTTTTATTTTTAAAATGCCAGGGGCGCCTGGGTGGCTCAGTGGGTTAAAGCCTCTGCCTTCGGCTCAGGTCATGATCCCAGGGTCCTGGGATCGAGCCCCACATCGGGCTCTCTGCTTGGCAGGGAGCCTGCTTCCTCCTCTCTCTCTCTGCCTGCCTCTCTGCCTACTTGTGATCTCTGTCTGTCAAATAAATAAATAAAATCTTTAAAAAAAAAAAATAAAATAAAATGCCATATTACCCCCCCTTCTTCAATTTCTTTCTCTGTCTCTCTCTTCCTTCTTTCAGTCTCTCTCTAGGAAAACAGGGAAATAAGTTGTCGACACATATTTCACACATATGGTTATTTTGTTTTGTGCTGATAATTATGAGGGTTGTTGTTTGAAAGGGGTTAGGTGCGAATTATGCACCTCAAACATACACAATTTTAATATTATTTATTTAAATTTGAATTGTTTAGCAACTGACAGGAAGAAAATTCACAAATATATTAATTTAACATGCTCAAAGCATTAAACATCAGATATTGCATACATTTCGATTTGATTTGGCAGTTTTGTTTATATAGAACTTAGAAAACTGTGTAATTTGGATTTTATCTTTGCATGAATGAAGATATCCATATATCTGTATAAAGGGACTTAGTATGACAAAACCATGCTATTAAAAGTTTATTCCTGTTTGACCAGAAAATGGAGAAACAAGGATGAGAATGAACACATTTTTGTTGCTATATGGTGTGACTAAGGACAAAACCAGGAGTTTGGTTATGAAAAGCGAAAGAGAAGGGAGAGATCAGATGGAGATGACTTTCGTTAATGGCCACAGAAGTTTACATTGGGCTCCTGATGGAAGGCAGTGGTGCTGAAGAAATCAACCACTTTATGAGAAGAAATGTTTTCTGAAGGCTTTATTCTGTAGTAACACTGCAGCCCTTTCCAAATATTCATTATCAGCATGCCTTTCAAATAGCGATTTTGAAGCTTCTTAATTTATTACTAAAAATGTCATCTCTATAGAGTGTCACACGCATCTCCCCTGCCTGAGTGCCAGTGAATTCCTGCTCACCTCCTGCACAACCCCAAGTCTCATGGAGCCTTTCCTCCTGTTGCTCACAGTGCTTTCCCAGAAAGGGTCTTAGATGGTGCTCTGGACTCAACACACCCAGAATTTTTATTGTGTTAGGGGCTGTAGCAGCACCAGTCCCTGACTTGCGAGCACTTTTTTTTTTCCCTTCCTGCCTGCAATTTAGATATTTTTTAAGACCTTTAAAATTATCTGTAGAAGATTTTAAATTTTCCATCTATGGTCTTATTTTCCATAGTAGTGAGAATAAGCAAGCTTGGAGAAGAAATAAGATAATGTGTTCATGTTTTGACATGTCAAGTTTTATTAATTTAATGAGCTATCCGAGTGGCAAAGTCTTGTTTGAAAACAGAGCTATAGAACTAGATTAGATTTTAAATCTATAACAATGCAAGTTGATTCAAAAATGTCATAAGGACTGTGAAATAATTCAGAATTTCTGATTGTTGTTAAAAGTAAATTGGACTCTCCTTTGCCTCTGGACATTTGAGTACTGATCATTTTTAAAAGGAGGTAATGGATGGGTCTGCATCATCATGTCCTAGCTAAAAAGAAATTTCAAAGAAAAGAACAACACATATACACTTGAACTTTGTTACTTAGTGTGTACTATAAGATACTACAACTTTTAGCCAATGTTTTTTCTTATAAACACAAAAATGTGGGGTTTTTTTCATCTTTTTCTCTCTTTTTTAAGATAAGGGGCAGTATTTTTTTTTTAAGTTCTGAGATACATTAAATGGAATAAATATCAGTTGTTCTCAAAAGGAATCTTTAATTGGTATAATATTAAAAGAGGTAATGCCACAGAATTTTGTTGAAGTGGAAAGGAGTATTTTCGAAACAAATGAAACTATCTGGACAAACAGATGGTTCATTTGGAAAACATTAAAATTGACATTATTTTGACTTTTTAGAGAATGTAGCTTTCTGAGTATTTTCCATTTTAAAATATAAATTTAAAAAGCAACATACTATTTTATAATTCTCTATTTTGTTTGACTCCATGTTAGTCTATAGATATTTAGGGGAAAGAAACTGAATTAGACATTACCTTCCTGGTATCATAAATCTCTGCCTTTATCATATCAGAAGTGAGATATAAGTTTTTCTGCATGCTTTAAAAATATAAAAACATCAAAACATTTTTTTTTTTTACTTTGTACCTTTACCCAGAGCAAATAGATGTTCCGTGGCATATATCTGAAGTCTTAATATTTTCTGTAGCGATAAATTATTTGACACATGTAAATAATGAATAATTTACCACTGATATGTAATTTTTCTTCATGGATCATAGATATGTCTACAATTCTTTTTTATTCCCCTTGCCCCATTTTTCCCAAGCTTTGTGCTTCAGCAATGCAAATTTTGAAATGGACTAATCAACACAAAATATGTAACACTACAAAATTTGACTTTCATATCTCAGTGGTTTACTGCAAGGAAAATTGAGACAAAGAATAGCTATGATTCCTACATTACCTAGTATTTAGTTGCTTATGTCTTATATAAAATGGTAAAATGAATAGAATTTTCAGAATATAAACTAACTTTGACTTTGAGCCATCGTCCAATAAAAAGAATTCCTTGTCTGAAAATAACTGCCTCTTTTGGTGTGGGCCAAATAAGCCTACTGCTTGAATAAAATTAAGTTGCAGAAAATTATTTTGTTTTGCTTTGATGTAAGAGATATAAGTCAATATGTTATGTAATTTTGAAGAGTACTTATACTTTACCTAAGAAATTTCAAGGTAAAACGAACAATGTTTATACCTTTCAAATAATAGGTATTGTTATACAGTTCTTCTCTGTGTTAATTATATGAAAGAAAGAGGGTTTGTAATTGAAATGTTAAATAACATTTAGAAAAACCTCAAAAGCCTTTCCCATGCTCTGCAAGGCACAGTATGATCTGGCTCCAAACTACCTCTAAAATCTTAAGTAACTCTTGCATTAACTTACCCTGCATCAGAATCACTGACTTTCAATATATTCTTTTAACACGCTAGGCTCATTCTCATCACAGGGCTTAAATTCATTATGTGTGATATAGCAGATGGCTTTATACTTTGTCTTTTAATCTAGTCTCAATGCTAAAATGAAAGGAACTATAAAAATGTCCTCATGATTTTCAAATATAGCTACATATATTGACACACACACAAATAAATATAAACAAACACTTAGGATATAATAACTCCTTAACTCTTCTTGCAGTTCTTTGTAATAAAATTATCTGCCTAGTTTCTTCTTTATTAAAAATGTCATTGAGAAATTCACAGAAAAATAAGGAAAGTAAGAAAATAGTATTATGTCCCTAATCCACATTCTTATTATTTGATCTTATAAAAATAGTGTTTGTAAACATAGAAGTATTTGGACTTTATATTCAGATAATCAGCTAACTCCAATTTGATAATTAAGTTTACATCATATTATACCAGTGAAGGTAGTGTTTCCTAGGTTTCATGTTGCAAGGCCATTGACAAATTTATTAGTACTAAGATGTTAGTGATGCCATATCCTAAGTAAAACTTATAAAACCTCTAAGGAATGTATTTATAGAAATAAGTTTCCACGCTTAAAAATGAAGCAGAAGCAGAGCATAGAAAATAAATTATTTCTAATACTAATATTTATGGTACAAAATCTTGATACATTAAAGAACATTATAGATCTATAGTTTATTATAATACAGGTTTCAAAATACTAACACATTTAAGTAAACTGTTTATCAGTGTAGTAACAGAATAATGTAATATGTTCCAAGAATGAAATATCTTAGAAATTCAAGTTTGGTTCCATAATAGAAAATATAATAATTCATTTATTCAGCATATTCTTTTTTTTTTTTTTTTTTTTTAGAAAAAGAGAGCAAGCACATGTATGCTCACATGTGGGGGAGGTGGAAGGGCAGAGGGAATGGGAGAGAGAATCTCAAGCAGGTTCCCCACTGGGTGTGAAACCTGAGAGGGAACTCAATCTCACTTTCCTGAGATCATGACCTGAGCCAAAATCCAGAGTTGAATGATTAACTGACTGAGCCATCCAGGTGCCCCTAGCATATTCTAACTGAGCATCTATGGGCCAAGCACAATTAAATTGACCATGGAACACAACAAAGGCAAAATTATTTCCCCTCATGAAAACTATATTTCAAAGTAGGAGAAAGAAAATGATATAAAGCACAAGAAACAATATATAGCTAGCTAGAGGATGATAAGTGCTTTTAAAACAGAGAGAGAGGGTTGTATGGGTAGCTCAGTCAGCTAAGCTTCTGACTTGGGGTCAGGTCATGATCTCATGGATTCTGGGATTGAGCCCTGTGTCCGGGCTCCCTACTCAGCAGGAAGTCTGCTTCAAGATTCTCTCCCTCAGGCCCTTCCTCTGCTCATGCTCAAGCTCTCTATGAAATAAATAAATAAATCTTTAAAAAATAAATAAATAAAAGGGGAGATAGGAGGGATTGGAATTATTCACAATAATAGATTTGGTGGGAATAAAAAGTAAATATTGATAATTCAAATTTTAGAAAACGTGGTAGATACTGAAAAAAACATTTAGAAAGTGAAATATCTATCTCTAATATAGTGAACATAGATAAAATAGGAACAGAATAATTATTTCCTACCAAGAAAATATCTGCATCTCAAATTAATAGTCATCAGAATTATATTAGATCAGTGTGTATGATTTATATTCTTGTGTTCTGTTTTTTGTCTTGCCAATTTATAATCTTCTTTGTCCTTTGTGTTAATTATCTTGGATTGAACTTCTGTTCTCTTGTGGCTATATAACTTTTTTCATCCTAATTTTCAATCTTGAATTCTCTCATTCAATAAATTTTGGCAAGAGTCTACCAAATGACAAGCATAGTTCTTTTGTTTAGGATACAGGAGTGAATAAAACAGACACAAGCAATAATCATCAATAATTAAATCATAAAATGTTAGGAAGTGATGAGATATGGAAAAAACAAAGGAGCATAGAGTTCATGAATCACTATTTTAAACAGGTTGGTCAGGGTATGTTCGTTGAAAATGTAGGTGAACTTAGCAAAGATTTGAGGCAGATAAAGGAATTTTCCATGAAAATGTCAGAGTGAAATTGTACCAGACAGAGGAATAATCCAGCATAAAAGTATAGATACAAGAGGATACCTAGTGTGTCTGAGGAGAAGCAAAGAGGAAGGAGTGATGGTGGCAGAGTGTGTGAGGGGCAGAGTAATAAACGTGAGCTCAAAAAGATAATGTTTTGTTTGTTTGTTTGTTTGTTTTTAGATTTTAGTTATTTGAGAGAGAGAGAAAGACTGCATGTGAAAGCAGTGGCAGAAGGACAGGGAAAGGGAGAGGGAGAGAGAGAGAATCTCAAGTAGACTCTATGGTGAGTACGAAGCCCCACCCAGGGCTAGCTCTCACAACCCTAAGATCATGACCTGAGCTAATGTTTGGATGCTTAACCAACTCAACCATCCGGACACCCCAAAGGTGGATACCCCAAAAAAAAGACTTTTTGCACAAGTCTTTCTGTGTTATTATATGAATTTTGGCTTTTACCTTGAGTGGGATGCAGAACTATAAAATGGCTTTAAAGGCAAGAATAATTAAAAGTATTATATGTTAAAAGGATCACTCTGTTCTTTTAATTACAGACAAGAGAACTTTAATGCAAAAACTACCTACGAGATAATGATGGCTAGAAAGTACCAAGACATTAATTATGAGTTTCTAACAAGTAATATGGGTCTGGATATATTATCATAGTAGATCAACAGGGTTTTCTGGAATATTATATTTGATGTTTTAGAGAAAAATGATGAGATATTAAATTTGAGTAATTAGATTATAAATCATCATTAACACAAAGAAGTAAATTATGTATAGGATGTGTTTGAGAGGCAAAAACAGAAGTTCATTTTAGATATGAAATATTAATATTTATTAGAACTCCAAGTGGAGATTTTAAAAAGAGAGTCAGATATGGTTCTGGAATTAGGAAAATAAATCTGAGCTATAAATATAAAATTGTGGGTCAATCGAATTTGGTTAGGTTTTAAAGATATCAAAAAGGGAGTTAGTGTCATTAAAGCAGAGAAAAGAACCAAGAACTGAATTATGGGCTACTTCAATGTTAAGGGTTTTGAAAGAAAAGTTGACTGAGAAGGAATAATCAGTGAAGAAAGAAACACAACCAAGCGCTAATAGTATATTTGAGATTAAGTGTAGAAAGGAGAGAGGGATGAATGAGTGCCCAATGCTTCAAGTAAGATAGTACTTAAAATTCGCCATGCTATACTGATGTAACAGTTATGACATTATTGATAAACTAGACATGAACAATGGAAAAGTGGAAACAACAGCCTGATTTGAAAGAATTTAGGAAATAATTAGGATAAGGAAATTAAAGACAGAGACAATGAGTAAATATATATATAGATATATATCTCTGTATCTATATATATTTATTTATTATATATTTTTACTACATATATTTATTATTTACATGTTTTATATATTTATTTTAATATATATAAAGGAATTTTGCTGTGGAAAGGAACAGAAAGGAGGGAGATAATCTGGGAGAGAAGTGCGGAAATAATAGCATATGATTTTTACACAATATGGAAGGATAATATATTTCTTTCTTTTTTTTTTTTTAGATTTTATTTATTTATTTGACAGAGAGATCACAAGTAGGCAGAGACGCAGGCAGACAGAGAGAGAGGAGGAAGCAGGCTCCCCGCTGAGCAGAGAGCCGGACACGGGACTCAATCCCAGGACCCTGAGATCATGACCCGAGCCGAAGGCAGCGGCTCAACCCACTGAGCCACCCAGGCACCCCTAATATATTTCTTTGTTGAAAGAAATGATGAAGAGGGGAGATTAACAAAGCAGGAGAGGGAAAATCCTTGGATTCCTTCCTTAAGTAACTGAGAAAGGATGAGATCTAGTATGCAAGTGGAGAGATTGGCTTCATATAGAGCACAGATGGTTCACTATAGTAACAGGTGGGAAGGTAGATAATATGGGTACAGATGGTGGAGGGTTGGGAAAAGAAGTTGTGGGAGTTTGTGGAAGTTTGCTTCTGATTGCTTAATTTTTTTTTTTCAGTGAAATAGGAAAAGTTCATCAGCTGAGAGTAAATATAAGGAAAGATATGTCATAGGTTTTAGGTTAGATGTAGTTATCTAGGTAAATGGTGGAATATATGGTTTGAAAAATACAGTATAATCATTGTACAGGATTTAAAGACCACTTTATGATAGTGGTCATGATTCAAGTAGGACTTGTCAATATAGCTCTTTTTCCTGTCCACTGCCACATTCAGTTGCATGGTGTAGGTGTGGAGTAGGCTGAATTATATTTAATCGGGGTGATTTTAGCAAGTGAGCATGATGATGCAAGAGTCAATCTGAGGGTGGGGAAACTGAGGATATTTGCAAGGAAGTGATTTGATAGTCATGGAATTTTAGATGGATAAGAAGAGTCAGAATGGTAAAAGAATAAATAGATTGAATGTGTTAGTGTGCAAAGAACTGTGGAGTCAGATAGTTGAGGGAGAGAGAATGGGATATGGGTTTGTGGTCATGAGAAAATGTAGCAAATGAAATTTACTGAATTATTGCAATTATTGGAAAAAAATTGTACAGTATGGCCATGGAAGGTGCAGTTGAGACTGAGTGATGGACAATACCACTGAAAGAGAGTTAAAGGAAATGAGATGCCAGAATATTGGGAGAATCATCCATGTGTATATCAAAGTCATGGAGAATTAAGATACATAAGGAGTCATATTAGAGTCATATTATATGGAGTCATATTAGAAAGATAAGAAGTACTCTAGAAACTAAAGTCATTGAAAAGGAGTAAGGCTCAGTGGTAATTGTCAGCAACAATGAGGGATAGACCTTCCTTAGACCTGTAGATGATACAGTCTTTCCAATAACTTGCAATTAGATCACAATTGTTCAACACCATTCTATGCCTCCCCTAAATTCCCATGTTGAGAGTTTGAACAATTGCATAATAATGCTGCCCTCCATATCCATTCTATGTGACTGAGGGCCTAGAATTGATATTAGCCCCACTCGTCAGTGCATGCCCTAGATAACAGTCAATGGAGTCTTAAGTTTAAGTTTCTGATATGACTTTTCCCAGTGCTTCTGGTGACAGTTTCTCCTGCTTCTTAGATCCTTCTCCTAGGACACTCCTTAGATAAGACTCTGTGGAGCTTATCATAACCCTAGCTCTTTTTGGTTTGAATTGACCAATCTGGCCTCAACTCTGGAACCCCAGCAGCATTCTATCCATGGACTCTACCCTGCTGCTTGCACTCTGCCTTCATTCTTCCATGATCTCCCCATGTGACCCTTTGAGGTTTTCTATGTATCTCCTACATGACCTGTAAGTAATAGACTTTTCTATTTTATTTTCCCTTGGATCTTTGTTGAACCATGGCTTGACATCCAACACTCCACATGGGACTCTACTTAACAAATGTTAATTTACACAGATTTTTTTTTAAAGACTCAATTATTTTAGAGAGAGAGGGTAAAAGTAGAGGGAAAGAGAAGTCTAAACAGACTCCATACTGAGCACAGAGTCCCACATGGGGCTCAATCTCACAACTCTTGAGATCACCACCTGAATGTAAACCAAGTCCGATACCCAACCGACTGTGCCTCCCAGGCTCTCCTTTAACAAATGCTAATTTAATGAAATCATAGCATTCCATTATTTTACTATTTTCTAAATTTCAATTTTAGGTTTTATGGATTTCATTCTCTTTTTTTTTTTCTTTTTAAAATAGCATTTCTTTGTGTATTTTTACGTTTTCATTTTTTTCTTTTGACAAAAATAGTTACAAAGTATTTGTTCAGCTTTACATCAAAATCTTTTAGAGTCTGCTAATTACTCTTTCTTTTTATGGTTGACTAAGTTATCACACATTTTTAATGTGGGTCTTAGTTTGGTAAAGATTCTGAGAATTAAAACTTCTGGATATTTTAGGTAGACCATCACATTTGAATAGTGATTTGACTAAACACAAACAAACCAAAGAATTTATTTTTTCCTTGAATACTTAAAAATATATTTCATTATCTTCTTATATCTAATATTATATTCAAAATTCTGATATAAACTGTATTTTTATTCCTCTGTAGTTAATCTGTATTTTTTCTTTAAACTTAGAAATAATCATAATTTCTAAGAACATTATGATATGTCTAGGTTAGTTTTCACTGTACTCTTCCTATTTATGATTCTATGAGCACATTCATTCCTATTTCCCTTAATTCTGAGAAATTTATCATCATTTTTTCATCTGATACAAATTTTTATTTACATTTCTTTCCTTCTAAGATACCTATCACCCAGATGGTGTCTCTAAGCCTCTATTCTCTGTATTCTGTAGAATTTTTTACATTTTGATTTCCTCATTATTTCTTGTTGCCTCTTATTCTTTCTCTATTTGTATATGCAAGCAATAATATTATATAACATAAATGAGACACCACTTCCTTTTAAATCCTTGCATATAACACTTATGTTCATATCTTAGTTCACTGGGCTGTACCCAGAAATGGACCTTCCAATCTATGGTCAACTAATCTTGGACAAGCAGGAAGGAATATCCAATGGAAAAAAGACAGTCTCTTCAACAAATGGTGTTGGGAAATTGGACAGCCACATGCAGAAGTATGAAACCAGACCATTTCCTTATACCATACACAAAAATAGACTCAAAATGAAAGAAAGACCAAAATGTGAGACAGGATTCCACCGGAATCCTAGAGGAGAACACAGGCAGCAACCTCTTTGACCTCAGCCACAGCAACTTCTTGCTACACATGTCTCCAAAGGCAAGGCAATCAAAAACAAAAATGAATCATTGGGACTTTCTCAAGATAAAAAACTTTTGCACAGCAAAGGAAACAGTCAACAAAACTAAAAGGCAACTTATGGCGTGGGAGAAAATATTTGCAAATATCTTATCAAATAAAGAGCTCTTATCCAAAATCTATAAAGAACTTATCAAACTTAAGAGCAAAAAAAAAAAAAAAACCAAAAAATCCAGTCAAAAATTGAGCATAAGACATGAATAGACACTTCTCCAAAGAAGACATTTAAATCATCAGCAGACACATGAAAAAAACACTCATCATCACTTGGCATCAGGGAAATTAAAATCAAAACCACAAAGACATACCACCTTACACCATTTAGAATGGCTAAAATTAACAGGCCAGGAAAAAACAGATGTTGGCAAGGATGCAGAGAAAGGAGAACCCTCTTACAGTGTTGGTGGGAATGCAAACTTGTGTAGCCACTCTGAAAAACAATATGGAAGTATCTCAAAATGTTAAAAATAGAACTACCTTAAGATATAGTAATTGCACTACTGGGTATTTATCCAAAGGATACAAACATAGTGATTTGAAGGGGCATATGCACCCCAATGTTTATAGCAGCAGTGTTTATAGTAGTCAAAATATGGAAAGAGCCCAGATGTCCACCAACAGATGAATGGATAAAGAAGAGGTGGTATATATTTACAATGGAATATTAGCCATCAAAAAGAAGGAAATCTTGTCATTTGCACTGACATGGATGGAACTAGAGGGTATTATGCTAAACTAAATAAGTCAGTCACAGAGAAAGACAATACCATATTATTTCACTTATATTTGGAATTTAAGAAACAAAACAGATGAACATAGGGGAAGGTAAGGAAAAATAAAATAAGGTGAGAACAGAAAAGAGGGCACAACATAAGAAACTCTTAACTATAAGAAACTAACAGGTTGCTGGAGGGGAGGGAGTCATTGCATAATGGGCATTAAAGAGGGTTCTTGATGTAATGAGCACTAGGTGTTGTATGTATCTGATGAATCACTAACTTAAACTTCTGAAAGTAATAATACAGTACATGTTAATTATACTGAATTTCAATAAAAATTAAAAAATAATTTAATGAATAATGTTATTAAAAAGCTGTAGTTAGTATTTAACAAAATCCAAGAAGTCATTCATAAAACAAACAAAAACTAAAAAACCTCAGCAATGTAGTGACAGGAGGAAACTTGCTCAACTTTATTAAGACTACCTGTAGAAAAATATACCATTTTCATCATTCTTAATGGTAAGAAATTGGATTTTTCTCCCTAAAATCAGGAATAAGGCAGGATGTACCCTATTAACAGTCTCATCCTCACAGTTGTAGACACAACCAGTACAATTAGATGAATAAAGGAAATAAGCTATACAGATTAAGAATAAAAAGTCAAATTGTCTTAATCCATGGATAACATAACAATAGTGTATGCAGCAGCAAGTGCCGAAGAATTGACCAAAATCCCCAGATCTAATAAATAACTATAACAAGTTGTAAAATTCAAAATTAATGTACAAAAGTTAAATGCTATCATATTGATAAATGCTATCATATTGGAACTGCAATTCCAATTAGAATTTGACACAAAAAAACAATACCATATATAATATATAGTTCCCCAAGTTGAAATACTTAGGTGTAACACAATAAATGCGTGTAAGACCTATATGTAAGAAATTATAAAACCCTGATGAAAGAAATAACAAATCTAAATAATGAAAAGATGGTCCATGTTCTGAGATATCTTTAATATGTCCATCCTTCCCCACTTGATTTACAGATTCAAATAATGCTAATTATAATTCTAGTAAGCTATTTTGTGGGTATCAATAAATTGATGCTAACTGAAGTTTATATGAGAATGAGAAAGACTCAAAATAGTCAACACAATGCTGAAAAAGAACAAGGATGAAAATAACTGACTAAATTAAAGTACAGAAATAGAAAGAGTGCAGTTTTAGAGAAAAATAGACACATTGACAAATAGATGTGATAGCATAGAATATAGTATAAATATACTTACATGATTTTTCACAAAGGAGTAAAGGCAATTTAAGAAAAAAAGGATAGGCTTTTCAGAAAATTGCTCTGGAACTATTTGATGCCCATATTCAAAAACATGAATCCAGATAGACTATTTTTCCACATAAACTAACTAAAACTGGACAATTGACGTAAATGTGAAACGCAGAACTATAAAACTTTATATGGAAAAACTACCAGAAAATTTAAGTGACTTGGGTTTGGCAATGAGTCATCAAATACAACACCAAAGACAAGGTCTAAGAGGGAAAAAAGTGGCAATTTCAACTTCATTAAAATTAAAATGTCCTGTGAAAGATACTGTGAAGAGAATTAAAAGATAAGCCACTGACTGGGAGGACACACAAAATACATATGTGATAAAGGACTTGTATTGAAAATATACAAGGAACAAGTATAACTCAATAAGAAAAAGTCAATTGAAAATAGAACAATGATCTGAAAGAAATATCTTACCAAAGAAGATATGCAGATGACAGAAAATATGAAAATATGTTCTATGTAACTCGTCATTAGATAATTGCAAATTTAAACAATGAGACACCACTATATACCAATTAGAATGGCTAAAATAAAATCAAAATGTAGCAATATTAAATGCTGAAGAGGATACAGAGCAATAGGAACTCCTACTCTTTGCTGGTAGGAATGCAGAAAGGCACACAATTACACTGGAAGATGGGCAGTCTCTTACAAAGTAAAATAGAGTGTCAGTGACTCCAATTCCATACCCAGGCATTACCAAATAAATATGAAAACTTAGGTGTAAGCAAATACCTGCATGTGAATGTTTATAGAAGCTTTATTCATACTCTCCCCAAACTGGAAGCAACCAAGGTATATACTTGAGAAGGTGAACGAGTTAAAAACAAACAAAACAAAACAAACTATGGCACATTGATACAATTGACTTATTCTATGTGATTCCCACTAGGACATTCTAGAGAACGTACTACAAAAGGAGTAAAAAGATCAATTGTTGCCAGAATTAGGGGGAAAAAAAGAGGAGAGGAATGATTAGGTGAAGCTGGGAATATTTAGGGGAGTGAAACTGTTCTGTATGCTACACTAATCATGGTACCTTACAGGCATTTGTCAAAACTCATAACAATTTACAGCACATAGAAAATGAACCTCAATATATAATATTTTAATAATATCATTTAGGAGATAGGGAGATCTCAGGAAGAAATCTAGATGGTTTCAAGGTAATATAATTCTACTACAAGCAAGTGAACCAATCTCACTGAAGGAGATGGAGGAGAGAATGCTGAAACTAGCAATTGCAGATGGTTGAAGCCACGTTTGTTATTGTTGGAGATGAGAATTTATGGATAAATTAAGGAAGCTAAATAATCTACATGATAATGGATTGGACTTAGTTATTAGCATGGACTCATGTTTAGCTTAATATAACACAGAAGGTTATGTGTAAAGTGTAAGAGAAATATTCATGTGTCCATACTAATACAAATGATTGTGGAGATTAATAAATGGAGGAGAAGAGAGAAATCTCTTATACAGAGAATTTCAAATAATTTATCTATATACGCTTCCTAAAAAAAAAAAAAAAAAAAAAAAAAAAAAGTATAACTGTTCAGTTGTTACGTGTGAGCTTCCCATAGCGATTTCCTTCTAAAGAGCACAGTGGGAAAAGGAGGTTAAAAAAAAAAAAAAAAAAACCCTCATTCTTCAGTGAAGAAACCTGACAAGGACTACTTCAGTGAGATGATCAAGACCATCACCAATAGTGATAAATGATGTTGATGTCATACACCTTTTATAAGATGTGATGAAAATGGAACTTTACCAGTGATTGTTCTCCTCAAAATCCCATGTCTAATCATAAGAAGGACATAGACAAATTCCAGTGGAGGGAGATCCTACAATATACCTGACCAGTGCTCCTCTAAATTATCATTAAAAATGAAGTCTGAGAAATTATTATGATCAAGAGGACCTAAGGAGACACATCAGTGAACTACAATGAGATATTCTGAATGGAATCCTGGTTAGAAATAGAACTTTAGGTAAAAACTAAGGAAATATGAATAAGCTATGGACATTAAGTTATAATAATGTATTAATATGGGTTCATTACTTATAACAAATGTCCAATACTAATACAAAATGTTATTAAAAAGGGAATTTGGATATTAGGGTATATGGGAATTTTGTGTCTTCTCATTGTTCGTATAAATCTAACTGTTCCAAATAATGAAGTTTATTTTTCAAAAGTGATCCTACAAATCATATTTATCCATTGGCTGACAATGAAGATTCCCATCAAAGGTAGTAGACAGATAATTGATAATGGAAATCTTTTCCGGTATAATTACTGAATCTTTTCTCAGGGTAAACACTAGTGCAATACTGATATAAGAGTGTGATGGTGCCTCCAGTATCTCTGGTGTCTGGTGATTGGGGGGAAAAGTATATATTTTTAAAAAGATTATAGAATTGGACAGCTCTTGTTGGGTGCTATAGGCACATTGAATGAAAAACTGAAGGTGATGTATTACCAATTAAAGATGACATATTTTGAAAGCCAGGGTTTGTCTGCAGGCTAAGACAGAAAAAGCTAAGGATAAAGCCCAGGTTTTAAATGTAAGAAGAGCATACTTGCGGAGAAGGTTGAATTCTCTATTCTGGCCTATCAGTTGCACCATGGTCTAGAACTCAGAGAGGGGATGGTTAGTTTGATTCTCTCACATAGCTGCAATCTCCAGATTCTTCTCAGTCATATGTGCCTCAGACGAAGCCCACATCTCTCTGTTAGAAGCTAGTGCTCACTTTGTTGCTTGAATATGATGCAGAAACCTCTGCCTTGAGAAGCAACATACACTTTCTAACCCCCAGTCCACACTCAGTACAATATCTCTTATTTCTCTTATATTGAAACGGGTATTTCTTCAGATCTATTTTCTAATTAGTTAATTCTGTATTCATTTATTTCTCAACTCCCCTTTAATTAACCTCTTAATTTTTAATTTAAAAACTACATTTTAAAATCTATACTTAATCATTCATATTTATCTTGCCATTTTTTTTAAAGATTTTATTTATTTATTTGACAGAGAACACAGGTAGGCAGAGAGGCAGGCAGAGAGAGAGAGAGAGAGAAGCAGGCTCTGCACTGAGCAGAGAGCGAGGCTCGATCCCAGGGTCCTGGGATCATGACCTGGGCCGAAGGCAGAGGCTTTAACCCGCTGAGCCACCCAGGTGCCCCTTATCTTGCCATTTTTATAGTTTCTAATTATGTGCTCGTTTCTAGTCCCCCTTTCATTTCATTAATTTTCATATATACTTACTTTATATATATTTCTTTCTGACAATATCTTTATCTATGTAGATATTTATCTATAGATATTTATCTATACCTGAAATACTCATGGGTCTAATTTAATTATTTATTTATATTTCTTTTCTTACGTGTTTGTGTACATTTCTTTATTCAGGGATCTGTGTTCACATATGGGTGACCTCATAAGTCTGAGTTTAAGCTATGTTCCTCCAGAGAGAATTCTTAGTTGCTTTTTCCTGATACATTGGAGGACCGCTAAGAAGAGAGTACTTTAAAATGATGTCTGAGCTCGCGGTTTTCAGATCATAGAGATAATATATCTTCATATCCTAAATATACACAGGGCAAGGTTATGGGTACAAATTCTTGTGGGAGTCCCTTTATTTTCCATCCAAATGTATAGCTAAGAAACATGATTTTGCCAGAGAGAAAGTATTTTCTAACCTTTTCACGGTGCACTGAAAGCATCACAGTTTCTTCAAAAATGTCTGCCCATTTACCAGGTTTTTGTTGGCTCAAGGATTTTTGTCAGCAAGTATCTTCTGGGTAACACATAGTTTACGCTAAGGTTGCACTAGCTGGCATTCCCTTACTTTCTTAACACCCAAACCTGTGTGCTTGTATTTGTGTGGAAAGAGAATGATTGCAGTATTTTATCCGGCATTTTTAGGTGTTCTGTAGCTGCAAAAGTTTTCAGAATATATAGTCTGCTATTTTTCTGAGGTCTGTAAATTCAACTGACGTCTACTTTTTAGGATTGTGGATGAGAAGTTGACTTCTATGCTAATGTTTTTTTTTCTTTTATATGTCAACTCTTCTCTCTGTAGAGATTATATATTTTTTCATTTTATCATATGAGTTCATAAATTTCACCAAGATACAAGTGGATATTTTTTTTAAGTTAGTTCATCTGACAGTCAAACTTTTTAATCTAAAAATCTCAGTTTGTCATGTTGGGGACCTTCTTCTCTTACTTACTTCTTGTTCAATTTATCACTTTTTCTTTTGTAATGAGTCATTTCCTTTAAGAAGTATTTTTTAATTTTTTTTCCTCTTTTCTATTCAACAAATGATTTTCTTTAGTAATGGCTCACTCTGGTTTCATATCCTCTAGATTAATGTTCCTTTTGTGAAATATGTGTCCTTCACTATAAGAAATATTTACTAGTTAACCATTATTTGAACTTTTTACAATTTCCATCTATTATCTCACTATCTCTGTTTGTGAAGTTTACATGGTATCTATCAGTAGATAATTTTCTGAGACATATTATTTTGAATCTTAATTGAAGAGTTTTCCTGGTTCTGCAGTGTTTATTCCCAGGGCTCTGGGTTCAAACTTATGGTTATTATTTTAATTCTTTAAATTCATCTTCCATTATTATCTTGGTCTCCAGTTACAAAGCAGCAAATTGATGGTTACAACCCTCCAGTTAATTTCTGGGTTTTATATGGCTTTCTTCTAGTGATCCTCTGTACTCTGGAAATGGAAACATCTCTCATCTCCATGTCCTGATTTTGTTTGTTGTGTTTTTATTTTTGTTTTAATATTAAAAAAATTAAAAAAAAATTGTCCACTCTTTGCTCTTCCCAAAGAGTTTCCAAAATTACTTTAGGGTTTTTTATATTGGTAGTTTTGAGGGCAGCACTATTTCTTAATACAAGAGACTCTAAGAGAGATTAAGGGGGTTGACATGGAACAAAAAGAAGGAACCAAATTCTGACTCCTTATTCAAGAGACACAGAAATTCAATTTCTCCAATAGTGCCATGACAGGCTCTCTGGAATCTTTAATGTGTGTATAGGCATAATGGCAGAAACAAGTAACCCTTGTTACTTTTGTAAGTGATCTATTTAAAGAGATAGGAACTGAATACATCTCTCTTAATTACCATATTGTGAGTATGAAATTTTTTGAAGGTCTTGCTATCAAATGTGTCATTTGGCTGGTTAGTTGTTGTATTTAATGAGTTGTAGGGAAGATTATTTTATATTTATAATATCTTTATAGGTATTTTCAATAGAATTTTAGGGAGACTCTACCAGGGACAACTACTCAAGTTCCCTTTTTGGAGAAGTCAGGATTTTATGTTCTTGTGCATATATACCTGATCTTTGTATTAGAATCCAATTCTTCATCCACGGATTAGAATCTATAGATTTTTTTTTTTTATTTCAACTTGTATCTTTTAAAGTTCATTATGTTATAATAGTGTTTTAAAATGTTTAATGTCTGTGTTTTAAAAGCTCATACACTTCTCACATTGAGAAATCAGAGTGATTTTTTAAATGTCATGTATTTTAAAGATATTATTTATTTGACAGAGAAAGTGAGAGAACACGAGCAGGGGAAGCAGCAGAGGGACAGGGAGAAGCACGTTCCCTGCTGAGCTAGGAGCCTGATATAGGGTTTGATCCCAGGACTGGGATCATGACCTGAACCAAAGGCTTAACTGACAGCCACCCAGTTTCTCCCAGATTGATTTTGAAAAAATAAAATAAATAAACAGTAATAATAACAATAACATAAAAGAACTAGCAGAGCATGTAGATGTCAGAGATGTTTGCTAATTTCACAAAAACTATGGTCAGAAATTCTTAAAGTCTGACGATGAAATAATATAATGTTTCATATTTTGCTTATTTCATTTCTTTTTTACAGAGTAAAAGAAAAATATCTAAAATTAGTGTCACAGTGCTAACCTGTAAAACACAATTTGTTGGGTTGGTGGTTTGCATTTTCAAGAGTATAGGTGGTAAAAGTGTTTACAAAGGTAGATGGAAGGAAAAAAGCATTATGCTTCTTTGTTAGGTTCCTGGGAGTCCCATTTACAATTCAATTTTGATTTGTACCAAACACATTTATTATAAGTAAGCTTTCTTTATTTTTTCTTTTCCTGATTCTATGAAAGTTCTAACTATTGAATTAAGCCTTTCTTAGCAGTATTCTACAGTGACAGCCCTATGTTTCTGTAGGTTTATATGTATTTAAAACAAAACAAAAACAAAAAGAAACATCAGTGGTGTCCTCAGGATATTAGAGGGTTGTCTTGGCACTAATGGCTATCCTGTTATTATTGTATTGCTTCGCAGAGACTCACAGTTTATGCCATCAGATGCTATTGAATTGGGAGATACAGCCATAAAAATAAAAAATGAAAGGATGTGAAAAACTTTGTATTTCTAGACAGCTTAAGACCGAGTGGGATTGAGATTGTGTTTTGGCTTTAAATTAGCCCACTAATCAACAAAATCAATCAGTCAATAAATGTAGACATAGATTACATACATACACACCACATTTGTTCCTTGGGGAGATTTCGAATGGAAATTGGAGTTTTGGAATAGAGTTATTTCACTCTAAACATAGTTGTTCATTATTCCTAATCTACTGCTCACTGATTTAAAGTTCATAGTGATTATAAAATAGGTTATATAGATATATATAATATATATTATAATAGATTATAAAATTATAAAATAAAATATAAAATAAATTCATAGTGATTATAAAATAGAATGGTATTAATATAAGGTGACTTACAATGTAAATGTTTAACTAGTAATTTGTATACTTCAAGATATTTTATTCCAGATTCTACAATATTTTGAATTATTAAATACCAAATATAGGGGCACTTGGGTGGCCCAGTGGGTTAAAACTTCTGCCTTCAGGTCAGGTCATGATCCCAGGGTCCTGGGATTGAGTCCCGCATCAGGTTCTCTGCTCAGCAGGGAGCTGCTTCCCTCCATCTCTCTCTCTCTGCCTGCCTCTCTGCCTACTTGTGATCTATGTCAAATAAATAAATAAAATCTTTTTAAAAAAATACCAAATATAACCTGCATCATTGTAGATAAGTGGCCTAACAGCATTCTTGTTATTGTCATTGGTCATCTGATCAATAAGCTTAGCAGACATGTTTAATGTTGAATTGTGTTCTAGTTATCTATGGCTGCATAACACACTACCTTTAAAACTAGTGGCCTAAAACAACAATCATTTGATATATCTTATTATGTTGTGACTTTGTAATAAAAGGGAACGTTCTGCAGGGAGATTTTTTCTTTCCAGCATAACATTGACAGGAGTCACTCAGTGGTACTTAGCTTGTGGTCTGGGTGTTCTAAGATAGCTTCATTCATATGCCTGGCATTTTAACAGGGTTCCAAGAACAAGTGTTTCCAGAAACCAAGGCAGGATCTGTTAGGCTTTTTATGATTCAGCCTCAGAAGTCTCAGAGTAACAGTCCTTCTATAGCATATGGTCAAGGAAGTCTCTAAGATCAATCCAGATTCAAATCAAGAAAATTAGACCCTTTCAGTTGGAGGAATGACAATGAATTTGAGGCCGTCTTTAATCTACCACAGCTGTGTTTGATCCTTATCTTGGTTCCTCTCTAAGGCATCTTAGAGATGGGAATGTTGTTTTTACATTCAGAAACTAAAATAAAAATCATAGACATTTTTTTGGAAATTGAAGTCCTCACGGTATTTCTAAGAATCAAAGGGATACATAAGGTTAAATACATAACTTTTCCTCTGAGGATGAGAACATAATTAGGCAAAGCAAAGGGGATTCTAAATTATGAGATAAAAGAAACTATAGAAGAAGTGAATAGAAGAACAGTTGTCATGGTGAATCTGAAAGACACAATGGAAGGAGAGAGTGAAGAGGTAAATTAGGACATCATGAGATGAAACTCAGCAGTAGCAGAAAATTAGATCCAAACCTACTCATCTGCTGCTTGGAAACAGTAGCCAATTTAATTTTTTAAGTAAGAATTCCTTTTCAAAGCAAGATCAGTAGTTTTAGATGGTTACATTAGGCTCTGTATTTCATCTATTTGATAATAATAATGAAAATTTTAGTTTACATGGTTTTACTTAACAAATTTTAAGTAAAGGCTTAAATTTCACTTAAAGGCTTAGTATATTTCTTTTATAATTTATACTGTCTTAATGATAGCAAAACTGGACTATGGCTGGAAAAGTTGACGGAGCACAGTACAGACTATTGCTTTCAGGAGAAAGTGGTCGGCAGAGGATGGCACTGACATCAAAACAGTTTGTTAATGATATGTCATGGTGTACAGGTGTCAGAAGAGAGGGCCACTGGAAGCTAACAATCTCTAGGAAAGGGGGTGTTAGCTAGAGTAAGAAACCTTACATGTATTTCTTTAGCTATTTGGCAATGTGGGATATTAAAGTCAAAAGCAGGATATAAAATGAAGGTTCTTGTAAGCCTCAAAAATCATTAGTGTCCTTGGGGGACACTGTGGTCAGTCAGGCCTGCTGGAACCCAGAGTAGACAAGGCTGGTTCCAGCCAGAAAACAATAATAAAATCATTGATGTCCTTGATTCAACTTCCTATATTCCACCCCCAAACTGTTGTTTCCTTTTTTACCAACATATAGAGCACTAAGGTGTACCAAAATCAGTCCCGAAATGCCAGCTTGGCCCAGAGATACAGCACATGATCGAGGTTTTCCCATATCAGCACAGAGAGAGTTCAACTGAATTTCACTGTAATACATTTGAATTGCCAAGACATACTTAGGAGTACCTTTGTAGAAATTGGTGTAATTGTGGGCATTTAAAGGGTCTACATTCTTTAATATATGTGTCTGCTCAGCTGGTATAAGGATTAGGGCATTGCATCAGAGGTTTATATACATATATTTTGAATTATTAATTTGTGTAAAATGTTTCTGTATAAAATTCAGTTGAGATATCTACCAATTAGTAAGTACCATACTAAGTAAAACACACTAGATTTATTTCACATACTTAAATCCTGATGAAAAATTTTGGTGTACTGGCCAATGAAATTATTCTTAGGGAAGAATTGAATTCCCTTCAGTGGGTCTATGTATTTTAAACCCACTTTGGTCTGATAGGCAGAACTTTGAGTGTTAAATTATATGCATTTAAAAAATTAATGAATAACTCTCTTGAATTTTAATGGAACTTGAAAAGTGGCATTGAGTAATACAGATATAAAATATAAGAAAGTTAAAAATCATTGTGCAGAAAGACAGATTATAAAATGAGACTTGCTAATGTTAACTTTTTAATAATATTGTGTGAAAAGAATTGTGTAAGCTATAAAATTGCTTTTTTTTTCTTTTTTTTCTTTAGAAGGACTAATCAGAATAGGAATAGTTTTCAGGTCAAGAACTTTTTTTTTAAGATTTTATTTTTATTTATTTGTCAGAGAGAGAGAGATTGCATGCATGCAAAGCTGGGGGACCGCAGGCAAAGGGAGAAGCAGGCTCCTTGCTGAGCAAGTCCCCTTGTAGATGTGGGACTACATCCCAGGACCCTGGGATTATGATCTGAGCTGAAGGCAGATGTTTAACTGACTGGGCTACCCAGGTGTCCCAAGAACCTTTTTTTTTTTTTTTTTTAGAACTTTTCTTATGGACATCTAATCATATATCTGTTAAATTTCTTTAACACTTTATTTCCAAAGTACCTATACACCTCAATTAATTACATTCAAAAGTCTTTTATAGACACCTTCGGGATGTCATAGGCAAGAAATTAGGCAGTAAGGACAAACTTTTTCCTTACTATTACAATGCTAATCTACAGATATATCAGTCATAAAGTCAGACCTATTTTAATCAAGGATAGTACCCATACTATTACATTTGCTAAGCTACAGATATATCAGTCATAAAGTCAGACCTATTTTAGTCAAGGATAGGACCCAATGATCTCATCCTCTGATTGTTATTTTAAGAGTCTGCATTTAGCTGCTAACATAATAGATTTTGGTATAAGGTCTGTGATAAACTGTAATAGGCTTATTAAATAAATGGAAATTTGTGTAGTTCCTGCTAGGGGAATGGAAATAAAGTGGAGAAAGACCTTTCCTCCTATCACTCCAGAGTGATTTGCCGAGGAATCTTGCAGAAGTTGAAACCCAGCAGCCCACATAGATTCACTCAGGTATACAGAGACCCTTCAAATTGTATTAGTCTAGGTCAGGTCAGGAAAATAAATCCCACTCCAGTTAGTTCAATATGTAAAATAAATGAAACTAGTAAGTACAATTCTTATGAGATCAATATACCAAAAAGGTGGGAAAGTGATTCAATATTTGATCTTACCTTTCCAGAGGTGGAAGAGAAAGAAAAAAAGATATTTCTAGAATCTGAAGTCTTGGCTTGGAGGAGTTGAAACAACACTGGGGACTTCCAATGGGATCCATGTCCATGAAAGGAAGGGCTGTTCATGGAGGATTTAAACCACAATGAAAATGTAGACAATGTGAGAGATTCAGCCCAAAACAGAGAGAGTGAGGGCATGAAATTCCTGTTGTCCAGTCTCTTGCTAGAGCCTCTCATTTATCTAATTTATCTAATTAGATCTAATTTAAATTTAATTAATCTAATTTAAAAGAAAATACACAGAAGTACCAAGCAAAGGTAGTCTGTGGGGCAGAATACCAGTGACAGTATTCATTACATTAAATGGGTATGATATCAAAGGGATGGATTATTATAGATAATCTTTTTTGAGATTTTATTTACTTATTTGAGAGACAGAAAGAAAGCAAAAGAGACTGTGAGAGGGGAGAGAAGCATTAGCAAGAGGGAGAGAATCTCAAGTAAACTCTGCACTGAGCATGGAACCCCACACAGGGCTCAATCCATTGATCCAGAGATCATGACCTGAGCCAAAATCAAGAGAGGGGTGCTCAACCAACTAAGTCACCCAGGTCCCCCATGTATATCTAAGAATCATGATCCTTTGTGTAATAAGTATTCACTGGTTATAATTTAACTTTTATGTGCAGGGATTCTTTTAAATAGTGTTGCGAGTAGTCTTTCAATTTTTCTGTTTGAATTACTTTTATATACTTCATATAGATAGAGAGAGTATTTTATGCTCTATCCCAGAGTCACTGCATTCTTGGAAGATAACCATAGAGCTAAAGTGTCTTTGGTCAATTAGTGGATTTTGGTAGTTCCAGGATAGGAGATCAGTAAGTTATATCTTCTGGTTCATTCTTCAACCATCTTTCAAAAGAACAGTATCAATGAAAGGGAGAGAGAGAAAAAGAGAGAGATAAATAATACTGCAGACTAGGATTGTGATGTGATGAGCTATTAAGAAGGAAAAGAAATGGGACACCTGGATGGCTCAATTGGTTAAGCATTTGCCTTCAGCTCAGGTCACAGTCCCAGGCTCCTGGAATCAAGCCCCACACCGGGCTCCCTACTCCCCAGGGAGTCTGCTTCTTCCCTCTCCCTCACTCCTCTGCTCATGCTCTCACTTGTTCTTTCGCTTTCTTTCTCAAATCAATAAATAAAATCTTAAAAAGAAAAGGAAAAGAATTTTCAGATCTCAAAATTTGGTAGACTAATATCAGAATAAGACTATGATATAGGAATGTTAGGGATTTGAGAAAGGATGCAATGACAGGAGAAGAGGCATGGGAGTTAAACTGAAAGACTACCTCTGAAGTTGCTTTAATAACTTTGATTAAACAAGGGGATACTTCTATTCTCACATCAGGAAAGTCATAAAAGAAAGTGACCATTAGTTGTTCTGTTTGGACCCAATAACTCCTGACATTTAAATTATGGCATATGAAACTGACAGTTGGAAAAAAATGAGTTTGGAAAAAGAATTGGGATGGTACAGTCTTGTAGCTAATTTTGGCTAGTAGAAAGAAGAAACTATTTCAAGCCATCTCAAGTTAAAATCCACTCCCTAGAAAAAGAATAACATAACGGTGACCTCAGAAAAGTATGTATTAATAAAATAAGGCTTCAAAATAGGAGAAAATTATCTGAAAATGGTGATATCCTTTAGTCTTCCAATACTAAGTAAGTTCTAATACAAAAAACACTTTGGCTGAAATGAAAAACAACAACAACAAACACCTCACACAATTAAGTACTCAAAACATAAGTGTTAAATGAATGGGAAAAAAATGTGATACAATTCATGTCTACTTTTCACTCACTAAAATTTGATTAGTCTTTCTAAGCTAATATCAGCTTAATTTTTTAAATTCTTATAATGACTTATCAACTCAATTTTCCCCATAGCATCATTCTACCCCAATAGATCCATTTTGTCCAAACTCTTTTTAACCCAAAACTAGAGTCACTAAGTAGATGAGACTTTCTAATTTTTTTTTTTTTTAAGGAGAGAAGAAAATTGGAGGTCACTAAACTAGGTTTTTCAGCTACAACAAAAAGTTCAATTAACAGACAATGATTCTTTACTAGTTTTAGCTTTCAATGTAAAAAAATACCAAAGACAATCTAAGCAAGTCTGTTATAAAGAGATCTTATTGAGTCATGTGTTTTGGAGAAAGAATGGATGTTGGCTGACATGATCTAACAACTGTGAGCTAGGGATTCTTTTTGCATGCAGTATGTGAAAATAACTTCGAAGATCAATTCTAAATTCATAGTTGAAGTCTGCATTTTATGTCTCATAATAAATTTTCACACGTAAAAAAGGAAGTAGATGAAGAGGATATGAAAGGAATATATGAATAAATGTTTTGGATCTTAGGAGAGTTAAAGTAAAAGGGAGTTAGTGAGAGACAACCTTTCAGAATGGTGTTCAGTTCTGTGCAAAGTCCTTTAACTGGAACATAAATGAGTTAGAGTGAACTCCAGAAGGATTGGTGAAGAGAATGCAGATATTCAAGTCTGTGTCATATGCAGGATATTAAATAACTGGGTGTTTATATTCTTGAAGAAATAATAAGGTGACACAGGAAAGACTTCTTCAAATATTTATGGTGTCCTGCAGGAAAAGAAAAGAAGATTTGTATGGGACCCCAGAATCCAGATCAAGGAAGAGAAAGTGAGTTTCAAAGTAACATTTCTGCCCAATAAAACAAAGAAAGCATATCAATAAAACCTACCAAAAATTAGAATGAATTTAGTGATTGCTTAGAAAGAATATAAGCAAATAATGTGATATGGTAGATGTGAATGAAGAAACAGAACTGACACTAGGTAATTTTTTAAGATTTTATTTATTTATTTGACACAGAGATCACAAATAGGCAGAGAGACGGGGGAAGCAGGCTCCCTGCTGAGCAGAGAGCCCGACATGGGGCTCGATCCCAGGACCCTGAGATCATGACCTGAGCTGAAGACAGAGGCTTAACCCACTGATGCCCCTGACACTAGGTAATTTGTAGAAATTCTTCATCTCTTTCTCTGTGATTTGGTAAAATGACATAAGTTTAAGAGATAGGGTAGAAAATGTTACCAAAGCTAAGAAGTATACTACCAAAGGAAAAATACCTTACATAAATACTTTTTAAACTGTGGGTTGTAATCTTTTAGTAGGCATGAAGCCAGTTTAGTGGGTCATAACAGTATTGTCAAATGAATTAAATAGAATAGATCAAAAAGAGGAAGTTTCACCTAACAAGAGTAAGCATTGCTTTGTAACACTTCTGTTTGCTTGCTTGCCTGCTTGCTTGCTTTTAGTGTGTGTGTGTGTGTGTGCGCGCTCAGTCATGACATAAAGTTGTTTTTACCCACTCTGGACCATGTTCTAAAACTTCTGAAAAGAGTGTCTTAGACTGGGTCTCTCCATCTAATTTGCACAATTTTGATTGAATTAGATAATGGAATAATGGAAATATTCTTATGAACAATTGTTAAATTGCCTGATTTTTTTGCTCAATGAATTCATCTTAATTATTTTATTTACCATTAGCATCATTTCATATCATTGGTCTTTTCCCATAGTGTTTCTGCCTTGAAAGCTAACTGCAGTTTCTTTGTTTGAGATTTCAATGAGCTTCTGAAATCGAGGAGTATTTGGAGGCTAATATTTTGAGTCAGTACAGTTAAAACTCTCAGTGCTCATTTAATTTTGAGATTTATTACAGAACTAAGTTAAGAGGAAATGATGGAAAAATAAGCTTTAGAACTGGGCATCCCTGGGTTCAAACATTGATGTTTAGTATATTTTATTTAATCTTAGACTAGTTATGTCGCTTTTCTGATCCTTACCTTGCTATACATATATAATGAAGAAAAAATTAAGAGCTTTATTCTTATGCCATTTTCCTTCCTTAAATTTAACTTCATAAGTGACATTCAGGTCACAGAGAGAACACTAGAGTCATTGTACCTTCAGATGGAGTCTTCATTTTAAAAAAAGAAAAAGAAAATGGAAGCAAAATTTCTTCCTTCTGCTTACTATGTAATGTTATGTCATTTACTTAGGAAATCCTTTTCTTCACATGGGCATTTCAAGGCAGAAGTCCAAGTGGGAAGGAAACAAACAAGGAGGACTTTGTTTCATAGAAAAAAAAAATTGATTGCCTTAAAAGGACACTTGCCAGGAGTTTTACCACAGCACACCAAAATAGAACCGTAGGCTGGGAATTTGGGACAGAAGGATCATCTAAGAATTAGGAGTATTTTTTATCTCATGTATACTCAGGTATCCTAAATTTAGTTTCAGGTGGCAACAAGCACTGGAGATTTGGAACTTTAGTTAACCAGATTATTATTATTATATTGTTATTTAGTTTAGCAGATTATTATTATTATTATTATTATTATTATTATTTAGATAACCAGATTATCCCTAAAGTAGTTGACATTATAGATTTTAGATGTATGGCTAATTACTACAATTTGTCTATAATAGAGCATCTTGGATTAGACATATGTATATGTGTGTGTGCATGTATGCGTATACATATATATGAGAGTGTGCTGGAACAAACTCATCCTGGCTCATAGGAACCAATTTCTTAATTTTTAGGAATTTTCAAACTGATTGTTAAAAGTTAAATTGCATAGATGTACATTTTAATTATTTTTAAAGAGGTGAATCATTAAAAAACTCAAACTTACAATATTATCTATACTCTTGAGGTTATATATTCTATAGTTTTCGTATGTTATAAATAAAATACAATAGTGTGCCACTGCACATACTCCCTCCAGTGTTCAGTGATATACTATTAGTATGGAATCAACATTGTTGGGAATATTTACACCACAAAAAATTGCGAACACTACAAATTAGGGCCTTTTTTTTTTAGAGTCTATTGCTATATAACTGACATCATACTAACTGGCATCATACTAACATATGGATGCTATATAATTGACATCATAGGTTTCGAAAGCATTGGTGCCCACATTTGTCTAGGAGGCTCCAGATTAGGAACTTCTGTTTCAATTTCAGTATTAAGCTGCCCTATCCATTCTCTGTTAGATCAGGGGACTTCAGCCGTTTAGAGGGTAGATCAGAAGAGTATTATTTTGGGATTGCTGAAGGTCCCCCAGTACATGTACCCATTCCATACACTGTCTGAGAACCACTGAAAGAAATGTTATATTTTTGCATAAGACAAGAATAAGCCAACAGACAAGAGACATCATGAATAATTCTTGAGGCAATTAATGTAATATAAAACATTTTTTTATTTTGAGGCAATTAGAAGAAAATATTTTTGCCACATATAGTATTCTTAAACTTATTTCCTTTTCACTTTACTATTTTTTTCTTTTATCAGAATAAACTTGTTTTTCTCAAGTTGAATAATTTACTCCTGCACAATTTCATCTGAGACTCAAATCAACATGTTGTGGGAGGGAGATTTCCATAAGATTGCTCCTGGATCATTGTTGATTTATGAAAATGCTTTTCCTTTCACTCCTCCACTCTTCACTACAAACTTTCACTACAAACAATAACTTTATCTTAATGCTGAATTTTAATGAAAAGACCAATGTATGAAGAGAAAGAAAAAAAAAAAAAGATCATGAATCAACAAGGGATTCTATTGACAGCTTCATAACCAAGTACAGAACACACTGATTTTTATGGCTAGCTACCGTGGATTAAAAGGGAGTTCATATATGGGGATTTTCTGTCTACTAAGATGGCACAAAAACTGGGTATTACAGAGACACAGTAAAAAGTTAAGTTTTTCTTTTTCTTTCTTTCTTTCTTTCTTTCTTTCTTTCTTTCTTTCTTTCTTTCTTTCTTTTTTTTTTTTTCAAATTAAAGGGTCAAGAAAGAGAATGACTGTTAGAGATGTGGAAGTAAGAGCCTGTGGCAAACTGCCTGCTTGAGTCCTCTGAGGGTATAGTTCTTTTTTTTTTTTTTTTTTTAGATTTTACTTATTTATTTGACAGATAGAGATCACAAGGAGGCAGAGAGACAGGCAGAGAGAAAGAGGGGGAAGCAGGCTCCTGCCGAGCAGAGAGCCCGATGTGGGGCTCGATCCAAGCACCCTGGAATCATGACCTGAGCCGAAGGCAGAGGCTTTAACCCACTGAGCCACCCAGGTGCCCCGAGGGTATAGTTCTTAATGCAGTTCATTCTGCTGTAATTTCTGTGAAAAATATACATATATAAAATCTTGAGGTAAAAAAGTTTTGAGAATCCATCTTGTTCAACTGCTGTATGTTGGTACGCATGTTTTTCTAGTGGGGTGTATAGTCTATTCTCTTTTTGGAGATGCTATCTTAACATTTCAACTGTAAAGGCAGGCATTAAGAACTTCATAAATGTACCCAACGTAACTGCCTCTCCTGTTCATTTAAAACTTCTACATAGAAATGGAGAATAAGTGATAATCACTGCCTAATAAACTCTCTACTTATGGGGGAAATTAACCAATTCACACTGGAGTTTCCTTTCTCTAACGCCACACACATACAGAGAAAAAACAACAACAACAATAAAACTAAATTATGTGAACTAGTTCCATTTCAGCTTTTATCATTTTTCTTGGCACTTCCAAATCTGTACCCCAGTTTTTTTAAATCTAGGAAGTGAAATTTTTACTTTCTCCTTATTTAGTTCAATACAGTTTTTTTCCCTGTTAGAAAGGTAAGACAGGTACATAGGTATTTCTGACCCTCAGGCTAAATATTTTGTTTTAAATCCTTCAATTAAGTATCTCACTCTACTTTTGACAAAGTCAAATCAACAGTAAGGTGAATAAATATAAAATTAACTTGCAAAATATCTGGATATAGAGATTCTACATTTGCCTTCCCATTTTATGTTATTAAATTTTTTAATTTTAATTTTTTACACACACAATCCCACTTTTTTTAATCAAGTACATGATTCATAAGAAAAATATGCTATATATGATATATATATATAAAAAATTAGAGATTCCTTTTAAAGACAGTATATATTAAATGCTTTATAGACTGTCTCTATACAGCAAGATTATTTTGGTCACACTCCTTTGGGATATATTAGTAGGAAAGAATTTAAAATTTCAGTAAGTACACTGAGAAATCGATTTACCACCTAATCTTATCTCTGTACATTACAGCAATTAAACATTATTCAAAATGTGACAGGTATTCTAATACTTGCCTTCGAAGTGAGAATTGTCAGTATAATAGTTATTTATATTTATTAAGAATTAATGTAGTTTGAAACACTCTGGAGGGAATTACAGGTGGACTAGAACTCTTTATTTATCAGTTATGAGATTCATTGTCTTTTTGAACGTAATTTTCTCTAAACTTTTTTAGTTTTTTTTTATATTAAACATTTCTGTGCATTTTGTTCCTCCACGATTTCTTTTATGGTCATTGATGTGTTTTATGGATTACTTCATTTCATAGAATGAATTTTTGTAAGAATCTCAATTTCAAGTTCAGACTAAGATAACATTTCACAATCCCATGACTTATTTTTGAAGTAGGAAAGGAAGGTAATGTTATTCCTTCAGTTTTAACGTAACCTATTATGATTAACTTTTTACCTCTAAAGTTTGTTTTTTTTTTTTTTTCTGAGTATGCAGATAATCTGTTTTAGATTTGTTTTAATTTTAGAGGTATTTTATTTACATGCTTGGTCTCCATAATAGAGGAATGTATATTCTCTGAGGAAAATACCATGTTGTCTTTAGTTAGGTCGCTTACAAGGGCCTGAGATGTGGATTCTGTTCAAGTTGCCAAAGGGGTGTTTCCTAGAGAAGGGGAGTAATGGGACCAAGGTAAGGTGGTAGAAAGCTGAGCAAGTATGTAGTTCTCAGGTGGAGACTTGCTTCATCTTGATCTTGAAGAGAAGCTCTGGAACAGGACTGTAGGCTTTCAGAGTTAGTCCTCTCTTTGAGCCAAAAAGGTTGAGTCTTTTGTTAATCATTCACTCATTATCTCTGCACCATAGTTCATGTTTGCCTGAGGACATTTCTTTGGAATAGGAAGCTAGTAGAAGCCTTTAGTAGTTTACACTAACAAGGTCTGTTAACACTGATGGCATCAATACAAAAGGAGTCTGAATGGGTCATCAGAAGAATCTGTTACAGACATTTACAAGGAAATTAACTAATAGACTTATATAGATAAATAACAGATAAGCAGATTTAGATAAAATAAAAAACTTGATGCTTTGGTGTGTAGATTTATTTTTGCCTAATTACTATATTCATTTAAATTTATTTGAATAGGATGCTTGTCAGACTAGGCATGACCAGATATTATTTCCTAAATCCCTATAGTCCTATATGCATTTACCTCACAAATTTTTATTATCTTCTTGGATCCTGAAAGCTCTTGAATCTGGCAAACATAGTATATCTATATAGGAAGGACTTAATTGTGATAATCGAATAATGATTAGGCTAGGATACTTGTCTCAAAATGGAAAAATGCTCAGTTACCTCTTGATACCACTACTTTTCAAATCTCCAGTTCTACTTCATAAAATCAGAATTAATCAGAATTGTAAAGCTCTTACAACTGCCTAACTTTTTAAATAAAATAAAATAGAGTCTAGCACATAGTCAATGGATATATATCTTTGGATATTGTTTTTGTTAATTTTGCTAATATTGTGACTGTCATCCAGGCACCTAAAAGGAAAGTAAAGCACATTAAGAAGTGATTTGCCCAAGATTGTCCAGCTAGGGAGAAGACAATCAGGACTTAACAAGTTTGGGATCAACAAATCCAATGGGATCAATAAGTTAGACTCAATCACAAAAATCTATTTCTTCTTCTACAATTTCTCCCTTGAGTCCTTACAGTCAATACTTTTCTGTTTTACATCAAGCAGTTTCCCAAGACCTGACCTGAAAGCAATACCCACCTTCATTAGTGTCCTCTGCTTTGAACCTAAGCCATGAACCTAATTCGTTCCTTGTGGCTCTTGATGCTGGTCCTGCCATGGATCTGGTCTGCTGCTAGCCATCTGCCTACTGACCTATTGTTAGAAATACCTTTTTCTTCCCCTTACATTTTTCTGCTCACTGTCCCTAATTCTAGAGCAGGGTGACGCCTTCTGAGGAAATGAGTAATTAACATGCTGAGGAGATTTTGCTTTTCTTTTTAGTACTAACAGTTCAGATATATGATCTCTTCTGACAGAAACAGTACTAAGACCTGTTAAGAACTAAAGAACTAGTGGCCTAAATCTGTAGGAACAAAAGGCCTGGATTTTTCTACTTTACCTTTATTCAAATCTGGCCACTTCTTTGAATTCATACATTAGTCTCTCTTCCAATTTCCTGAGCTTCTATTCTCTATTTCTTCATGTTCTCAGCTTATCAATCAGTATATCATCCTCTATGATCTTTCACCAAAATTCTTTTTCTAATTAATAGCATCTATTTCCTTAATTAGAGTAAAAATACATGCACAGAGGATTATCATGAAAAATAGTAGTTCCATGATCCAAGCTCTGCCACATCAGTCCTCCTCTACAGAGACATATATTCAAAAATATTTGTAATTTTCTTGCTACCTTGTATCTCTAAATAATAGTATATAATAGACATTTGTTAAAGTGCCACCTTTATACATTACCTATGATTGTACATAATGTAAGGATTTGTATAATTTACTCTATCAAATGTCAAACGTCCTCCTTTGTGCCTTGGAGCCTCTCTCCCAGGGACTCCTAGGGTCTATAGAGCAACTGTAACCATAGAACTCAAATTCACTTGTCGCTGGAGTTAGATCCAGTATTTACCGATATCTATAACCTTTCTTTTATTTTTACATTTTCACACACAATAATATGAATGAATCTCAAAAATACCCTGCTAAGTGAATGAACAAAAGACTAAATATTTCATAATATTTGTATGACATTTCAGGAAAGGCAAAACAACAGAAGGGCCAGAAAATAGATTGACACTTGACATGGGCTAGGAGGTAATTAACTGCAAAGAGCCATGGTAGAAATATTTGGGGTGAATTAAAATGTGTGTTTTTATTTTTGCAATGGTTATAAAACTGTACACACATGTCAGTATTCATTGAATGGTATCATTAAACAAGATTACCTACATTATATGTTGATTATATTTTAGTTCAAAATAAATGGTGTTTATAGTTCTCTATTATTTATTGTGTCCATTCAGATACTGTAAAGAAGATTTCTTAGTATTTAATATCTTAAACAAAATAGAAGTTTATTTTGTTTCCTATAAAGTATGAGTTGGTATAATATCTCTACTCCAAAAAGGCAGCAAAGGCCATCCCATCTGCCACCTTCAACATTTTGTGGTTGAATAAGACTGCTTTAGCTACCGCAATCATGCTGAATCATGCCTCAGTTCAACAGGTAGCAAAAGGAGAAAGAATAAGAAAGAAAAGATATGTATATTTCTTTTAAGGGACAAATCAGAATTGTACTTGACAGTTCCCATTGACCAGAGATGAAAACAAATGCACCTGACCTATACAAACAAAACAAACAAACAAAAAAACGGGGTATTTATTCTTATAAGGGAGGCAGCCATCAACACTTGCATTTGGGAGACTCAAAGACAGGAAGGGGGTGAGAAAGTTTTATCCTGAAAAAAAAAAAAAAAAAAAAAAAAGGAAAGATTCATGCATGACTGAACCCTTTGGCCTGGAGAACTTGAGGCAGGCCAGCTAGCAGTGATCATGTTATGTGATTGGTTCGGAGTCCATATCTGGTTTTGTGTGATTGGTCCTGAGCTGCATGCTAGGGAAGCAAGGCAGATAACCCAGCGATTGTTCACTGAGTCCTGAGTATTCTGGGCCAATTGCCAGAGACTTTGTGGTTTGGTTTCCCAACATGGTTGCTGCAGATTTTGAGTCAGAGTTCCATTGCCATGTTGATCTGGTATTGTCTGTTTTTATATTGTCTCGCAATAAATTGGTCACACGGCAACACTGATAAAAAAGGATATTGGGGAATACAGCTTTTTACCTTGGTGGCTGTTACCCAGCTAAATTTCTATTTCTATATAAAAAGAGAATTCCCACAGCTAACACAACAGGGCAATGAATTATTTTTGCATATAGAATACATTCAACCCCACCCTAAAGTATATAATCACAAAGTACCAAAACTTATTATGTATACAAAGTCTTGGATCTTTGACTTATATGCAGCTTTCAGGTCCATATGTGGTTCCCTTTTGTTGGGAGTGTGTATAAATTAAAAGCATACCCAACATACAATGGGTAAGTAGGAATATTTATAATTTAAACTTCCATTAAGGGAATGAGAAACATATAAATCTCACCATTGAATTAAATGATCAGTTCTTATAATGGACAAATTACTAAGACTTACCCTACTCCAGAAGAAAAATAAATTTCTTGGTAAGCCCATCTGGCAATCACTGATTATGCTTTCCGAGCAGTAAGTCCTCAACCATTTTCTTCTGTGGTTTCTAACTTAACCTATTGTGAGATTTTTCTTTGTCCATTATCTTCTCTGGCTCCTCTGAAGTAGGCATTAAAGAGTATGACCTGCTTGGGGCCAGTTTTCTTAACTTACTTTCTATGAGTCTGTTTTGAGATTCTCTTTGAGGTTGTTTTAGAGGTCTAAAAATAGCAGGCTTTCTCCAGCAAAACTAGTGGTATTTTTGGTAATATAATTTCTTCAAAACTTTACTAGGACTTTAGGAGATGGAGAGGAGAAGTGAGTTGGGGGAACTCGGAGGGGGAGACAAACCATGAAAGACCGTGGAGTCTGTGAAACAACCTGAGGGTTTTGGAGGGGAGGTTGGGAAGGGGTTGGGTTAGCCTTGTGGTGGGTATTAAGGAGGGCATGTATTGCATGAAGCACTGGGTGTGGTGCATAAACAATGAATTTTGAATACTGAAAAAAATTAAATTAATAAAGAAACAAAAACTTTACTAGGTTCCTGTCTGTTACAATCCTGGAAATTCTGGGGCAATGATATTTAGAAATCATTCAGAGACTAAAATGTCTGGTCTTTCATTTACCAGACTCTTGCTCTGCCTATCAGAGTCACTCTCAACTTAATCACATATAACTTGGGGCCATCCGGAACAATAGGTTTGAGTGCAAAGAAAAAGATCTTTATTTCAGGTATGCTGCTTGGCTAGCTCCTATTACCTGGGAGGAAACAATTACTGGAAGATGTTTCAGAAAGGCTTAAGGGTACAATCTTATTTCTTGAGAACCATCTCTTATATTAGCTTCAGTTCAGGCTAAGCTTTTTCCTATCCTCATAGACTTTGGCCATATTAGAGTTTAAGTTATAGACAAAAAAGCATTCTTGTCAAAGTTCATTGCATAATATCTTGCATAATGCCTAGCTATAGGTAAAATCCATCCCTGCTGTATAGGATTTTTGTAAAAGCAGAAAAAAAGCAGCCACACACATAAACATTCTTAATTTTTACCAGTCATTTTCCATTAGAATTATAGTATCTATGGGCACATGGTTTACTTTATGAGGTATTATAGGATACTCAGCATTCACTTTCCAGACACCCTCCTTGATGCCCAGTGTTCAGTGGCTAAGTTATGTTACATATCCTAGGTTTTACTATGTCAGCATTCCATTTCTAAGTACTAAATTCTATATTGGTTAGGATATCATTTCACTTGGTAATGCAAAGAGTCAAAATTAACAATGATATAAGTAAATTAGACATTTATATTATTTTCATATAAGGGTTGAAGATTTTATGTTGGATTTCCATGTTAGAATTCAACATGATCCTAGGTTCCCTCCAATTTGTTACTTTTCTATACTCAAAATGTGGCTTCCATTTCACGGAATGTGATAACCACTCCAGTCTTTGCCACCATTAAAATGCATTAGGAAGAGGAAAGAAAAATGCTGGTCATGACACATCAAAATAAAGGCACAACCAGAAGTTGTGTATTGGCTAAATCTTGCTTATATGTTCACACTTGGATGAAAGGTAATCTAGGAGATATATGCTTTATTTTGTCAGAAAAATTTACTACACATAATCCAGAACTGTACAAAGAAGTTCATTAAGCAAAAAGAAAATTATATGAGATGGAGACCAAACTCTCAAAGAACTGAGAACACTTGAAATGACAAATATATGTGTAATAATAATTTTAGTAATATTAATAATATTAATAATAATAATAGTAGTAAATAATAATAATAGTAAATGGTAAATAATAACAGTAAATAAAAGTTTAAAAAGTAAATGATAAATAATAACAGTAAATAAATAGTAAAAAATTAGTAAATGTTAAATAATAACAGTAAAAAAATAGTAAAAAAATAGTAAATAGTAAATAATAGTAAATAGTAAATTTTACTATTTTGTAATAGTGAAATAAATAGTAAATAAATAGTAAAAATAGTAAATAGTCAATAAACATAGTAAAATAGTAAATAATTATAAATAGTAAATAGTAAAAATAATAAATAAATAATAGCAAATAATAAAAAATAGTAAACAGTAAATTATATAAATAATAGTAAAAGTAAATAGTAATAATAATTGTAAAAAATAGTAGATAGTAAATAAATAAATAGTAAAAATAAAAAATAAAGAGTAAATAGTGTATAACAATAATAATAGTAAATAGTAAAAATAGTAGTAAAAATTAAATAGTAAATAAAAATAGTAAATGTAGGGACACCTGGGTGACTCAGTTGGTTAAGCAGCTGCCTTCGGCTCAGGTCATGATCCCAGTGTCCTGGGATCGAGTCCCACATCGGGCTCCTTGCTCGGTTGGGAGCCTGCTTCTACCTCTGCCTCTGCTTGCCATTCTGTCTGCCTGTGCTCACTCTCTCCCCATCTCTCTCTCTGATAAATAAATAAAAAAAAATCTAAAAAAAAAATAGTAAATGTAAAATAAAAAATAGTAAATAAACAGTAAAAATAGTAAACAGTAAATAAAAATAATATCAAATAGTGAATAATAATAGCAAATGGTAAATAAATAGTAAATAAATAAAAATACTAAATAGTAAATAATTTAAAATTAACAAGTAAATAGTAAATAAAATAGTAAATAATAGTATATAAATAAAAATAGTAAGTAAATAATAATAGTTAAAAGGATAAGTAGTGTTGAAAACAACAAAACAACAAAAATACATTGTGAGATATAAAATGCTTATGAAAATAAAATCTATGGGAAAGAGCAGATGAAGAGACAGAATCTCAGGCAGACTCTACTCTGAGTGCAGAGGCCCACATAGGGCTTGATCCTATAACCTTGAGATCATGACCAGAGCAGAAATCAAGAGTCAGGCAAGGCACTTAACCACCTGAGCCCCCCCAGGTGACACAGGCAATCAATTCTGACAGACCTTGAAATAAATGAAATTTTAGATTAACAGGAATAATGATGATAGAAGATATAACATGTTTATAATAAATAAAAAAATTGAATATCTTGGTAGAAAATAGAAAAATTTTTAAAAAGAATCAAAAGAAAATTCTACACAGAAATTAAGACTCCTGAAATTAAACACATTTAAAGTCACTTAGTATCAGGGAATATTAATTAAAACCACAGTGAGATGCCACCTCATAGTAGCCAGAATGACTAAAATTAAAAGTCAGGAAACAACAGTTGTGAGTGAGGATGTGGAGAAAGGGAACACTCCTACACTGTAGGTGGGAATGCAAGCTGGTGCAGCCACCCTGGAAAATAGTATGGAGGTTCCTCAAAAAGTGGAAAATAGAGATACCCTATCACACTACTGGGTATTTACCTCAAAGATACAAGCGTAGTGATCCAAAGGGGCACGTGAACCCCAGTGTTTATAGTAGCAAAGTCTACAATAGTCAAACTGTGGAAAGAGCTTAGATGTCCATCAACAGATGAATGGATAAAGAATATGTCACACACACACACACACACACACACACACACACCAGAATATTATGCAGCCATCAAAAATGAAATCTTGCCATTTGCAACAACAGGGATGGAACTAGAGGGTATTATGCTAAGCAAAATAAGTCAGTCAGAAAAAGGTAATTATCATATGATCTCACTGATATGAGGAATCTGAGGACAAGACACAGGATCACAGGGGAAGGTGGGAAAAAACGAAACAAGATGAACTGAGAGAGGGAGACAAACCATAGAGACTCTTAACCTCAGAAAACAAACTGAGGTTTGTTGGAGTGGGTTGCGGAGGTATAGGGTGCCTGGGGAATGGATATTGGGGAGTGTATGTGCTATGATGAGTGCTGTGATGTGTAAGACTGAAGAGTCACAGACCTGTACCCCTGAAACAAATAATACATTATATGGGGGCACCTGGGTGGCTCAGTCATTAAGCCTCTGTCTTCAGCTCAGGTCATGATCTCAGGATCCTGGAATTGAACCCCTCATCGGTCTCCCTGCTCATCAGGAAGCCTGCCTTCCCTCTCTCACTTTCCTCTCCCACTCCGCCTGCTCATGTTCCTGATCTCGCTATCTCTGTGCCTGTCGAATAAATAAATAAAATCTTAAATATATGTGTATGCGTGTATATACATGCATATACATATATATGTATCTATGTATATAGATACATATAGATAAATATATATACACATATATATGTATATATGTATGTATATACATACATATACATGTATATATATGTATATATGTACACATGTACATATATGTGTATATATGTATATAGATATATAGACATAGATAAATATATATAGTTGATTTTTTAAAAATAACATATACATGTATGTATATGTACATATGTACATATATGTATATAGATATATAGATAAATATATATAGTTAATTTAAAAAAATAACCAAAAAATCCCCAAATATTAGATGAATTTAGCAGCAGATTAGAGATGAAAAATAGTTCAACAAACTTAAGGATGGAATTATAGAAATTATCCAACCTGAAAAGCATGGAACAGAGTGAGGAAAAATACAACAGAAACTTTGGTAACTGTTGAAGAGTATCAAAAGTTCTACTACAATGTAATTAAAGCCCTAAAGGGATAGGAAAGACAAGGTAATTTGAAGAATTAATAAGCAAAAATTTCCAAATGTGCTGAAAGACATAATTTCAGTTCACACAGAAAAAAAGGAGCAGTATTATGAATTACTACTGAAACAGTATAGGCCACTAGACAGTGGAAAGCAAATAGCAGGATGGTAGTTAAAATCCCAAACATAAAAAAAATACACCAAATGTAAGTGGACCAAATATTCCAAATAAAGTGAGAAATTATCAGACTACATAAAAAAAACAGTATTCAATTATACACTGTTCACAAGAAATGAACTTTAGATATTGTTAAAAGTAAAATGATGGGACCATATATGGAAAGCTAATGTGTCTAAATTAATACCAAGCAAAATAGAATTTAACACAACTATTACCAAAGATAAATGTTATGATTCATTTAGTAAATTCATTAAAAACGAATAACAAGGGGACGACTGGGTGGCTCAGTGGTTAAGCGGCTGCTTTCAGCTCAGGTCATGATCCGGCATCCTGGGATCAAGTCCCGCATCGGGGTCCTTGCTCGGCAGGGAGCCTGGAAAAAAAAAAAAAAAGGAATAACGGGGCCAATGTGGATGAAGCTAATAATTATATACAAAATATATGATGCAGAAACTGACAAATTCACAAACATATTTAGATGTTTTAACATCCATTTTTCAAACATAACAGATTTAAACATTATAAGCCAATATAACCTAGCAGATATGTATAAAACACTATACTCAACAAAGGTAACATAAACATTTTTTGAAGCATACATAGATTGTTCAATAAGATGGACCATACTGAGTGATTTAAAAAAAAAAAGTATCAATAAATTTCAAAGATTTGAAATTATACAAAGTATGGTCTCTGATTACAAGAAATTTAAATCGAAATCAGTAAGTCAGAGAAAAACAAATACTATAGATTTCATTTATATTTAGAATTTAAGAAACAAAAACAAGCATAGGGAAAAAAAGAGGGAAAGGCAAACCAAGAAACAGGCTCTTAACTATAGAAAACAAACTGATGGTTACTAGATAAGAAGTGGGTGAATGAATTAAAGAGGGCATTTGAGATGAGCAATGGGTATTGTATGGAAATACTTAATCACTAAATTGTACACCTGAAGCTAATATTACACTGTATGTCAACTAAAAATAAATAAATAAATAAATAAATAATAAAAAAAATAATAAAATAATAAAATCAAAATCAAAATCAGTAAAAATATCTGTAAAAATTATAAACAATCTGGAAATTAAGCCACTCACTTTTAAACAAGTCATTAATTGAAGAAAATCACAATGACATTTAGAAAATATTTCAAACTGAATGAGATTTTAAAATGTCATATTAAAATATGCATGGTGTGTATTTCTTCTATGTACTTATCACCATTTAACATATCATCAATTTTATTTATTGTCTTAACTTTTTCATTGGCTGTCTCTTTTCCTTGAGAGTAATATTCTTCAATGCAGTTTTTTTTTTTTTTTTTCTATTTTGTTCACTGCAGAGGCTAGGACATTGATACAGAATTGGTGTTTAGAAAATATTTCTTGACTAATGAAAGAATACTGAGACCCTTGATTATTATGTCACATGCTCAATTTCACAGATTTAATTGGATTTTATTTCCTTTATTTCATTGTTCAGATGAATGAGAATTAATAAAGAGCATTTATTGTCTACTTTGATCAGGCGCTGGTCTAAGCTCTTTGTATGCATATTTTAGTTTTTTTACTGAAAATAACTTAATGTGAGAGGTACTATTATTATTCAAAAGCAAGAACACTGGTAGAGTTTATATATTGTTCAAAGTAAAGAAACCAAGAATTATGGAACCAGCAATCCATCACAGGTCATTTAACTTCAGAGTTCATGTACTTTCCTATGTTATTTATCTATTGTTGTGTAGCAAATGAAACCTAAACTCAGCACTTTATTGTTTCACAGTCTGTCTGAGTCAGGAATTCAGATATCACACAGAGATGCATATGATTCAGGACCTCTTATGAGGCTACAATCAAGGTCTCGGCCAGTATTGTTATTATCTCAGGGCTTCATTGGGGAAAATTGACTTCAAAGGTCATTCAGTTAGCTGTTCACTACTTTCAGACTGTCACTGGCCTTTGGCCAGAAACATCAGCTCCTTGGCACATAAGCCTCACCATAGGGCTATTTATACCATGCTACCATGTTTCTTTCAGAATAAGGGGCTCAGAGAGAGAGAAGGAATGAGACAGAGTTTATTGGAAAGGGTCACAATCCTTTTGTAATTAATCTCTGAAGTGACATCACTTTTGCTACATTCTATTCATTGGAAGTGAGTCACTTGGTCTAGTCCATACTCCAGGAGGGGATCTCACAAGGGGATGAATTCTAAGATGTGATGCTTATTTGGGAACCACTTAGAGGCTATTTACCTCAATTACCATTCTGGGTGGATAGATGTATTATTGAATCAAGGAGTGAGTAAATGAATGAACAAATGAAAAAACATTTGCAAAACCAGTGGAACAATGTCACATGTATCAAGGTGCATTCCTAAAGTAATGTTTAAAGTTTACTTATGAGTACATATGCCGCTTGAGTCCTGAATTCCTCGTAAGAGTTGCAAGGGTGTGTTTTTTGTTGCCTGTAGATAAAACAAAGCTGTTATTGATCACTTAGCTCTTAAAGCCTGTGGACCTCTAGGTATCTTCTTGTGAATACATTTTAAGTGATTGAAAGTCAACTAATTGAAAACAGTTCATGTATGGGATTCTCATGGCAACAGATTCTAAGAGTTTTTTGGTTTTGTTTTGTTTTAAAGAAGGGGTGGGTAAAGATAAAGGGGGAGAGAAAATCTTAAGTAGGCTCCACTCCCAGTGTGGCCAGCAGGGGCCTCAATCTCACAACCCTGAAATCATGACCTGAGCCAAAATCAAGAGTTGGTTACTTAACTGACTGAACCACTGAGGTGAGGTGCCCCTAAGAGTTTTTTTTATCCTAAATGTTTTATTGGTTCTAAATTATTTGTCATTAATTTGATCAAATAAACTCTTATTTCCAAATGATGAGGCAGTAATTTTTTTACAACTATGTTTATGTTAATTACAAGGTAGATGCAGCAATGAAAACCTACTATAGAGAGATTTAATCTCAGTGGGAGGAATATTTTCACTGTTAACTCCCAGGCAGTAATCTGCACCTTTACCTTTATATCCAGGCTTCAAGGAGCTCCTTAGCTACCTAATGATTAGGTATTTTTGAACAGAAATTTTTCCCAGTAGTTATTTGAATGACTCAAATTCAATTGCCATCATTGAAGGAACTTAAAATTTCTCCACTACTATCTTAATAAATACCTGTTTTTAAATTTTAATTATATTTTTAGTATGGAGGAAAGAATGGAAGAAGTCTGTAGTGTATGCATGCAGTGGACTGAATGTTTATGTCCCTTGTAAATTCATATGTTGAAACGTAATCCTCAATGTGATGGTATGGAATTTAGTAGGTGATTAGGTCATGAGAGCAGGGGTCCCCATGAATGGGATTAGTGCCCTTACAAAAGTGACTGTGGAGAGTTCCTTTATTCCTTTTGCTTTGTGAGGACAAAGAAGGAACATGTCTGTCTGTGAATCAGGAAAAGGGCTCATACCAGATACCAAATCTGTCAGCTCCTTGATCTTTGTTTTTCTGGCCCCCAGAACTGTGAGAAATAAATTTCTGTTGTTTATAACCCACACAGTGTATAGTGATCTGTTATAGCAGCCTGAATGGACAAAAACAATGTGTCATTAAAGAAAATTGCAAAAATATGATTTATCCTCACCCTTCTGAAGAGTAATTAGCATAAATCAAGGTTTGCAGGACCAGAATGAAAGGAAAAACACAGATTATATTGTAATTCATCTTCCTGAGACCACAGAAAAGACTAATTAGCAGTATGTGGAAAACACAGCAGTGTTAGCCTGAGAGATAAGAATTGACTATAAAATATATTAAAATTAGCTCACTTTTATACAGATGGATTGTTGGCATATGAAGACAACCATGGTGAAGGTTTTGTATAGATAATGGAAGGACTAAGCTACAAGGCCAGTAACAAGCCCAGTGGAAATAATTTTGAAGATACCAAATTTCAGGTTGACTGAAATAAGTTTTTTCCTTGAGTCCCTGGTGATAAGCTTATATATTTAAGAAATTCTGATTCTCCTCAAACATCACTTTTAAAATATTATATGCTATAAAACAATGGAGTTTTACAGAGAAAGATGCATTTGATCATAAGAACAAAGTATTTGATAGTTGTTATATTGTGATTCAAATGTAAAGGTTTCAAAAACTTTCTCAGACATGCCAATGTCTGAGAATATGATCTCTTTCTGAATTATAAAACTGTAATAAATATGTACAAACAATGACAAAGAAAGATACATCCTACTTGGAAGTGGATCATAATGAATAACTCATTAAGGGGAAAGTCATAACACTGAAGCATTTAATAACAAATTATTAAGTTTGATCTTACACTGAGAGAGCTTGGAGTAGACATGCAAAGCCATTTCCTAAAAAGAAGTTTGTGATTATAAAATTCTAGTGAGTTTGGCATAAGAAAAATAGCTCTGAGGCAAAGTGAAATTATTAATTTGTGTGTGTAATTTCCCTTTCAACCAATATAAAACTGAAAGGCAAGTTCTGTGATTCTTCCTCCTATGCTATAGTAGAGTTGAAAAATTGACAATTGGAAGTAATGAGGCTTTTATGAACCTTTAGGCACACTGAGATCATGTGGTGTGTCCCAAATTACAAAGTCCAGGTAGAATTTTTTAATAATTTAAGGAAAGAATGTTTCCTTTGTTTGGAAAGGGCAGAGAGATCAGTGGGACTTGAGAACAAAGTGTGGTGTGAGGACATTCACCATATTTACTAGCAATGCCCCTGAAAAGTGGGAAGACATCAGGAGGGATGAGTGATTTTGTGTCTAGGGAGGTGTATACATTTAGGAAGTTGCCTCAGGAAAGATACAGAGAAGAGATGGACAAGAGGTCAAGTGGGGATTTGCGCCTGAGCAAAGAGTGCAAGAGATAAACCTTATAAACCAAGAAAGAAAAGTCTGTATTAGTTATCTATTACTGCTTGACAAATGTTTGCATCTTAAAGCAATAAGCATTTATTACATCACAGTTCTGTGGGTCAGGAATGTAGGCATGGCTTAGTTGAGTGCATTTTGGCTCAAGATCTCTCCTGAATTTTTTGTCAAGTTGTCAGATGGAGCTGTGGTCATATCTGAAGGCTTGTCTCAAACAGATGATGGAGGGAACTTCTAAGCTCCCTCCTGTGGGTTTCGGGAAGCCTTGGTATCATCACCCTGTGCATTACTCCACAGGACTACTTCATGTCATGGAAGCTGGTTTCCCCCAGAATGATCCATTAAAAACAGAGTGTGTGAGAGAAATTACCGAAGGTGGTAACCACCATCTTTTTATAAGAATTTTGAAAGTGAAATATTTCTTTAGAATTCTTTAGAAGCAAGTCAAAGGTCTAGTCCACACTTATGGGGAAGGAGGGATTACCTAAGGATATGAATAATGGGATGTGGAGCTCATCAGGGGCTGTCTTCGAGCGTACCTATTGTGGAGTACTTTTAACATTTGCCAGGCACTTTACTAGTGAAATAACAACTAAGATGGACATTTCTATTTGTCCATAAAGATGGAAGATTGTAGACCCATGTGATTTAGAGGAAAGAAGAAAATGTTATTTCTTTAACATTGTAGTTTTGGGGCTAACATTCACAACATTACAAAAAAAGGCATCTGTGTCAATGGTTGTTATCAGTAAGGCCTCAACTATCTTCAGTGGTTTGGACAAGCTTAAGAGAACCAACAAAAGATGGTGAAGCTGCAAGAATCAGGAAAAATATAAAGCCATGTATATCTCATCTCTAAAAAGGCAAAGGGATGACACAGTGACGTGACAACTAAGGAAAAGTGGTAGATGGGGGACAGAAGAAATGCTGCAGAATTTAAGTTAGGTTGGAAAGACCATGGGAAAGAGGTTCCCATGGCCTACATCAGACCTCATTCCCTCCACAGTTGTGCACTTGTCTTTCAATGGTAAGGCAGCCTAAGTAAGGGAGTCAAAAGGGATCATCTTCTCATGGAAAAGAATAGACATCAAAGCTGGAGACAGCATCTGTATGGGAAAATTAATAATAACCAGTATGGCATATTATTAGGCCATTTAGTTTCTATTATTGTAATTTGTTTAAATCAATGGTTCTTTATGTGCGGTACAGAGGACATAAAGAAGATATTATTTCATTTTACTATTCTCTCCCTCACTTTCTCACTCCCTCCCACTCTCCCTATCTGTTTTCTCTCTCTACCCTACTAGGTATAAAGTAAGTAGAGTTTTTTAGAGACTAGGCAATATGTGATATCCCAACACACTGAAAGCAAAAGTAGACATGAGAATCCATCTGTCTTACATTAAACAGGCAAACAGGCATTAAAGAAACTGAAAAATAATGTCAGTTTCTGTCACCCTATCATGGATGTTGCCAATGAACAGGATGGTTTTTCAAATATAACATCCAGCATGAAATCAAAGATAACCAAACACAGGAGACAAAACAACATGAATGAAAATGATTACAAACAACTAACAACAGAACAGACCTAGAGTTAATTCAGCTAGCAGAATTATTCCAGGCATTAAAATTACTGTGGAGATAGAAAAGAAAACATAAACATATCATTGAATAATTTGAATTTTAAATTGGCATTTCCTGTGTGAAAAATAAACAGAAAACATAGTGGAAAGATTTGAGAATACACATGCTAAAAAAAGGATTAATCCCACAGATAAGTCAGAATAAAATATACATAATCAAGCATGGTGACATGAAAATATAGAAATTATACTGGAAAGGGTAGGAAACAATGAAAAATCTGACACATATAATTAGGGGATTAAGAAAGGAGAGCAAGAACAGGGATGGTGTTTCCACTAGGCATTAAATTATCCAATTGCAAGACAACAATGAACTCAAAGCATAAAAAGCAGAAAGCAATTCATAGCCCAACAATAGAAGAATTGTAGATACCCAGAGTAAATGAGAGAAACTTTAAGAACAGTCAGCAGAATAAACATAGCACTTTTCAAAGAAAGAGTCTTTGGATTCAGAGCTATCTTTTGAAAGTGAGGGTGGCAGTCAGAAGACAGTGAAATATCTTCGATGTACTAAAAGGAAATAATTTCCAATCTATAATCTCATATGCAGTGAATTTTTTTTCACAAAATTGATATTTCACACTATTGAAATTTAAGTAACTCACCAATAGAAAACCCACAGTCAAGGTTATTTTTTAAGCAGAAGTAAAATGATACTAGGTGATATTTTAGAGGTTAATGAAATAATGAGGAATAGCAAAATAGTATATATATGGGTAAGTTAAAATGAGTATCTACTGTATAAAACAACAGTAATAATAATAATATAATAATAACGATAGTTTGGGCAGTCAGAGCATACATTAAATTTATTAGAAAATTAGAAGTTGGAAGGGAGGATAAATTATGATTTTTGGATGTCCTTCCTTTATAATCAGTTAGCAGAAAATATCAATATTATAATTTAAGAAGTAAAGAAAGCAGAAAATATCAATATTATAGTTTAAGAAGTAGAGAAAGTCATGCTTTCTTATTATTTACTAAATAAGTTATTTATTTAGTAAATATTTAGTAAATAAGTTATTTACTAAATATCTTATTATTTACTAAATAAACAATCCTATTTAGATTAATAGCAAAAAAAAACGCTGGTCAGCTATGTTAACAGGCAATTCAAAAATGAAAACTGAAAATGGTCAATAAAGTTAAAGATTTAAAAATTGAATGGATATTGCATGGTTTAATTAAACTTCAGAATTTTTTTTTCTTTTTTCTAAGTAAGGTCATGAGAATTTCATGAAAGAGGGTCTCCCAGACAACCCTTATAGAAGTTTAAACTTTTAGCAACACATATCAGAAATCTTAAAACTAATCACATATTTATACTCAGTAATGTCCCTTTTAGGAATCCACCCTGAAGAAGCAAGAGGTTAATAAATGCAAGGAATTCTGTATGAGAATGTTCCTTAACTTACTATGTTCTAATTTTGAAACAACTCTAAATGTAGATATTATTCAACTATAGAGAATAGATTTAATTTATTATATCGATAGAATATAGCTTCAAGGCAGGATGCATTTTTAAGGAATAAGTAATTATTGTTGTAAATCCTAATATATAATATATTGAATGGTCAGAACACAAAAATGAAATAAATGATTTTCAATTTTATAACAAATATACATGTAGATATCTTAATAAAAATTCACAAGAAATAAAATGATAAAATATTCCCAAAGTTAGATACAGATACATAATGATGTTTCCTTGGATGTTAGATTTATAACTAATTTTGTCTTCATCTTACCTGCATTTTCCACATTTTATAATTGAAAACATATAGTACATTGTACAAAGAATGTTCATTGACAATTATGATACATTTTCAAAATAAAATGGTGCTCTAGCCTACTAAATCAGTGGTGTGTTGGAAATGTCTTCTACTGGCCGGCAAGACCCATCTGTGCACCTTTCCCTAACTATATGCTCACAAATGTCATGTTGGTTGCTTGAAATTGACCATAGTGAATGTTTACACTGGGATCATCTGAAAATGCTGCAAATCTGGCTTTTTTATCACAGAAAGCTAGTTGTTAAACATTTACAATCATACCACAGTGCTAAGAAAAACCAAATAAAGGTATTTCAAACAGTATATTTAGTGAACATAATTCTCCTGAAAGAGATAATTAGATGTCCATATATTTATTTCTTCAAAAATAATAACATTCAAATTTATTAGCAGCTAGCAAACATATTCTTTTCATGACTTTTATTTTCTTATTCTTGTCATTTTCCTTGCCTTTTAAGACAGTTTATTATTTTTATTTATTCTTAAGTCATTTTTGTTTAATGTTTACTCTCATGTAGTTATGCAAAAACCCTAGCAAGATTCACACCTTCAGCCATCAATATTTATGAAGTAAACAGGTCCTAGAGCAATAACTATACATTTGGTTGCACATAATAACATCATAAAATGAGAGATATATAAATATAACACATATTAATAAAACCACATCTTGCTGGGAGAAACTTGGGCTTTTTAAATCACAGGTGCTAATGAGACCTTACCTGCTGAGAAGAGAGAAACTGAACATTTTAGGTAGATACATGGGTACAAGAGACACTGTCAGCTTTGTACCAATGTTAGCCAATCTAATCCATGAAGATTAAAAAATCATACAGAAAAAAAATGCTATAATACTTGCCACTTTTAATATGGTTTAAAAACATCTGTGTAGATTTCTGTCTTCATTTGGTAGCTCCTCATAAAAAAGAAAGCTTAGTTTTTCGAATTGTAAATAATTAGTCCTACAATTCATGGTTACTCAAAATGTAGTCCATGGATGTGTACCCTCAGTATCACCTACACTTGTTAGAAATGTAGCTCCTTAAGCTTTACTCCAGACCTAATAAAGTTAAATCTGCACTTTAACAAGATGCCTATGAAATGCATATAGAAGTTTGAGAAGCAGCATTTTAATCCATTCTCATTGACCTCTTAACAGAGAAGTCCCTTTTTCTTGTTTTAACATCAAATATGTCTAGTTAGTATAAATCAACTATTTTAATTGAGTATGATTTATGTTACATTATTTGGGTTTGTTTTTTTTTTTGTTTTTTTTAGATTTTTATTTATTTGTTTGAGAGAGAGTACAAGCAGCAGGAAAGGGAGAGAGACAAGCAAACTCCCTGCTGAGCAGGGGGCCTGACATGGGGCTGGATGCCAGGTCCCTGAGATCATGTCCTGATGCAAAGTCAGACACTTAACCAACTGAGACAGCCAGGTGCCTTGTGGTTCTTTTTTATATGACTATAAACTTGTGAGGAAGTATATATGTAGCATATGTTGCATGTAATGCTATTATGAAGCTATTTGTGAAAATAGAAAAGATCCATGTCCTTAAGGGTCAGATTTTATTTGTATTGTACTAATGCTACCTAGGCATCACTTTCTCTCTCACAGATTTTTTGGTTTATAAATTATAAGGACACTTATATAATTATAATTATAAGGACTGCTTCAAACTTGGAAAAGTTAGATGAATTTGTAGGTAAAAGCAACTGGCATATATTAGTTAATAGATAACGTGTGCATTCAACATGAATTTTCTCCAGATATAGGAACTGGCCCTTATAATTTTTAAGCCAAAAAACTATGAGAGAAAGAGATACTGTGAGAATGGCTAAAATTAACAACACAGGAAACAAAGGGTATTAATGAGGATAGAGAAAGGGGAACCCTCTTACACTGTTACTGGGAATGCAAACTGGTGCAGCCACTCTGGAAGAGTATGGAGGTCCCTCTACAAGTGAAAAATAGAACTACCTTATGACCCAGCAATTGCATTATTACGTAGTTACCTAAAGGATATAAAAATACTGACTTGAGGGCACATGGGTGGCTCAATTGATTGAGCAACTGCCTTAGCTCAGGTGATCCTGGAGTCCCATGATCTAGTCCCAATCAGGCTCCCTGCTTGGTGGAGAGTCCACGTCTCTCTCTCTGCCCCTCACCCTCATGCTCATGCTCTTTCTATCTCTCTCATTCTCTCTCTCTCAAATAAATAAAATGTTTAAAAAAAATACTGATTTGAAGGTATATATGCACCCCAATATTTATAGTAGCATTATCAGCAATAGCCAAATTATGGACGGAGTCCAAATGTCTATCAACTGATGAATGGATAAAGAAGAGGTGGTATATACACACACACACACACACACACACACACACACACACACACACACACAGGAATATTACTCAGCCACCAAAAAGAATGAAATCTTGTCATTTGCAATGACATGAACGGAGCTAGAGAATATTATGCTAAGCAAAATAGTCAGCAAAAGATAAATGCCACATGATTTCACACATATGTGGAATTTAAGAAGCAAAACAGGTTAACTAGGGGAAAAAATAAGAGAGGCAGACCAGAAAACAGACTCTTAACTGTAGAGAACAAACTAAGGGTTACTAGAGGGGAGAATGGGGGATAACAGGTTAAACGGGTGAAGTGTATTGAGGAAGGCACTTGTGATAAGCACTGGGTGTTGTATGTAAGTAATGAATCACTAGACTCTATACCTGAAGCTAATGTTATATCATATGTTAACTAACTTATTTATTTATTTTATTATTATACATTATATTATTATTATATATAATTATTATATAATATATAAATAATATTTATTACTTTATTATGTTATTGGCTTATTTATTTATTTTAAAGATTTTATTTGTTTATTTGACAGAGAGCACACGTACACAAGCAGAGGAATAGTGGCCATCAGAAGGAGAAGTAGGCTTTCTGCTAAGCATGGAGCTGGATATGGGGCTGGATCCCAAGACCCTGAGATCATGACCTGAGATGAAGGCAGATGCTTCGCCGACTGAGCCACCCAGTCACCCCAACTAACTTGAATTTAAACAAAAACTTGATAAAGAAAGAAAAAAAAAATGTGTTCATTCAAATCCATTAGTATCTAAATTTGTAATGTCTAAAATATCTGCCCTTCTTAATTCTCTAAGTCAACACGTCATATGCATATAATTTATTTTAAACATCAAGAATCTGAGGCACTATAGAAAAGTTAATTAAAATCACTATATAAGTGATGAATCACTGAATTCTACTCCTGAAACCAATATTGCACTGTATGTTAACTCACTAGAATTTAAGTAAAAACTTTTAAAAATGAAAAACACGTTATAAATATTGAGTTGTTTCACCCATACACTAAACAAAAATCTTATTCTACTAGACTTGAGACTAAGAATGCTCATTTTGTCAGCTCACATTGGTAGTCTGAGATTCCATAAGGAATCTTGCTAGATCTTAAGTTGCTTTGAATGGGATCTAAGGAGAGATTGCTATATATCTTGAATCTAATTTCAAGCAAATGACTGTAGTGTAATCCCATTATATTTATGACCTTAAAAATATCAGTATCAGGAGTTATTGGATCTGGTATGTAAATAATCTTGCAGGAAAGAAGGTCTTATGAATTCTTTCTATGTTCCTAAATAATCTGTCTGTAGGCTCTTGGGAATGGCATAAATTCCATAGGTCTTGATTGAGTCTCATACACTCTAAAGTAGAGAATAATTCCTTTTAGTCTTTATTAACTTTAAGCCATCTTTAACAATGTCCATCTCTGGGATATCTGCGTGGCTCAGTCAGTTAATTGTCTGCCTTGGGCTAAGGTCATGAATCCAGGGTCCTGGGATCCAGCCCCACATCCAGCTCCTTGCTTGGCAGGGAGCCGTTTCTCCCTCTGCCTGCTGCTCCCTTTGCTCTTTCTCTCTCTCAGACAAATAAATAAAATCTTAAAAAACAAAACAAAACCAAAATAATCTCCAGGTATCTCAGACCTGATAAATCAAATATCATGCATTCATATGTAGAAATAACTGTGAAAGTGTAGACTAGTATTTGTTGACAAAACAACTTATTTATATATTTCATATGTTCCATCTGGAAGAAAACAAATCAAAAGTGTCAAGCTCTGATGAATATGTGGATGATTATTTTTCACTTTTTACTTTATTTTCCAATAAATTATTAAAAACAAATATGTCATCATGGACCAATCTCATAAAAGGTTATTTATTTTTTTAAAAGATTTTATTTATTTATTTGACAGAGAAAGAGATTACAAGTAGGCAGAGAGGCAGGCAGGGAGAGAAAGGGAAGCAGGCTCTCCGCTGAGCAGAGAGCCTGATGTGGGGCTCAATCCCAGGACCCTGAGATCATGACCTGAGCTGAAGGCAGAGACTTAACCCACGGAGCCACCCAGGCACCCATAAAAGGTTATTTTTAAAATAAATCTCAAATTCAAGCTTAGAATTCCTTGAAAGTTTTGTGTAAAATATCACCATAATTTTAATATGTTTATATATATTTTTCTGTGCTGAGCATAGGAAATGTTATTTTTTCCACTAGTTAATAAAAGATAATAGTTACTTCAAAGCATTAGGAGTTAATTCAGCCTTCCATTTTAATATGAATAAAAAACTTAATCCATCAATATTTCTGTGGAAGAAATGGCATTGTATTCTCTAAGAGGAAAAAAAATGTTCCTTTTTTTGTTGGAATTCATCTCTTCGAACATCAATAACTTAGTTATGTTTGCCAATAGAAAAATAATGAAACAATAAATCAAAGTAATGATTAATACACTGTATAAAAGTCAGTTTAAGTTTTCACAAATGTAGTTTTCTTAAACATAGGTTCAGAAGTTAACAAAATACATAATTGAACAGAAAATAAAAGTGAATATTAAAATTCAATCATTACTGTATTCAATATTTTCTATAAGTGACATGTCTAACGATATTTTCCCCTGATTTGCACAACTTACACAACAGTAATTGATTTGAGCATTTAAAAAGGGTTTTTCATTTTTAAATAACTTCCATAAAGCAAACCACATTACTTGAACAGAAGTACCAAATCACTAGAAGTATATTTGTATAGTCATGAGTTTCCCCAATTTCATGTAAATTATACAAAAAGTACATAGTTTAAGATTTATTCTTACTTTACAGTTGTATAATTTTCCAATGTTTACAGGGTCATGCACTTACTATCTCTGATAGATCTCAAACTCAGACCTCTTCTGTCAAGTATCATGCATGCTGCTATATATCATCATTTCTTTCTTAGTCTTAATCTTCCTTCTGTGAACTTTCAGACATTCTAACATAATTTACCATTTAATGGCATAGCTAGCCATTTTAATGAATTGATTGCCTGTGTGATTCCCATTGGGCTTACAGTGGCAAAAAAACCCAATTGGCATGACTATTATTTTCCGTATGAGAAATAAGAATGACAACAATTAGAGGTAATATTAAACACAAAGGCACCATATTATTAGTTCTTCTTTAAAAAAATTTAGATCATACTTTAGTACTCATGGGACAATTTTATTAACAGTACAAAGAATAAATGCTGCAATAAAACTAAGTACAAGACTATTCAATCACACAATTTTCATCCTTTAAATATGTGGACTGAGTGCTAACCATGTGCACAGCATTGTGATTCTCAGTATGCGGGCTATCAGGAATAATACTGTTATATCTCACAGAATATTCACAGGGAAGATAAGACCAAAAGCAATTATAATGATGAAGATTTTAAAATTTTAGTATAATAAAAAAGACATAAAATTAGCATGATGGGCATTTGGAAGGGAAGGAAAGTTTTTCCCCTATGGAGAAGGGATAAAAATTATAATAATAAAACATCTCTTAAATGTGCAGGAAGGCTTCCCACAAGAAGAGGAAATGAAAGTTGGTTTTAAAGAAGAGATAAGATATAAGAAATCTCACTGTTATATAATGAATCCAGTGACTTTTGCATTAGTTTGTCAGGAGCTACTACAGCTTTTTTAACCAGGGGATAGTAGTATTTGTTACATGGCTTTATTTTTACATTCTGAATTCTAGGTCTTATACATCCCACTTTTGATGTTTGTCAGGTAAGCGCTCATAGCAACTCCATGTTGTGCAATTAATTAGAAATCCTAATGTAAAGGGAACAAAATATGGCTTTCTCAGAAATGAAATGCACTTCTGACATGATGAGAAACAGTTCAGTACATGAGGTTAAGTCTGATATTAACTTTTTCACAGAGCAGGTTAACTGGGTTAATTGTCAAGACTGTGAGTGACACTTTCATTTAAAGTGAATTGTAACAGCACTTTCTGAGGCAAGAGAGATCTCAAGTGATTCAAATCTACAATCAAGCAAAGTCATAAAATAAGTGATTTTAAAAATAGTGATTCATAAGAATACAGTTTGAGTTCACAAACATTACCTATTTTAAACTTTATTTGCTAACTGAGAGGTGGTCAAGAAAAGACAGTTAAATTTAGCTAAGTTTTTTTAGAATCAGGAAAATCCAAATAAATGTTTGATGTTATCTCATGCAACCAATGGAAGGTCACAAATATCATTATAAGAAATAGCATGTTTTGTGGAACATAAAGGAAACAGTATGCTGGTTACAGAATTAAATATTAATTTTCCAATGCTGCTTGTTTCTTTGCCCTTTTTGCCCAGACAATGCCAGAACACATTTATGTTCATTTGACTTTAGAAATTCCTCAATGAAAACACTTGAGAAATTCTAAGTCCATATTGTCATCAACAATTAAATAATAAATCATTTTACTAAATATCACAAATAATTATTGCTATTAAACAATCACAAGAGAGTTTATTAGAAATGAGTTTTGGCATGCCATTTGCATAACCATACAAAAGTAAATGGTGGTCAAGACCTAATCTAACTTTTTGCATATTAAAATTACTTAGTTCTGTTATTACCAAGAATTAGGTTCTTAGCAGTCTCTCAAAGGAAATAAGATGATTCAAATAATAAGGACACAAATGAGAATGTAGCTAGGGTAACATAAAGTTATACTCTTTTTTTTTTAAAGATTTTATTTATTTGACAGAGAGAGAGAAATCACAAGTAGACAGAGCAGCAGGCAGAAAGGGAGAGGGGAGGAAGCAGGCTCCTTGCGGAGCAGAGAGCCCTATGCGGGGCTGGATCCCAGGACCTTGGGATCATGACCTGAGCCCAAGGCAGAGGCTTTAACCCACTGAGCCACCCAGGCGTCCCAAGTTATACTCTTTATTCAGCTGTAAATTCACTGAGGGGAAGAATTGTATTTTAGAACTTCTTGTATCCTAGAAAATTATTCTCTAATTATTGTCATGGATTATATATTTAATATTTGGTGCACCTAATTAATTATCTAATTAAGAAAGAGTAAGAAAAGTCTAATATTAAGCTAGGTACTAGAGGTAGCAGGATTCAAATGAGATAGAGAAAAGAAAAAGGGGCCTTTACCTATACCTTGGTTAAACCAACAAAATTTAAGGCATATATTAAAAAAAAAAAATCAGAGTGAGAAATTGGTCAAAAGAAAACATCCTTCCATTTTTGTGGCAATGGATATTATTACTGGTATTTCTTATAAGAATCGGGATTTCATTCTATAAGTTTTCTTTAATCCATATTTCTTACACTTCATAGATATTTTAGTTTTCACATGGTTAGTTTTTTTCTTTCCTATTATACAAGGTTCATTGTAACAAACACAAAAAGAAGAAAATAAAAAGTCATCAATCAGATAAAGCCACAGTTCATCTTGTGTTAATAAACTCCAGATTTTCATGTTAGTATGAAATATCAGTGTTCACACATACTCACACAAACCTGTACACACACACACACACACATCCCCTATGGGAGAACACTTTTCCGATTTTCTACCTATTTTTACACTTCCATGTATATTAGTGAACATGACCTATTCCATCACATTTTAAGGGTCTTATAGCTCTCCATATTATGGAAGTAATGTGACTATAAATTAAAAAAAAATTTTTTTTTAAATATAATTCAGCGTGTTTGAGAGAGAGAGAGACAGGAGAGAAGAGGGGAAGGGCAGAGAATCTTTAAGCAGGCTTCATGCTCAGAGCCAGAACCCACTGGGGATTGGATGTGGGGCTCCGTCTCAGGTCCCTGAGATCATGATCTGAGCCAAAATCAAGAGTCAGATGCTTAACTGCTAAGCCATCCAGATGCCTGGAAGCAATATGAATTTAAATGTAGATTAACATCTAATATGGTTTCAATTTTTACTTCTGTGAACACAGGTTCTTTGAAAATTTTGTTACACTTTTATTATTTATTGAATAAATTCACCAAAAAGGAATGGTTTAGTCTAGAAATACTTTTATCTAGTCTTTTTTTTTTTTTTTTTTTTTTTTTTTTAAGGAAGTAAGCTCTGTGCCCAACATGGGGCTTGAATTCACAACCTCAAGATCAGGAGCTGTGTGCTCTATGGACTGAGGCAGCCAGCCAGGCATGCTGTCAAGAAACACATTTTTAAAAAAAAAAAAATTTAAATTTATTTTCACTGTAACAGTATTCATTGTTTTTGCACCACACCCAGTGCTCCATGCAATCCGTGCCCTCTCCAATACCCACCACCTGGTTCCCCCAACCTCCCACCCCCTGCCCCTTCCAAACCCTCAGATTATTTTTCAGAGGCCATAGTCTCTCATGGTTCACCTCCCCTTCCAATTTACCTCAAATCCCTTCTCCTCTCTAACTCCCCTTGTCGTCCATGCTATTTGTTATGCTCCACAAATAAGTGAAATCATATGATAATTGACTCTCTCTGCTTGACTTATTTCACTCAGCATAATCTCCTCCAGTCCCATCCATGTTGCAACAAAAGTTGGGTATTCATCCTTTCTGATGGAGGCATAATACTCCATAGTGTATATGGACCACATCTTCCTTATCCATTCGTCCGTTTAAGGGCATCTTGGTTCTTTCCACAGTTTGGCAACCGTGGCCATTGCTGCTATAAACATTGGGGTACAGATGGCCCTTCTTTTCACTACATCTGTATCTTTGGGGTAAATACCCAAAAGTGCAATGGTAGGGTCATAGGGAAGCTCTATTTTTAATTTCTTGAGGAATCTCCACACTGTTTTCCAAAGTGGCTGCACCAACTTGCATTCCCACCAACAGTGGAAGAGGGTTCCTCTTTCTCCACATCCTCTCCAACATATGTTGTTTCCTGTCTTGCTAATTTTGGCCATTCTAACTGTGTAAGGTGGTATCTCAATGTGGTTTTAATTTGAATCTCCCTGATGGCTAGTGATGATGAACATTTTTTCATGTGTCTGATAGCCATTTGTATGTCTTCTTTGGAGAAGTGTCTGTTCATTTCTTCTGCCCATTTTTTGGTATGATTGTCTGTTTTGTGTGTGTTGAGTTTGAGGAGTTCTTTATAGATCCTGGATATCAACCTTTTGTCTGTACTGTCATTTGCAAATATCTTCTCCCATTCCGTGGGTTGCCTCTTTGTTTTGTTGACTGTAAGAAACACATTTTTAAAACACTATTTCTAGGGGTACCTGAGTGGCTCAGTTGGTTAAGCATCTGCCTTTGGCTCAGGTCATGATCCTGGAGGGGGTCCTCAGATTAAGCCCTGTTGTGGAGTCCTGGAATCAATTGTAGGAGGCAAATTCCTCCCTGCTCAGTGGGGAGCCTGCCTCTGCCCCTTCCAGAAAACAACAACAACAAAACCCAATTACTTGAAAAGTAGACATCTGAAAGGATTATCAGTTTTTATTCCATTTAAATATATATGACAGTATCCACATCAGTTCATTTCAGTAAGCAATGAATATTGCAACCTATTTTTAGTTTTGATTATTAAACAGAAAATATGATATCTAGTCATTTTAAAAATTCCATTAAATTGACAACTTACCAAAGTGCAACACTTCTTTAAATGCTTATTAGTCATTTATATGATTTCTTTAATAAATTATCTTAAGTGCGCTTATTCCATTATTCTACTAGTTAAGATTTTATTGATTTACAAGCACTTGTAATGAAATAGTAATACTGACCTTTTATCTGTCTTATATATTGCAAATATTTCTGAAATTCTTTCTTACTTTTTAATAATTGCTACATATTTAAATATGTCCCTCAGTTGTCATCACCTTGTATCATTAGCTCTTCCCTAGCCAAAATTTCTATATATCCTCACATACTGCACTCTAATGTTTTAATAATTCTATTACATTAAATATTTACTCATCAGTAAATATAAATATGTTTCTCTTCTTTCAATAACCATAACACTTATCTTTGTTTTCTTATCTAATTGAAGCCTCTAGAAATTCCAGAAAAAATGTTAAGCCATCTTGATGCTTGCAAGAATTGTGATCCTAATTTAAATATTAATAAGAATGCCTCATCATTAAGTGAATTCAATGCTTGTGTGAAGCATGCATATGTTTATACAAATGTTTATATTAAAAAAATGTTTATATAAATTTTATCAGATGCTTTTAAATTACAACCAAGAAAATAATTAAAATTTCTCTCTCTACTATTTATAGCATTAATTGAATTAAATTTTCTACAAATTAAAATGTTCATAAAATAAATCCATCTTAAGAAGAGTTAATTAAATACTTAATGTAAAACTAATTCAATTGTCTAGTTGCATATGTGCACTACCCCAACTTTTTTCTCATGATATTGTTGCTTTCTGTACCATCATATTATAGAATAAAGGTAATTGAAATGCAATAAGACGCTTTATATGTTCTAGGAAACATTAAATATCAGAAATTAGCTAATACTAAAATATTTGAATAAAAGAAGTTCTTACATAACTAAGACTTGGTATTTTGGGAAAAGAAAGTCTCTTTAAATATATTTTTAAAAATTTCTTCTGAAGTTAATGGTATTATTCAATATTTTTGTATATTGTTAGACTCTCTATTTTCCTAGCGAACTATCCAGTTGAGTGTTCTTAGCTTAAGTTGAACACAACAGTCTCTGATTTTAAAATAATAATTCAAATGTTTCTGAATGTTTGTGCTATGTACATTCCATTTTTTTGATTAGAAATTTAAAGAGTTGTAGCTTATCAGTATTTTAAAATAAATAGCTTTAAAAACTTTAAAAAACAGCTTTAAAGGATAACATAAATACCATAAAATTCACCCATTATAAGCTTTAAACTGTTTTTCAGTAACTTTATGGAATTATACATTGATAACCATAATCTAGCTTTAGAATATTTCCATCATCTACAAATTTCCCTGATTCTTGCCTTTTCTAGAAATTTCATATGAACAATATCATCCAGTGTGTAATCCATTATGTATGGCTTCACATACTGTTGAATGAATGAATCACATAAATTAAATATATTTCAACATTTATGTATGTACTGATGTATTCCTAAGTCTTAGTATTTATTCTTCCTATTATTCATAGTACCCTTATTTCCTTATTGAAAAAAATCCTCATTGCCTACAAACTCTATCAGATGGGACAACTAATCATGGATTTTTATTCTTGAGGATTTTTTTGTCTTTTGTTTTGTATCAAATACTTTTTTTTTTTTTTTTTAAGTCAGAGTTAACTTGGAGAAAGCAGAAACAACCCTAGTGTTTTTAAGTCAGGAAATGATTAATATAGAACATTAGTTTTTATACAATCTTTAGAAGAGTTGGAGAAATACTCTGTAAATGGAATTTCTGGGAACGACTTTTAGATTAACATTGCCAATCCAGCCTAATAAAGATGGTGTCAGCTCTGTACAAATTACAAAGATGAGAAATAAGGAAGCTAATTCTGGAACTATTGGCCCCAGAACACACAATTTTATCTGTGATGTAGACATCAGAAATTTGTTACTATCATAAGTGAATGAACCACCATTTAGATCCAAGGAGGATATTATTGTCTGACTTCTGCTACCCAATAATTCCTCAATTATGCTGGAGAAGAGAGACATCAGAAGCAGACAAGGCAAAGCCTCCTCTTTAAATCACACCCAAAATCCTGCTGTAAGAATGTCCAGGAAAAAAAAAAAAATTTAGCTGGCCTGCTGCTTTAGTACAGATGGACACTAGGAGGAGGATAGAACAGGTGCTGACCTATGCAACTATATACCTCAATCTGGGTATTTCCAGGTAGACCTATGATAGAATTAATTTTTATATCAACTCAGGGAGCCCCATGGATCTGAGCATATAGACCATTTAGCAGCCCCAGATTTCTATTACCATTGTTGTGACTGCTGCTATTATTGCTTTCTTTCCTTTGCCTCTCCACTCACTTGTTAAATACCTTAATTCTGCTTCAGAATAACTGTGAGTCAATTCATTTACCTCTCCTATTGCCTAATAAATGATTACTGAGATACAAATAAACCCAAGGCTTCACTGAAGCACTTGGAAGGATGCTATTGAAGAATAAGGACATTTGAGAAGTTTCTTGATCTAAAAGAAATGCCATTAAGTTAACAGCTGATAAAACTGCAATCCCATACAGCATACACATTACAGTGAGTTTTCCCAACATAATAGCCAATTTCAGTTTGTCTGCTTCAGAAAAAGCCCAGAGTGAGGGAAAGCCATGGAGCAGCCAGCAGGGTAATTAATTACACAGTTTGGGGAAATTGCCTCCTCCTTTTAAGCTTGTGACTTTTGAACTCAGATAAAATCCAGAAAATTTTCTGTTCTTGTAATGAGGATAAAACATCACAATCTTCCACTGATGAGAGACAAACACACGAATACCTGTAGGTGATTTCCGGCTTCGTGAATGGATGCAAATTAAAGCTCTCCCTGGAGATCTATGCGGTAGTGTTTACATCAGCACAGTTCCTTACTGCTTTAAACTGGAAATAGCCTAAAAGCCCATGATCCGGGAATTAATGGATAATTACAGGGTGATAAACTCATAAAATGGATTATTATGCAGCAACGTAAATAAACGAAATGATGCAACATGGAATAACATGAATGAATATTGGAAACATTCAGGGAAAGGTGGCAGACATACAGTCACCCACACTACATGATTTCATTTACATTAAGTTCAAAGAACAAACCTAAGTGGTGATGTTTAAATGTTTAGAGATGCCTCTTTCTTTCTTTCTTTCTTTCTTTCTTTCTTTCTTTCTTTCTTTCTTTCTTTCTTTCTTTCTTTCTTTCTCTCTTTTTCTCTTTTTCTCTCTTTCTCTCTTTCTCTCCTTTTTATTTTTTTTAATTTCGGAGGAGAAATCATGTAGGCGTCAAAGGGCCTTCCTCCCAGACTCCTTAAGGAGCTCTGTTCCGCAACATCTGTAATGCAATCCTCAATGCTTCCGCAGTCCTCAAAACCATTCTCCCCCAACTTGAACCCCAATGCTGAAAGTATCTTAACAAAGGTGCCGTGTTAGGTACCTGCATACATTGTGACCCAAACGGGACCCAAACGCGAACCTCCCGGAAGCCGGACTGAGGGCGTGAATGGCGCATGCGCGGGCTGCAAGTTTACAGCCTTCGGGGAGTCTGGAGAGTGTGGGGGGCTTCGCAGGCTTCTGAGGGGGAACCCTGGGTGGCTTTTCTACCTCTGCCGAGGTCCGAGGTCCAAGGCTGCGGCACCCCAGCATGCCGTTCGGCTAGGCTCCCCATCCTGGACGCTGCTATCCTTTGGGCCATCGTTAAGGTTCGTTCTTTAAAATGAATATAAATTAGTGTATATTCCTGTATTTGACCAGGAATTAATGTAACGTAGGAATAGTAATTACTGTGGTTTGGATAGAGTGGAGTGAGGTTTAGAGAAAGCCTGAGGGGCACTTGTGGGTTCTGTTTCTTAACCTGAACGGTGACTGATAAATATTCACGTTGTAGTCCTTCATAGGACGGTGCTGTTGGTTTTGTGCATTTTTTGTTTAGGTGTCTTACTTTACATGAGAAACACAGAGATTTTTAACTATTGACGTGAAGCCTCTTCAAAACAGAAGGCCGGCTTCTTCCCCCGCCCCCTCCCCGCACAGGTTTAAAATGGCCTGACTTCACATCCTTACTCACGATGCTAGCCAGGGCTTCCACAATTAGCATCAGCAGTCTGTGACTTTCATTATACGTACGAAAAATCATAACCCAGTTCCATGTCTGTGTGTATATGTATATCCAAGAAATAAGATTATAAAGCTTTTGATGAACATCAACGGAATTGGGACTATCATCAAGGCAAGAAAGAAGAGAAAAAAAAAAATTAAAGGAAAAGAAAAGGGGCACCTGGGTGGCTCAGTCGGTTATGTGTCTGGGGGCTCAGATCAGGATCTTTGTTTAGTCGAGAGTCTGCTTCTCCCTCTTCCTCTGTGATCTCTCTAACTCTCTCTGAAATAAATATCTTAAAAAAAAAAAAAAGGAAAAGAAATCATCTTTGAATTAGTAGCCTTAGGAAGAAAAAAAAACAAGGGATTCTGTGCATTTGAAACAAAAGAACCAATAGTGAGAGACAAAGACAGGGAAGGAGAGAGAGAGAGGAGGACTCTCTTTAAAACGGCAAGCTCATTAGGTAAATGTTAAGTAGTATTTAGGATAGAGATTGAGAAATACAGGAGGAAAAATATAGTTACCATGTTAATCATATGAAAAAGCTGAGGCGTTCCCACATAAAATAGTCCAATACAATGAAAAGATAAAATTTATGAAAGAAAAATTGAGTGTTTTCAATATCCATATCCACTTACTAGTTATTAGAAAATCCAAAGGGAGAGAGAAGAGACAAGACACATGCACAAGTACAGAAGTATAATTGAAGAAAATAGGTCAAAATTTCAGAAAAAATCATGGAAAGGGACCAAAGTGTCTTTCAAAATGTTCATTAATGTGAGACAAGCACATTAATATACTCAAGTAAATACTGAAGTCAAAGATAAGTAGAAGTACTATTGTCCTACAACTTGACAAAAAAGGAAAATATTTATAGAGGAATTATGTCGTGGTCGTTTTCGGACTATTCATTTGAGATACACGAAGCTGAAAGCAGTGGTTCACTACCTTCAAATTCTAAGAATAAATATTTGAACTTAGCATCCTTTGGTTGGGCAAACTTTGATCAAAAGATAGGCAAAATAAATATATTCTTGACAAGTGGGGGTTCATAGAATAAGTATACCATACATCTTCTCTGGGGAAAAAAAAAAAAAACGGTCCTTAAATCTAAGGAAAGAGAAGACATGAATAAAGAAAATGAGAATCCATTAAGTACAAAACATGTAATTATGTCTAAATACTAAATAATTGCATATGATTCAGCTGGAAAATTTAAAGCAAATGTAAATAAGAATTCCAAAAATAGAGGAATCATAATGTTTGAATGAATGAATTTTCTTTTTTTCTCCCTAAAATATGTAAACAGAAGAAAGAAAAATGGTTAAAGGAATTTTAATAAAAATAGTGAACAAGGATATTTTAGACAAAAGCAGGATCTATCATATTAATATTAAAAAATGCACATAATAATATCAAACTAAAATTGTAATTAGATTTTAATAAGATTAAAGATACAATCAGACAAGATTAACTATAGAAACCTCTATGTACCCTAAAGTATTATGATAAACTATTAGATATAAAAGGAAAATGAATAATTTCAGTGGACACACTTAGCAAATCCCCCTTTTGAAATAGGTAGGTCAAATCAACAAAACAAAGTCAGAATACCTATAGAAGTTAAGAAAGGTATAAGCATATCTGGACTTACTTAAATGTATTTAGAGTTTTGTGATTGAATCTGGCAATGAAGTAATGTATTTAGCATATATTTAGCATATATTACTGTATTTTGCTTACTTAAGACTGATTCTTGTTTCATATTATTCTGATATTGATCTGAACATTTCTGAGACAGTATCAAGTTGATTTAAATATAACTTTTAGAGTGGTTTCATATTGGCCAATGCAAATTCACCATTATTATTTTTCTCAATACAAACGTTATAGTTAGCCTTGCATGGTTCTCATATAGTCGAATTCCAAAGGTGATCAAATTGGGGATAATGACTGGGATATTTTTAACCTTTACAAATGAAAATAAGGAAATGTTTTTGATGATAATATTGAGTTTTCCCATCATCTATATAACTTGTATTCTGCCTCTCACTAAACTTTGTAATTCGCTTCTTGGTTTTTTCCCTATATTATGGAGGAGTTTCTGTCTCAGCTGCAGTCTGGAGCTTCCTCTACTCAGTGCCATTAAATACCATCCTTTCATCTGCCTCTTCTTTCCTAGAAGCACCCTGTCCATTATTGCTCACCTCCACTGCTTCTTGTTGCTCTTTTGAGTCATTTCCTTTCGTATTTCTTTACAGAAAATTAAAGTGTTCATCAGAAGGAGTCAAGGCATGAGTCTAGTTCCCCATCTTGAATTAAAAGCTACTAAGTGGGTTTAATTTGTATTTTGCATTAGGAATCCAGTCACAGGAATCTTTTTGGTAGGAAAGTAAGGCCAGCAAACTCAAGTCAATTTTTGTCTGGGTATATGTGTTTGGAACTGTAAGCGGGAGCATGATTAGTTACTATATAAAGAATATAAAGTGTTTTGCATAGATTTCTTTTACTAACTGTTTTCATTCAAATCATGTGATTTTGAGATGCATACAAAAGCTAACAAAAAATTGGATTTGAGGGGCGCCTGGGTGGCTCAGTGGGTTAAAGCCTCTGCATTGGCTCAGGTCATGATCCCAGGGTCCTGGGATTGAGCCCTGCATCGGGCTCTCTGCTCAGCAGGGATCCTGCTTCCTCATCTCTCTCTGCCTGCTTCTCTGCCTACTTGTGGTCTCTGTCTGTCAAATAAATAAATAAAATCTTTAAAAAAAATTGGATTTGAAATTATTCTTTCTAGCCAATATTATCAAGAATGATTATAAAAATCTGAGAATGTTTCTTTCCAATAAAGGTAAAATTTATTTAGAAAATTCCCTATTACCAATTAATTACCTAGTAATTGACCAAATGATCACAAATATTTTTAGTTTTAATGCTATAATTGTACATCATTTTAACTTTACTTATCAAAGATTCTAAGATTCTTAAGAAACATCTATTATTTACTTAAGGAGAAAAATAATAGTCTCACTTAAGCAGATATCTCAACTTCTTCTACTTGTTTCAGTAATTTAAACAGTTTTGGAAAAGGAGAGTCTGAAGTAGAGAGAGCTTAAAAATAATTAGCTGGTCAGTACTTGCATAGGATATAAAAACAGATCAGTCTCACTAAAAGCCTGCAGAAAATTCATCTTTGTTCCATTTCACAAGCCCGTGAGAAGATCTAGAGTTTACCAGAACAATGCAGTTGGTCAAAGTTGGGATTCTAGTGCAGAAGTACTCTGGATTTTCCTAAGTTAGAAATAACAATTAATTTTCGTGTACATGAAATGTTCATGTACATGAAAATTGACCTAGGTTAAAGGATATCTTATAAAAGTTATTTATTCATGGACATAATATTCAATTATTTATTTTAATGCATCGATATCCTAAAGATTTGGGAAAATTGTTTCAATGAACCCTCTTGTACTGATGGATTTGTAAAGAAAAGGCATTATTTTAACTGACTCTTCCTCTTGACTTTGTGGTCGTTACTTATTAATATAAATATGATACAAGGTGGAATAATTTGATTGGTCCAGTTTATTGGGGAATGCTACAGAGTTCTTTGTGCTGGGAAAAATCAGAAACCTTTTGAGTGGCTGCTGCCTGACACTGTCTCCACACAGACTGCACTTCTATTTTCTGGCCTGTCTATGTCTTTGTCTTTGTCTATGTCTATGTCTGGCCTGTGTTCTTTCCCGGTCTAAAAATATTCCATCTCCTGCAGAATATTTACAAGCCTTGATAGACTACATGTTTCCCATACTTGTTTGTGTTATTGCTTCTACATTATAGAATACATTATTACCACTCCCTAGTTCCAGCCAAATTCATCTCTCTCTGAAGGCTTTCCTGGTCATTGCTAGTCTTTCTTTCAGTTCTCAGAAGTTTACTTGCATTTTTCTTCTGCAACCCTTATTAGATGCAATACCTTATATTTTGTATTTCCATTGAATCATAGCTTCCCAGGCAAAAATCTAAAAAAGAGAGAGAGAGGGAGAGACTGTGATTTGTACTTTCAATCCATCATGATACCTAGCAAAATTCTTTTGCTCATAAAATACGAAACAAAATCCCAAAACGTACCTTAGTAACATTTAGAAAAAGGATTTCGCATTTACTGTGTCACCCTGAATTTGGCTTACTTTTTAACTTCTGATATATTTACAGCTTTAAACAAGTCACATATACAAATGTCATTTATAATGTATATTTATATATCTGCAAAAATAAAATAGGTAATATAGAATATAATATATTAGATTATATGTATAATCTATATATAAGGTACTTTGTATCTAATGTATAGTATTGTATGTATAATAGTAATTAAATTTGATAAATTCTTTTATTTATCCATACAACTATTTATTCATTGATCTATTCAACTTATGTCTATTGATTTTATACTTTATGTATTATAGGAAAGTGGAAATAGCTGGGTAAAGACTCAGAATCAACCAAGAGTCTTGGAACCTTCATGAAAATAAAAATATTTCAGAATGTCTGCAGTGTAGTACGTGAAGGATGCCGAGGTATGCTGGAGAAACATCTTTGTAAGTCATGTTAAGGTATTTAGATATTATTCAGAAAGAGGTCATCATTGAACAGTCCAGATTGGAGGTATTTTTATGATTTTATTTTTATGATTAAATTGAAAGTATGGCATTTTGATTCTGCCTTGATTCCATTCTCAGCCCTGCCACTAGGATTTATTAATTTGTGGCAAGGAATCTCTATGCTTCTTTTGCTCCTTTTAAAATTGGGGTAGTATTAATACCTATCTTACAGAATCAGATGGAGGCTAAAATGAGTTAATATCCAATGCTTAGAAAAGTACCTAGCACATAGTCAGTGCTAATAAATGTTGAATATTTTTATTCTTCTTTGAAATACTTATTTTTACTTAAGATTGGAGAGTAGTAGACTTAGGAAACCCAGAGAGAGAGAAGGATCAACTAAAATCATGTTACAGTGAATGAAACAAAAAAATGTTGGTAGATTCTGATTCCACCATGAATATCACATCACTTCCACTCAATTGGAAGTTGAATCTGTCTCTGGTCACTTTAATTTCCTATGCAATGCTAGAACAGGCAACAAAGAGGAGCCCTGTGCTGCCTGGTGGATTTGATTTTCACTCTTAAGGGCAAAAATTATCACTCTATCAAAAAGAAGGCAGAAAGGACTGTTAGTGGGACCCTATAAACCCCTGAGATACTTCCTAACAGTATCATATCTAGTAGTAAAAGTTACTGGAGGTCTATAGTAAAATAGTATCACCAAGTATTCAGATCTCTAAAGACTGAAGATTCACTTATCTATACCAGATAAAGAATCCCAGTGAAAAAGTTCCCTGAATGGGAAGGAAACATAAAATGCATAGTAGAGGAAGGAAATCATAAAGCCCAGTAATGGCTCCATGAATAATTGCAGGAATATGGACTGAAGAATTTACCTCCATGAGTTTCCTTTCTCTATCATGTGTATAAATAAATACGTATGTGTGTATATATGTATATATACACATACACCATAATTCATCTAAAACATATTAAACATGGTTTCATATTTATATTATAATTATGCATTATAAATATGTCTTTAAATTTTTTCCTCTTATATTTTTCTGTGATTTTATTTAAGCATTGTAGTCATAGTTAAAATTACAGTTCACTTTTTAATTACAAAATATCAAGTAAATATAGTCATTTTATAAGGGAGTGAACAACACTCAAGTGATTTAGGACTTTGAGATGGATGCAGTAACTGTTGAGACCTCCAATTGCTCCGTTTTTCAAAGGCGGTGAGAGAATTATTTGTCTGAAGGTTAGTAACAATTTACTGGAAAGTGTTGGTGGTGGAAGTAATGGTGTTTGGAGGCTTATTTTTGGAAAAAGAGGTATTTTGTATGGCATAATCAAATCGTAGACTCCAGGAAAGACACGTGATTTGAGTCCATTTTGAACAATTGCTATGTCTTTTTAAAATTTGTTAATATGAGTCTACCTTACCTAGATAGGGCTAACCGAATGTTCATCCTCACTCAAATTCTCCTGCAACACTGGTTCAACCTGTACATGAGTTCTGTCAATCTGGCATGCATTTTTAAGGCTTGGGTTCAAAGCAATGTGAGTGATAATTGAGAATTGATTTTGAGAAGTGTTAGCCATGATGCTTGGCAGTTGTTTAAGTCTAACATATGGAAAAGAGAAGGTTGACATCAGATTTGCACTTTGTAAATATTGTTTAGGCTGCAATTTGAATGAAAGATTGGAGGAGGGGGTGGAGAAGAGTACATGAAAATGGGGCATTTAGAAAAATTATTGGGGTAAGCTAGTCAAGAGACGGTGGTGATTTGCACTTGGGTTGGGATGATGACTGCACAGAAGCATGCTGACTGGATAGGTACTTGCAGATAAAGTTGGAAAAGCTTCTTTGTGAAAATATAGGAATGATGAAGGAGAGGGACTTAGAAATGCTTAATTCAAAGCATAGGATTAACTAGATGGATGTCACGTGGAGTGATCATATGCTGTGAGCACATTTTACAATGCATTTTTTAAAGTAGTATGTTGGCATGATTATTTCTGCTATGAATAAAAAATATGTAAGAAACCCTTATAAAAATAATCCATTGACAAAAGTAGAGAAAAGATGGTCAAAATATGCTGAGATTCTCCCCACCCCAAAACCAACAATATAGTTTTTGTCTACAAACTCTTCATTGTGATAGATTCCTTTGAACCAAGATTTCCTTAAGAATTGCTTTTATAGAGGTGCCTGGGTGGCTCAGTCGGTTTTGCAACTGCCTTTGGCTCAGGTCCTGATCCTAGAGTCCCTGCTCGGCAGGGAGTCTACTTCTCCCACTGACCTCTCTCCTCTCATGCTGTCTCTCTCATTCTCTCTCTTTCAAATAAATAAATAAAATCTTTTTTAAAAATTGCTTTTATACCTGGAGGCATGTGCAAATAGAAATAAAGTACTATATATCAGTTGTTCCTCTGAACTTTTTCATGGGTAATTTTTGTCCTTGAATGAATTGCTTTCCTCTGAAATGAATTATTTTCAAGTAAGATGTTAATTTTACAATTAAGAAATTAGCTAATTAACCATATTTTTCAATGTCAGTAAGAATGCAGGTTTCTCTTCTCAACCTGATAGGCATAAACTAATTATAAAGAGAGAATATTAGAGTGGGTTCTGGCTCAGGAAAAGTCAACTCATCTACTCTCCTTATGAATTTAAAAATTACTAATGTTTATTTCTCTAATTTTTGACAAGTTTTTTCATGATTCAGTGTATGGAAAAATTTTTTTTTTGTTTGTAGAGAAGATGAATGTGGCTTTAACAGAGTACTCTGATTTCCATAGTACTTTGCTTTTAAACTTTTTTTTGTCAGAGAGAGTGAGCACAGGCAGACAGAGTGGCAAGCAGAGGCAGAGGGAGAAGCAGGCTTCCTGCTGAGCAAGGAGCCCAATGTGGGACTAGATCCCAGGACGCTGGGATCATGACCTGAGCTGGAGGCAGCCGCTTAACCAACTGAGCCACCCAGGCGTCCCATATAGTACTCTGCTTTTACATGATCTCCTGTGAAGTGATTTTATTAGCTGTGTGCTAAAATAAACTAAATATAAGAGAAAATTCAAGTTGTAAAATAGAGATTTCTCCTCAAAATAGAATATTAACTATTCACACAAAATATGTGTATCCATGCTTAAATCTGAAGATTGATATTGGTTATCAAACACAAATATTATTATCAGCATCATCAGGATCATTACCAAAAATATCAGTGACAAAATGATCAATTTTGTCTTAAAAGATTACATTAGTATGTTCTTCATGTGCATCTGTTTAAATATTCGAAACCTCATCCCATTTTGCTTTGTTAAAGCTTTAACATAATTAAATTAACTATAAATATGTATTATAAATTAAAATTGTATTTAAAATTTAAACTGTTTATAGTACAGGCTTTTATTTTCATTTTGGTTTTCCAAATGAATTTTTTTTTACCTTTTTTATAATTGTCTAATTTTAGTTTAGAGCCTCCTTGCCTTACTTTGTGAAAGCTAATTTCTATAATCTTCATATTAAAATGTATAGAGGAGATTTGCATACCCTCTTCAAATGGTTTATAATTCATAATATGTCCACATTTAATGATAATTTTATAGATATTGGCAATAAAATAATTTAATTATTAATTTAAAAAAGACATAAAACTTGGGGCGCCTGGGTGGTTCAGTGGGTTAAGCCGCTGCCTTCAGCTCAGGTCATGATCTCAGAGTCCTGGGATCGAGTCCCGCATCGGGCTCTCTGCTCAGCAGAGAGCCTGCTTCCCTCTCTCTCTCTCTGCCTGCCTCTCCATCTACTTGTGATTTCTCTCTGTCAAATAAATAAATAAAATCTTAAATAAAAAAAAAAAAATAAAAAAAAATAAAAAAGACATAAAACTAAAATCATGTGAATAGTGAGCTCAAGAGAAGATATATTATACATTAATGACATAGACCCTTAGAGGCAAGGTTTTATCAATTGTGAAAAATTATTTTATATACCTCATCTATTAATTTTCCTTCCCATTTTCCTATGTCTTCCTATCTGCTAAATAAACTATTTCAAGTTGAGTACTGTTAGCATTGAAATCAACCCAAATATGAACTTGCTAAAATGTCTTAGGCTTTTAATATCTATTCACTTATTTATTGACCTTTCTTACAAACTGTTATCACTATGGCCTGATAGAGTTATCTTTCCGTCTTGTCCTGAAGCAGAACACATTTATTATGGGTGACTAGATATCACATCTACATGATTTCAAGTCAGTAGGGCCAATAGCCCATATGCTGGCTTTTGCTCTAAGTCATGCTATTTAATGGAGAAATGATATGGTGCTTTTATAATACCAACCATGGTCTGGACTGAGGTGATCTTTTCAAATTCACAATAGATTTTTCCATTAGATATTTTAGTAGTTGATTTTAAGTCGTGATAGACTTAACCCAGCTAATCTTGGCTTTGCTGCTCCGAGGACGCTGTAGTCATGTTTTCTGTCTTTAGCCTTCTGAGTATTTGAGAGAAAAACAAAACAAAACAAAACAACTTTTTAAGAATCATATATTAACTCACATAGACAAGAAAAATTCCAAATGTCAGTGTTCAACATTTAAGAATAGTGTTAAGTTGGATTATAGGGTAGGGAGAAATGAGGTAAGAAAGGAAGCAGGGAAATCATTAAGTCTAAGTAAAATGCAATTTGGAAGATACCTGAGTATTGACTCAGCAAATCTGAGAGCTGTCAGAAAAAAGTATGCCTAATACAGTAAGTATGTCAGCCTCCTTAGGAACAGTAGCCCAGTCAGAGTCTGACTCTAGGAGCCAGGCTGTCTGACCCTGTCACGTAATTGCTGTGCATTTTGGGGGGTAATTAACATGACTCCTCTATATTTTATTCCTGTTATCTATACAATGGAGGAAAAAACCATATAAAACTTTTGTGAGGAAGAAGTGAATTAAGACCTATGAAGTGCTTAGGGGTGCCTGGGTGGCTCAGTGGGTTAAAGCCTCTGACTTCGGCTCAGGTCATGATCCCAGGGTCCTGGAATAGGACCCCACATCAGGCTCTCTGCTCAGCAGGGAGTCTGCTTCCACCCATCTCTCTGCCTGCTTCTCTGCTTACTTGTGATCTGTCAAATAAATAAATAAAATCTTAAAAAAAAAAAAAAGAGCTATGAAGTGCTTAAAAATATGCCGAGCACTGATAATGATAATGATGATGATGATGATGATGATGATTTCCCTGAGTCTAGATTAACATCCAGAACTACACGGTCTGCCATATAATTAGATTATTCTCGCTCAGGTGATCTAAACATCCTGCAAGACAGGCACACCAAACACCAAATTTGGTTGTATTGGAAGTGAGTGAGCATGGGTAGATTAGAGTGTAAGGGAAAAGATAGGAATATAAGACTAGATGGCTTACTCAGTATTACTTCTGATGGCTTGCTTTATGCATCTGGCAAAAATACAACAAACAAATCTCCCTGATATTTCATTGTGCTACTGAAGCCATTCTCAGATTCAGCTTGTACTTTATCTGGATTGCTCTAATAACCTTCTGAACTATACTAGTTTTTTCCTATTCTTTCCCACCTAATTCATTAATATTCTAATGCGACTAGAGACTAACAGTTAAGTATTAAGTTTTACAGTATTTAAAATGCTTACACATTATCTCACTACATTTAATTTGTCTTATGTGGATGGACAACTTCATTGTTCTTAAGTGCAGCTCCAACAAAATCAATACCCAACTTTTCCATTATTCCCATATTTATGAAGTTTATTACTATTAAATTTTGTTTTTTTTTTTATTGGTCAAATCCTTTATTGGAATATTTTCCTATGTATTTCTAAACTAGCTGAGCAGTCTAATGCAGTCTATTGATGTCATCAATGATGTCATGAGGGTAGCTGCAGTCAAGGTAACAGTCCCACAGATTGGGTGGTCCTTAGGATCTCTTTAATGGTTCCAGAGAGTTTTGTGGCTAAAAATGACTAAAGACTGGGGCTGATTTTAACAATCTCATTAAAAGTGGTTTTTCCACTGTGCTTAATGTTTTTGTGCTTCTTTCTGTCTCTTGGTGGTTCATTGAGGGCTTTGATAACCAGGGCAGAGACAGAAGGTTGCACTTCAATCTGGGCTTGTCTGTTCTGAATGGTTAGTTTCACTGTCATCCTCAGACCCTTCCAATTGCTGTTGCCTTAGCAGTATCATCAATAATCTCTTCTGCAGATAGACACAGTACATAGATCTTCACAGCCAGGTCAAAGGAAGCACTAACTTCCTTACCGGTGCACCTCAGGTATTTGACTTTGATCTACCTGGGGTTGAATTTAGGTGTCTGGTATTCACATGAACTTGTATTTGGACAACTGAAGACAGTTGCACCTTTGTCTTCTCTGAGCCAAAAACCAAAAGCTACTATAAAATTTAAAAAAAAAAAATTTTTGACAGTAACTTAAGTTTTCATTAAAAATTTAGGAAATGAAAATATAACTTAAAAAATACCCATAAAAGCATCATTAAGCAATTAGTTCTCATTTTTATATTTTCTATCTTCGCATTTCATCCATTTTAAAATTAAGTTTTTACAAGGTGTGAAGCAGCCATTTTTGTTAATGGTTAGACAGGTGAAGCAATGCCACTTACTGAATAATCTGACATTTGCCACCTATTTTAAAACTTTAACACTATCACTGTCTGCATTTGGATGATTTCCTGGCTCTCTATTTCTGAAAATTTTTCCATTCATAAATTTCACTTTTAGTCTGAGTACCAGACGTTAATTATTAAAGCTTAATAACATACTTAAATAACTTAAAGAACACATGTTTCCCCATGATTCATCTACTTCACAATCTTCCTGGCTATTCCCCACATAAATATATTTTCATTGTTAAAGAGGGAGCTAATGAACAGATATGAATATGTCTGTATATATATATATATGTGTTTGTGTTAACCTTGATATAAAGTTAAATCCATGTTTCAATTAATATTTATATGTTAGGAATTAAATGTTTTCTTTGTGATTAGTTTTTCTTACATAAATATTTAATTTTTTCTAAAATCACATTTATTTAACAAGGTCTCTCCCCTTCTAGAATCTATCTAAAGTGTATACTAACAAATTTTCTATTTTTCTGTCTATCCAGCCATCTATCCATCTAATATTGTATATGAGTGCAAGGCTATTAATTGCAGCATTATTTGTAAAAAATTGTAATAGAGCCCTAGGAAGTGTCCATTATGAACGGAACTGGTGAGAATAGCAGCTATGCAGGAGGAAGAAACTCCACCTGGCTCTTTCTCTCCTGTATCTCCTCCAGAACATGTAAGTGGGCAAAATTTGCCACTGCAAAATGTGTCTCTTTGGCGGGTGGATTATTTTAGACTGATTATTTTTAAGAAACAGAAGGCTGAGGCAGAACCTTTGACCCTCTCCCTAACTACCTTAAAGTATTTAGGTAGAATATTTGTTCTAGGAAGGGAGTTACCACTATAAATAGCTATAGTATAATAGAAGTAGGTATGGTAGACAGGGAGGAACCTCAAAAGGCCTGTCTGATCAAAGTCTTCTCTATCTCCCATTGTTTCTGGGTGGCTCAGCGAACATTGGTTTACCAAACATTTACTCTTTCCATTCTCCTATGAATTGTTTCCCTTCCCTTTATAGCCCTAAAACCCTACCTCCCCCCTCTTAGTTCAGAATGACATATATACCTCATTTTGCTCATTGTGTCATGTCAATTTGGTTCTCAGACCATCCAGAAGAACCATGAAGGGTTCTTGTTGTCCTCCCCAACAAACAGAAGTTTTAATCTTGGTTGAGAAAGGCAACGATCACTGCTTTTCTCTACCCTTTTTTTAAGGATACAAAATTTCTACTGTACATAAAATTTTAGAAGTGGGTAAGAAGACAGAGTGCAAATGTGCTCAATTAATTCATGTCCGTGTGGGCAGGTGGAAAACAAGTAGACCAAAGGAACTGCTGGAATGTATTAGGAAACACATATGGGAGCTGGGAGAAGAGAACAGGGAGGGGAAAACTGGGCAGGAGTAATTGCTGAATCTGGAGCTCTAGATAGAGGCAGGGCAGGAGAACAGAAATGTCCACACTCATTGGCACCCAGGGGGAATACCTTATCTAAGACTTATCCTTAATCAGAATAGCTAAAACCACAATCCACCACCAAGTTAAGAAACCACAAATAACAAGTAACAGCACAATACAACTGCGAGACAGGAGAACTGAGCAAGCATGTAGTTTATTGTGGCACTATTTGTCTACACTGTGCAACAGTCATCACATACCTGGAGGGATACTTTTTACGGAGAGAGGGCTGGTTTAACAGAACAATACCTGTTCTTTTCTGAGTTTTAGGTCTTTTCTTTGCACTGTGCCTCAGAGGAGTCTCTTTGCCTAAGCTTCTTATATGAATGGGATTTTTTCTATAATATTTTTATGGAATAACTTTGACATATAGAAAATTCAATTTTTATATAGTTTGTCTTATAGTTTAATGTATTGTCTTGATAGTTTAATGATTTGTAAATTCATTTTTCCATGATTTTCTTCAGGATTATTATCAGAGTTTATATCCTGAAATGCCAATTGAGTAAAATGAGCCTTAACAGTTCATAAAAACTCATAATAAAGCGGAGCTTAGAATTACAGTATCTTGATTTGGAAGACAGTTGACATAATCTTTATTTTTCTAGTAGTCTCACTAAAGTGGCCAGAGAACATCAGGACAGACATCTACTATTATCCACTCCTCAGTGGTAGCACTAGAGTGCGCTGTCATTTACAAATCACATACATGAGGCCTGCCTTGCTCCTCCACATTGTCACTTAGTTTTAAAATAAAAGGTGTGTACTCGGTCACATGACTATTTTAAAGTTAAAGCTTTGAGCCGGTGTCCTTTGTGTTAATAGGAGAATGAATTCAGCTCTGTTAAATGCTGCCAGATGGATGGCCAGTTAGTTGCTGATTTGAGGATTTTTTTTAAAGTTTCTGTGTTTCAACCCAGGGAAAAAAAATATCTGCTCTCACAAAATCTCCACAAAGCCACTGCTTTCTGTCACACATTCCATTTGGTGATAGCCTCTGGATACATTAAGATGCATCATTGCAGCTTTAGCTCCGGAGTTTATCATATGTATCAGTTGCAGCAGAGGGATGTATTCAGTTTTTCACACTATTTGAACAAGTTTTGAATATTAAAGAACAGACACAAAGAAAGACCACACTACCGGAACTGCTGACAGGGCTTTGGGTCCAGTTAATTGCTGTAAACAGAACGGTTTCTAATGCTCTTTTTAGTTATGTGTTTGTGGCTGCCAGCAGGGCTCAATGGGGCCTTTATAAATTCCCTCTTTATCTCTGACTCCAGTTGATTGACATGTGAACCATGCTGGTGGTGTTTGAAGAAGTACACTGGATTTCTCTAAAGCTATGAATATTTCCTGAATCTTACGCAACCAAATCTAAATACTACAATTTCAGCTATGATTCTTTAAGGCCTGGAAATCATTGGGCTGAAAAGCCAGTCAGATATTTTCATATTGAGTTCATTACTTAAGTCATTGAAAATGCATTCAACGGGTAGAAGTTTGGTGGTAGGGAACGCTTATTGCAACATTTACGAACACACCTTTTAACTACTTCTTTACATTTTTGCTTGTTAAACATGATGTTTCTATTTTGATTTGCATTCTGATTTTTAGTTAGTAATGTTAAAAATATCCACATAATACATTTTAAGTGTGTTTTTTAATTGATTATAGTATTTAAACTGTAAGTAAGCTGGTTACTACTGATTTTGAGGAGATACTATCATTGTGATTTTTCCATTGAGATGACATAAAACACTTGCATTTGAAAATAGTAAATGATCTCCTGTTGCTCTCTTGGTCTTGCTCCTTCTTTCTCTTTGTTTTTGTTGTTGTTCTGGTTTTTTGTTGTTGTTGTTGTTGTTTTTTTCTCTTTTGTCCTTTACCTCTGTGGTAGTTAATTCTAATTTAAAAAGGAAGAAATTTTATCCATGGATAGTTCTGTGAAATATTGGAATCATAACTACTTATAGGAATAGAACTAAAACAAGCTGTATTATGCATTTTGACCCGAAATTATCTGTTTAAACAGAGTAGAAATCTCTTATGTGAGAGATAGTAATTAAGACCTTTTTCCCCTGTTAAACAAATCCTTTAAAAATCTTTCAAAAGAACAATGTGACAGGGTGTAATCCAATGTGGATTGCAAAGGAAAAAAAAAAAATAAGTTAGATGTGTGATACCAAAGACTTTATGCTGCAGATTGCACAATTCTGTAGCTTATCTTCTTTTTGAAAAGCAACTTCAGAATGCTTCTTAAATGCAGCTGTACCTTTATTTTTTTTCCCCATTCCTTTGCAGAAGTGTACTTTTTTTTTCCATCTATGGCATTTAATTTTTTTTATAAACTGATTTAACATGAAGTGGTATTAGGTGTTGGAGCAAATGTGGTCAACAAAGTTGATGAGTAGTTCTCTCCATCAAAAATCAGCATTTTCTCTTCTGAAAATAACATAGCTGTGTGAGATATCTCACTTCTTGGTAAGGGAGTAGTTTGCTTCCTTATAAACAGCACTTTATATTTTCTACATATTATTTGGGGATCTATGGTTCATTTTGGGTTTTCCTTCTGTCTTTGAGCTGAACAGAAAGTATCAGTTCTCAGAACTCAAACTACCTGTCTATATGAAATTAACTTGAAAGTGTAAAACAGAAAACACAATGTGAATCATCAACTTCTTTAAGGATACAAAGTTTTTCCTTGCTCACTACATGAATTTAGGATTTTCTGATAATCTCAAGGTCTCAGATTCATCATATGTAAAGTAAGGAGTTTAGAGACTTAATTGGCTTTATAGTCTAGAACTATGTGTTTGTTTTCTAGTAAAGATGTGATGTGTTATCTTTCTAAATGATATCATTATTTCCATGCATACATAGAATTTTGGATAATAATGTATGCTTATTTACCCTCCTGTTCTAATAGAATGACAAGGGTGCTTTACAGTGTTATTTTATAAAACTATTAATTTTAAGAGCATTCACAACACAGTGAGTGTCCAGTTAACTATAAGACAGTGAAAGAAAAAGTAATGCATGCTAAAACATTAAGGTTCTAGTCATGCTTTGGCAAAACCAGTGATTTAAAGTCAGACTAAATAATGATATGAATACATTAATAGTAGGGGATCTTAACATGCCACTCTCAATAATAGATCATCCAAGCGGAAAATCAATAACCAGGATTGAATGACACATTGGACCAGATGGACCTCATAGGTACATACAGAACATTCCACTCTAAAACAACAGAATACTCATTCTTCTCGAGCACACATGGAACTTTCTCCAGAATAGACCACATACTCAGTACATCACAAATCAGGGCTCAACCCATACCAAAAGACTGAGATTATTCCCTATGTATTCTCAGACCACAATGCTTTGAAACTGGAACTCAACCACAAGAAAAAAAATTTGGAAGCTAAAGACCACCCTACTTAAAAATGTTTGGGTAGACTGGGAAATCAAAAGAACTTAAACAATTCATGCCGCCAATGAGAATGAAGACACCTTGATCCAAAACCTGTGGGATATGGCAAAGGCAGTCCTAAGGGGGAAATACAAAGCCATCCAAGCCTCCCTCAAAAAAATTGAAAAATCCAGAATACACCAGCTCTCTTTACACCTTAAAGAACCGGAGAATCAACAACAAATTAAGCCAACGCCACACATAAGAAGGGAAGTAATAAACATTAGAGCAGAGATCAATAAGACATAAACTAGAGATACAGTAGAACGCATCAAAGAAACTAGAAGCTGGTTTTTTGAAAGAATCAGTAAGATCGATAAATCATTGGCCAACCTAATCCAAAAGAAAAGAGAGAGGACCCAACTTAATAAAATTATGAATGAAAAGGGAGAGATCACGACTAACACTAAGGAAACAGAAACAGTCATCAGAAATGATTATCAACAGTTACATACCAATAAGTTAAGCCACCTAGATGAAATGGATGCATTCCCGGAAACCTATAAACTGCCAAAACTGAATCAGGAATAAATTGACAACCTGAAGAGACCAATATCTAGTAATGAGATTGAAGCAAAGATCAAAAACTTCCCAAAAAACAAGATCCCAGGACCTGACAGTTTCCCTGGAGAGTTCCACCAAACATTCAAAGAAAAAATAATACCTATTCTCCTAAGCTATTTCAAAAAATAGAAACAGAAGGAAGACTTTGAGAGTCTTTTTATGAAGCCAGGGTTACCCTGATTCCCAAAGACCTCCACCAAAAAGGGGAATTTCAGACCAATATTCCTGATGAATATGGATGCCAAGATTCTCAACAAGATCCTAGCTAATAGGATCTAACAGTACATTAAAAAGATTATCTACCATTACCAGGTGGGATTTATCCATGAGATGCAAGGGTGGTTCAATATACACAAATCAATCACTGATAGAAAAAATCAATAAGGAAAGAGAGAAGAACCACTTGGTCCTCTCAACTGATGCAGAAAAAAGCATTTGGCAAGATACAGCATCCTTCCCTGATTAAAATGATTGAAAGTAAAGGGATAGAAGGAACATTCTTCAACTTCATAAAATCAATCTATGCAAAAACCGCAGTGAATATCTTCCTCAATATCAAAGGTGACAGCCTTCCCTTTGAAATCAGGAGCAAGACAAGTATGCCCATTCTCACTAATGTTGTTTAACATAGTACTAAAAGTCCTAGCAACAGCAATCAAACAACAAAAAGAAATAAAGGTATTCAGATTGGCAATGAAGAAGTCAAACTCTCTCTCTCTTCACAGATGACATGATACTTTATATGAAAAACCCAAATACTCCACCCCCAAACTACTGGAACTCATACAGCATTTCAATAATGTCGCAGGATACAAAATCAATGTACAGCAATTGGTCGCTTTCTTATACACTAACAATAAAATATAGAAGGGAAAATTAGAGAATCAATTCCATTTACTATAGCACCAAGAACCATAAGATAACTGGGAATAAAGCTAACCAAAGAGATAAATGATCTGTACTCAAGGAACTACAGAGCACTCATGAAAGAAATTGAAGAAGACACACACACACAAAAAAAATGGAATAGGATTCCATGCTCATGGATCGGAAGAATAAACATTGTTAAAATGTCTATACTGCCTAGAGCAATATATACTTTCAGTGCCACCCTGATCAAAATTCCACCGGCATTTTTCAAAGAGCTAGAATAAACAATCCTAAAATTTGTATGGAACCAGAAGAGACCCTGAACTACTAAGGAAATGTTGAAAAAGGAAAAAAAAACTGGGATCATCACGTTGCCTGATTTCAAGTTTTACTACAAAGCTGTGGCAGCATGGTACTGGCACAAAAACAGACACATAGACCAGTGGAACAGAATAGAGAGCCCAGATATGACCCTCAACTCTATGGTCAAATAATTTTTGACAAAGCAGGAAAAAATATGCAGTGGAAAAAACACAGTCTCTTCAGTGGTGCTGGTAAAATTGGGCAGCTATGTGTAGAAGAATGAAACTCGACCATTCATTTACACCATACACAAAGATAAACTGGAAACAGATAAAAGACCTCAATGTGAGGCAGCAATCTATCAAAATCCTAGAGGAGAACATAGGCAGTAACCTCTTCAACATCTGCCACAACAACTTCTTTCAAGATACGTTCTCCAAAAGCAAAGTAAACAAAAGCAAAAATGAACTTTTGGGACTTCATCTAGATCAAAAGCTTCTGCACAGCAAAGGAAACAGTCAACAAAATGAAGAGGAAACCCACAGAATGGGAGAAGATATTCACAGATGACACTACAGATAAAGGGCTGATATCTAACATCTATAAAAAAACTCCTCAAACTCAACACACACAAAACAGATAATCACGTCAAAAAATGGGCAGAAGACATAAACAGACACTTCTCCAAAGAGACATACAAATGGCTAACAGACATATGAAAAAATATTCATCATCATTAGCCATCAGAGAGATTCAAATCAAAACCACATTGAGATACCACTTTATACCAGTTAGAATGGCCAAAATCAACAAGACAGTAAACAACAAGTATTGGAGAGGATATGGAGAAAGGGGAACCCTCTTACACCATTGGTGGGAATGCAAGTTGGTGCAGCCACTTTTGAAAACAGTTTGGAGATTCCTAAAAAGAATTATAAGTAGAACTACCCTATGACCCTGCAATTGCACTATTGGGTATTTACCCTAAGGACACAGATGTAGTGAATAGAAGGACCATCTGTACCCCAATGTTCATAGCAGCAGTGGCCACAGTCACCAAACTGGAAAGAACTAAGATGCCCTTCAACAGACAAATGGAAAAAGAAGATATGGTTCATGTATACAATGGGGTATTATGCCTCCATCAGAAAGGATGAATACCTAACCTTTGTATCAACATGGATAGGACTGGAAGAGATTATGCTGAGTAAAATAAGTCAAGCAGAAAGAGTCAATTATCATATGGTTTCACTTACTCTTATGGAGCATAAGGAATAACATGGAGGACACTGGGAGATGGAGAGGAGAAGTGAGTTGGGGAAAATCAGAGGGGAAGACAAACCATGAGAGACTGTAGACTCTGAGAAACAAACTGAGGGTTTTGGAGGGGAGGTGGATGGGGGGTTGGGTGAGCCTGGTGGTGGTTATTAAGGAGGGCACGTATTGCATGGAGCACTAGGTGTGGTGTATAAACAATTAATTTTGAAACACTGAAAAAAAGTAAAATAAAAAATAAAGACTAGATGACACTTGAGCTATAGCTCAATGAGGCTCTCTAACCAAAAAAAATTATGTAGTAGCTACATCCTGGTGTTGTTAGAGACAGAATATCAGAGAATTAGCCATTTCAGAAAAAAGGAAAGGAATACAGTTCTGCAAAAGAGAAACTTTCTTTACAAGTGGCCTATATATCCAACTGTTAGGTTATATACCTTAAACTTACATACAAACTTTGGAAAAGGCAATTGATTAAAAAAAAGAAAGAGAGAGAGAAGGAGAAAGACTAGATAAGATTCTTTCTTACAGCCTTTTTAAGAACCTCTAGGGAGGGGATTCTTGACCATATGATGAATGTAAGCAAAGAGACAAAGACCAAATAATGCTTTCCTATCATGTTATTTTTTTTTTTAAGATTTCATTTATTCATTTGACAGACAGAGATCACAAATAGGCAGAGAGGCAGGCAGAGAGATAGGGGAAAGTAGGCTCCCTGCTGAGCAGAGAGCCTAATGCTGACCTGACCTGAGCTGAAGGCAGAGGCTTAACCCACTGAGGCACCCAAGCACCCCTATCATTTTATGGTTTTGTCCAAGTTTTATTTCACTTTCTCTGTCAAGCTTATAGTTTCAGTGGGCTGAAGCAGAGAGGGGGAAAAGGCCAAGAATGGGGACTTTTAAATAATAAGAATTCAGCTTTAAATATAATGAGATGTTTTAAGCTGTACTTATTTTCCAGTGGAATTAACTGAAAGCAAATCAACTGGATTCCTTCTAAGTTTTAGCAGAAAATTTCCTATGTGGGAATCTATAATATTGGCCAAAGGCCAAAGAATAGTTGTGAAAATGCAGCCTATACTCTGACACCCCCAAAATTTAAGCCAGTAGGAAGCTTTTGGGTGGAAGCTTTTATTATAGTGTATTGCTTTCAGTTCACATCATAAAAATAAGCCAAGAAGGGCGCCTGGGTGGCTCAGTGGGTTAAGCCGCTGCCTTCGGCTCAGGTCATGATCTCAGGGTCCTGGGATCGAGTCCCGCATCGGGCTATCTGCTCAGCAGGGAGCCTGCTTCCTCCTCTCTCTCTCTGCCTGCCTCTCTGCCTACTTGTAATCTCTAACTGTCAAATAAATAAATAAAATCTTTAAAAAAAAAAAAATAAGCCAAGAAGTAAACGAAGTAGAAATTCCATGTACATAGGGTGATTTATATATATATTATGGATAATTATTAAACAATATTTGAAATGATTTAGAAATGAACATTGGGAAAAAACAAAGTTTTTCTTTGTTTTCTCATACACACAAAAATATCTCAGATGAATGAAAGATCTTCACAGAAGAATACAAAACACAGACATAAAGATATATATATAAATCTATAGCTATATAGATTTTATATAAAAGATTTTATATAAAAGATTTATATATATATAAATCTATAGCTATATACATTTATAGGTAAGGATATAAATGTATTATAGATATCTGAATAATATTTTTGACCTTGATAAGCAAAAAGACAAGTCATTAAGAAACCATTAAAGCAAACCAATAAAGCAAAGATTGAAGGATTTGGCCATATGAAAATTTAATAAGTTTTGGGTGGCAAAAACAATATGGACATTCTAAAAAATATGACATTATGAAAAATAAGAAAGAAGACTAGAAACATTTATTTGCAATATATATCACAGTTTATAAATTAGAACATAATTATATAAATAGTTCTTTCAAAGCAGTAATTAAGGAATCACCCCCAAAGCAACACAGGGGCCAAGTTTCTGAACTGTCATTAACTATAGACATGAGTTGGTTAACATAAGTGAAACAAATGAGCCATAAGATAAATGAACACATTAAAGGTATTAAATATCTTAAATAATCTATACAATTTGAATTAAAAAGATTTTGTGGAATACCATTAAGATAAGTTAAATTAAAAATATATAAATTGATAATTGGCATGATTATGGGAAAGCACTCATTCTGTGCTCAACTATTGGAAGCTTAAACTGGAATAACTCTTCAGATGATTTGATGACCAAATAAAAAATGCATACCATTTGATCTGCCAGTTACATTTTTTCTATTTATCATAAATACTGGCACCAGAATACAAAATTATGTGTTCAAGGACATCCATTGCTACATTTTATATAATACAGAAAATTTGGAACAGAGTAATGTCCATTATTAGGGAATATTTTAGACAATATTTTGCTTACTTAAAGGAAAATGATAGGCATGTTTTTCAAACTTGGAAAGATTTCCAAAATATACTTTCATTTATGTAAAATCAGTGTGCAAAAAAAATACATAAATATGTGGCACACAGAATGAAGATACCTTGTGAAATTGAATAGTGCTCTCTGAGATGTGTCATGCTATTGGTTAGGGAGCTTGTGGGTGCACCTTAACTTTGGAATCTCTAAATGTTGATACTATTTGAGCATTTTATAACGATTATAATATTTTCATAAATAGTTAAAAAAACCAAACACCTCCTTCTTTTGTGGATTTTGCTATCGTGGACTATTACATAGTTTGAGTTTTAATATGCACCAGCAGGAGTTATGAGGGATATTTATTTAATGTTTCTATAAATAACCCTAAAACCATAAATTCACATATGATCCATTTAGCTGCCTGAGGCAAAGTCTTTATCTCTTCATCATGTTCCTTACAATAAAATGACTCCACATGTATGCATTCTGAGGAGCTAAAACTTTGAAAGAACCAAAGATTTCTTAAACTGTGGAACAAATTGCATGATTATATTCCATGAATAACAAAACACTGCAGAATAAAATGAATAATGCCTGCAGAATAGCACAAATAATGTCTACAGAATAATACAAATAACCAAAAGCTCCATTACTGGAATAGCCAACAGAATATGATACTCTACTTCTATCTTCATAAAATTGGCTATATGATTAGAAATAAATATTTAACCTTGTCATATCTCAATTTTCAGTCCTCAAATAAAAGGATAGACTAGACAACACCTACATTTAATATCAGCCTGTGTTTTATATTTGTTAAATTTTGTTTTCTAAAAGCCCAATTAGAAACTTAGTAGTTTCCCCAAAATTGCAGTAACATTTCTTTCATGTATAGTGCAAACAAGAAAAAAAAAATCTAGCAAGAGATTAATATGTAGAAGAGAGTATAAATACGTAGAAGTGCAAAGGCTGAATCAAAGGGTAAGCATATTTTAAATGTAAATTTTAGTGCCAAATTGTCCTCAAAAATAATGTGTCAAACTGTAGTAGCTTCAACATTATATGATAATATCAAATAATTAAGCTTATACATATACATATGCATATATTCACAAAGAAAAATAATTTCTTTGCTACTGTAAAATACTTCCTTAAGCCATTTAGAACATATTCTTTAAGGTAGTATAAGGTAAAGTTTTTTCTTTTTTTCCCAAAAAATTCCCTTATGGTACATGTAGTGTGTTGGATGTTCTATTTTTTCCTCATTTGTGTCAAATAACATTGCCTACTAATTCTTACAGCTAATGGATCTATTTTCAATTTCTATAAATGAAAAAAAAAAAGGCATCATTGTCTTGGGCAAAAATAAGTGTTTATAATTTGAGTTAGTTTATACTTTTAGTTTCAGGATGGATAATGTCATTTACATTGTACAGTGGAGCTAACTTAATCCATATAACTGCACTGAAATATCAACTGTTGGCTTTATTTCACTGAAAATTTTACTACCATGCTTTCTCATTGGAGGGAAGTTATTATAGATACAACTACAACTACAGTTGTATGCATTTTAAAGGACAGCAAAAATTTAAACAGAAATCTTAATTATATACTAAGAGATTTTTTAAGTTATGTATTAAGTTTGGGAAATACTTTATAATTTACTCCCCATTGTCCTTAGGTTAAATATTAGGGGGGAATTGAGTCACTTATTTAACCTTGCCTGTCAGGAGTTTTTCCAAGTAGATTCAACTAGCCATCTTTAATATCATACTGTTTTCCATATAATATAGTTTAGAATTAAAAAGGAAGTATCTTTATCATCTTTTTTTTTTAAGTACTAACTCAAGGAGCCTATTGTGAAAACAGAGTGTTAACAGTTTTCCTGCTGAAACCTCATATAACCTTCATGACAAATAATTATTCAACCATATCATCCAATTTATAACCTGATAGGAACAAAAGGGCATTCATTCTTACCTGTTAGGGTGAAAGAAATCTTTCTGAATGATTTCCAATATTAGCTCGCTCAGACAAAGAAATGAGTTTTGATATGTGGTTTTTACTCTATTTGTTTAGATACAGTCATTTAGAATCATAATCATATCATCAGGAAGATTCAAGTGCTAACTATATGAGTAATAGTATAGAGAGAATATTAGTAACTCAAGAGTTGTATTGCTTAGATTTGAACATGGAATATACTGATTTTGAGGTAAATGACATTGAGAAAATTGCTTAAATTTTATGGGCCTCAGTTACCTGATCTAAATAACCAGGAAATTTAAAAAATCTAGAAATAATAGAAGTACACTTACAAGTTTTTGTGTGTAGATTGAGTGAGTTAATATATGCAAATTCTTTTGGAGAGTTTCTGACACATAATAAATGTTCAACAGAAAAAGTCACTTATTATCTTTTTGTACTAGCAGTTTTATTTCCTTTTTATTTATCTTCTTTTGTACTAGCAGTTTTTATTTCCTTCTTTTAAAGCCAATATCATTGTTTACTTTATTCTATCTTTATATAATGTTTGTTAAAGGACTGCATTTTCTTTTTCTACCTAATAATGTGGTGTTTCTTCTGTTTGTATTAAATCAGCTTTATTTTTTAGAGCAGTTTTATGTTTACAGCAAAATTGTGTGGAAGGGACAGAAATTTCCCATATACTCCCTCCCCCAACTCATGCATAGGCTCACACATTATCCATATCCCTCACCAGAGTGCTGTATTTGTTAAACCTGATGAACCTATACTGACACATCTTAATCACCCAAAGTCCATAGTTTACATAAGGGTTCACTCTTGGTGTTGCAATTCTGTGGGTTTAGACTAATGTACAATATGTATCCACTTTTAGTATTATACATAGTAGTTTCACAGCCCCCCAAATTCTCTGTGCTTTACCTCTTTATCTCTCCCTCCCCCTTAAACTCTAGCAACCATGAGCTTTTTACTGTCCTGTAGATTTTTTTTTTTAACTTTCAGAATGTCACATAGAAGAATCATACAGTATGTAACTTTTTCAGATTGGTTTCTTTCACTTACTAATATGAATTTAAGTTTTCTCTATGCCTTTTAATGGCTTTATAGCACATCTCTTTTTTTAAAAGATTTTTATTTATTTGAGAGAGAGAAAGCCCCCAAGCACAAGTTGGGAGAAGGGGCAGAGGGATAGAGAAGCAGATTCCTGCTGAACAGGGAGCCCAGGGCAGAGCTGGATCCCAGAACCCTGGGATCATGACCTGCATGGAAGGCAGACACTTACCTGACTAAGCCATGCAGGCACCCCACAGCACATTTTCTTTTTAATCCTAGAGAGAATATTCCATCACCTGAATATACTACAGTTTAACCATTCTTATTATCAAAGGCTGTTTCCAAGTTTGGGCAATTATGAATAAAGCTGCTATAAACATACATGTGCAGGTTTTCTGTGGACATAAGTTTTCAGCTCTTTTGGGTAAACAGCAAGGAGTGAAATTGCTGGATCGTATGAAGACCATGTTTGGTTTTCCAAGACAGTATTCCCACCAACAATAAGTGTTCTCACATCTTATTGCTTCACATCTCCATCAGCAGTTGATTATCAGTGTTCTGGGTTTTCGTCATTCTAATAGATACTATTTCTTTTCTGACTTTGGGGATGTTTTCCCCCCAGGAGATAGATTCATTTTAAATATTTGATTATGCACTCTGTGTCTTATTTTAACTAATATGAATATGGAACAGAAAACATAATCTTGGAAAGTATCCCTATGGAAATCCTAGAATTATGAAATTGGGCATTTTATCTCTTTTCTCTCATATCCTTTATATTTGAGGGGGAAAAAAAAGTCTATTTGCTTATTCTCTAAACCATGACTCCTAGAAAAAAAGCAGGTGTATATATCTAATTTATTATTTATATTTATTTTAATATCTAAATATATTTTGCACTTCTGTAAATGCACACATATATGTGTGCAATGAAGTAATACAATTTTATATATATGTAAATATGTGTATGTCTGTATGTTTGTATACCTTTGTTGCATATATTATTGCTTATATTACCTTGATTCTCTGTGGTTTATTGTCTTTCAGACTAGCTCTCTCCCACTGCTTCATTTAATATTTTACCCCTGTCTAAACTTATTGCAGAATGTATTTTTCTTGGTGATTCAGTATGTTAAATCATACAATCATACATATGACCACTTATTTTTTGTCATTTCTTAGAAATATATTTTTTTCTCCAAGTCAGCCACCCATTCTTAAGTGACTATGTACTTTTTCATCAATAAAAATGACAATTTTTAATTCCAATCATTAGTCTTCAATTCTTATCCCTCCAGTTTTAATAGTTTACTGCCACAGTTTCTTTACTTATTCATGGAGTAATAAATTATCATAATCTCCACACCCTTTGACTCATATTTGATTAAAACTGTAGCTGAAATCAGAAGCCATATATTTCATTGGCACTTAATGAAAAATTATAAGAAAAGAAGCAATTATTTATTTTTATTTGAGCATCCCTGTATGTGTATGCTTTTTTCCCCCCACTAGATAACGAGTTCCTGGACAACAGGTACCTTATCAAATTCATTGTTATGCCTCATACATAGTAGGTGCTCTATAAATGTTTTTTTTTTTTAAGGTTTTATTTATTTATTTGACAGAGAGAAATCACAAGTAGATGGAGAGGCAGGTAGAGAGAGAGAGAGAGAGGGAAGCAGGCTCCCTGCTGAGCAGAGAGCCCGATGCGGGACTCGATCCCAGGACCCTGAGATCATGACCTGAGCCGAAGGCAGCGGCTTAACCCACTGAACCACCCAGGCGCCCCTCTATAAATGTTTTTGTGTTGAAACTAGATACATTGTTTCCTTAAGAAAAAAATGAAGGGATTTGAAACAAATGCAATGTTTAAAAATTCGTCTCCTTGAAGATGATTCATGGACTTCCTAATCAACATCACCACTCGTAATTTTGATATTTTAAAATTAATGTATCTGGAAATAAGTTTTATTTGCTAAGCTCCACCTCTAAAACATGATCTTTTTTCATTCTTTCTCACTTTTGCAAATGAGATCTTTATTCTTTATATATCTTTGCTCAAAGATAGTGAAATTATCCTTAACTCTCATCTTTCACACACTACATCTGACACATCAGTGAACCCTGTCAACACTTCCTTTCAGTATATCCACAAACAGATTATCTCAGACCATTTATACTACTACCACTCTAGCCACACAATCCTTCTCTTTCTCCAGAACTACTACAAGAACCTTATATTTGGTCTTCACATTTCAGCAACATTCCTCTACAAACTATAGGAACTATCTAGCACAATCCATTTTAAAACTTAAGATTTCTCCTTATGCTAAGATTTAGTGAGCTGAGAAAGTATGTTCCTCCTACCTAATAATGATAAGTAATATGCATAAATTATAAAATGATCACTTTTTTGAGCCCAACAGAGAACTGAAATCATAAAACAACTAGTAGTCAAATATTTGAAGACTGAAAAAGAGGCACAAGAAATGAAGATAGGGACAGCACAGGAAGAAGTGGCTGCTGAAAAAGTGAGAAAAAAATAAATTTCATTTAATGAATTACTGAAGAACTCCAACTATAGACACAAGAAGGACTCTCACTTACTCATGGGCCATTTTTTGTTTTTTTTTTTAATGGATAGAGGACAGGGAGAGAGAGCCTTTCTCAGTAATATAAGAATGGTAGGTATCAGATATCACTGCAGAAAAGGCAGAAATTCCTGTCCCTTTGTGTATTTCTTTTGGATAGAGAAAATCCTTTAAGCTCTGGAAGAAGAGCCGCAAATCCTACCAACTAGCAGGGGGATAAGGATAGGCTATTTGTTTCTGAGGAAAGCATAGGCTTAAAAAAAAAAAAAAAAAAAATCGAAAAAAGCCCAAAACACATTTCAGTCCTATAAGATAATCAGAAAGTAATACTGGACCTAACAGCATTAGAACCTTCTACTTCTAGCCAGGAGCATGTAACTCCCTCCCATGCAAGACCTGCCTGGATACAAGACAGAATTTGTTTGCCACAGAGAAGAGGAGTAGGAATAATGACAAAATCCTAACCTGAGGCCCAGGAGCTCATGGCTTACTTAAAGCTGAGGCTAGTCCAGAGTAATAGAGATCACCTCCTGCTTTCTACCTGGACATAAGCAAATACCAAGTAGCAACCAATAGCACTTACTCAATGAGGGAGGGGTATGTCAGGAACCTGGGGAGTAACCGTCTCTGAGTTTCAGGCCCAGAAGGGATACTAAAAGCTGAATGGTTAGCTAGAAGAAAGCCCTGCAACATCTCATTTCTTTCTTCTTCTTTTTTAAGATTTTATTTATTTATTTGACAGAGAGATCACAAGTAAGCAGAGAGGCAGGCAGAGAGAGAGGGGGAAGCAGGCTCCCTGCTGAGCAGAGAGCCGGATGCGGGGCTCAATCCCAGGACCCTAGAATCATGACCTGAGCTGAAGGCAGAGGCTTAACCCACTTAGCCACCCAGGTGCCCCGACATCTCAGTTCTTATCGTAAGAACAAAATATTAGACAAATTTGAATATTGTGGTACAAATTAGGTTAACTATAGGAAAAACAAAATTCAGATCCAACTCATCCCCTGATTAGAATAACTCAACTACTATACTAAAAACATGACAGGAGAGACATGCCCATTTCTGGATGTAACTCTACCTCAGTCTCTGTTGTTCTATATGTGATGTCCAGCATTTATTCGAAAATAAGGAAATACACATGATAGGAAGAAAAAGATGCTTTAATTTATAAACAAAACAACCAAAATACACAAATTCAAATGTCTCATGTTAGAACTGTCACACTATGATATTTATTATGATTAAAATGCTCAGAAAAACAGTGGTAAAGGTGTACAACATGCTTGAAAAGATTGGGAATTTCAGCAAATGATGGAAAATATAAGAGTTAGATGAAATGCCAAAAATAACTTTTTAAGTGGTATTCAAGAATTCCTCAGTGGACTCATCTGTAAAGTCAACAAAGCTGAAGAATCAGCAAATTTAAAAAATAGATCCATAGAAATTACATAAACTGCATCACACAAAAAGAAGTGGGGAAAAAAAGAGCATTTAAAAGTTATAGGGCAATATGAAATGGTTTAACATTGTGCAGTTGGAGTCCCAGAAAAGTACAGAGGAGAAGCAAAATAATTATATGAGGAGATAATTGCCAAGAAATTTCATCAAATAATAAAAGACCTCAAACCATATATCCAGGAATATCAGCTTACTTCAAGCATGATAAATATCAAATAAAGCCTACATAGACACATCGTGTTTAAACTATTGTGAATTAAAAATACAGGAAGTTTTTGAAGGAGGCCAGAGAGACATCTGTAGAGGGACAATAATAATGATTATATCACACTTGTTGTCAGAAGTTCTGAAAGGCAGAAAACAATGGTGTAAGATCTTTAAAGTACTGGGAATAAAAAGGAAACAAACAAATAAAGCCCTGTCAATGCAGACTTTTATGCATAGTAAAAATATTCATAGAAAGTGAATGGGAACTTGTTTAAACAAACAAAAGTTTAGAGAATTACTTCCAGCAGACCTGTGCTACAAGAAATGACAAAGGATCTTCTTAAGACAAGGAATGTGTTAACAGAAAGAAACTTGTCTCTGTACAAAGAAATGAAGACCTATGGCAATGGAAAAATTAGGAGTAAATATATGAAATGTTTCTCTATGCATTTGAGTATTTTTAAAGGGTAATTTCTTCAACTTTCATGAGTCCAGTAGGAAGTCAGTAAAATTTTAAAATATTTGATTTGGATTAAAACTGAAACACTACAGATTCACATGTATGAGCTATGGATAAAGCTGTGTTTAGAGGGAAATTAATAGCACCAGATGTTTATACTAGCTAATATAAAAGTCTCAAACCAAAGAAACCTCTCTCTATTCTCTATTCTCTTCTCTATTACCCTCCATTCTCATGCTAATGCCTGTCTGTGACCAAATCCAACTAAAAGTGGGTAAAAGAGCCTAATTTACAGTTGATAGAGATCATAGAGCTATTCAGAGAATGTAGTCTTCCAGGTAAGCAGTGAACGAGACTTGGATTAGGGAAGTCAAGGTAGAAGTTGTAATACGTGGTTAAACTCTGAACATATTTGAAGGTCCAGCTGATTTGATTAAGCATTGAATGTGGATACAAGGAGAGCACAGAAATTAATAATGACTGTATGGTTTTATGTATTGAAACTTAATGAAAACTGGTACCAATTATAGAAATGGGGGAATCTGGGAAAGGAATTTGTGGTTAAAGGGGTGCATGTGGGAATCAGTTTTGTTTTGAACTTTTTTTTTTTTTTAAGATTTTATTTATGTATTTGACAGAGATCACAAATAGGCAGAGAGGCAGGCAGAGAGAGAGAGGGGGAAGTGGACTCCCTGCTGAGCAGAGAGTCCTATGTGGGGCTCTATCCTAGCTATCACCCTGAGGTCATGACCTGAGCTGAAGGCAGAGACATAACCCACTAAGTCACCCAGGTGCCCCTGTTTTGAACTTTTTAAGTTTACAAAGCCTGTTATACGTCCAAATCAGAATGATTAGTTCAGCAGTCAGAAATACTAAGTGGCAAATTCAGCTTCTCTGGTAAGGTGTACTCATGCCAATAAATTGAGCTATGTGTAACAACTTTAATACATCTTTCACAACTTTAATACATCTTTCATCATGCCCATTCTCTTTCCAGTCCCACAAATGAGTCCACATTTTTTGTAATATAGTTGTTTCTTAATTTATTTGAGAACTTTAAGGTATAATATTTCCTTTGGCTCATCTTTGCATTTTAAAGCTAGTGCATGTTGAATTCAAAAACCACTTTTTATGGGGCACCTGAGTGGCTCAGTTGTTAAGTGCCTGCCTTCGAGTCAGGTCATGATCTCAGGGTCCTGGGATTGAGCCCCACATCAGGGTCTATGCTCAGCGGGGAGCCTGCTTCCTCCTCTCTCTCTCTGTCTGCCTCTCTGCCTGCTTGTGATCTCTGTCTGTCAAATAAATAAATAAAATCTTTTTTAAAAAAATCTTTTTTTTTATTTAAATTTTTTTATTTTTTATAAACATATATTTTTATCCCCAGGGGTACAGGTCTGTGAATCACCAGGTTTACACACTTCACAGCACTCACCAAAGCACATACCCTCCCCAATGTCCATAATCCCACCCCCTTCTCCCAAACCCCCTCCCCCCAGCAACCCTCAGTTTGTTTTGTGAGATTAAGAGTCACTTATGGTTTGTCTCCCTCCCAATCCCATCTTGTTTCATTTATTCTTCTCCTACCCACTTAAGCCTCCATGTTGCATCACCACTTCCTCATATCAGGGAGATCATATGATAGTTGTCTTTCTCTGCTTGACTTATTTCGCTAAGCATGATACGCTCTAGTTCCATCCATGTTGTCGCAAATGGCAAGATTTCATTTCTTTTGATGGCTGCATAGTATTCCATTGTGTATATATACCACATCTTCTTGATCCATTAATCTGTTGATGGACATCTAGGTTCTTTCCATAGTTTGGCTATTGTGGATATTGCTGCTATAAACATTCGGGTGCATGTGCCCCTTTGGATCACTACGTTTATATCTTTAGGGTAAATACCCAATAGTGCAATTGCTGGGTCATAGGGCAGTTCTATTTTCAACATTTTGAGGAACCTCCATGCTGTTTTCCAGAGTGGCTGCACCAGCTTGCATTCCCACCAACAGTGTAGGAGGGTTCCCCTTTCTCTGCATCCTCGCCAGCATCTGTCATTTCCTGACTTGTTGATTTTAGCCATTCTGACTGGTGTGAGGTGATATCTCATTGTGGTTTTGATTTGTATTTCCCTGACGCTGAGTGATATGGAGCACTTTTTCATGTGTCTGTTGGCCATCTGGATGTCTTCTTTGCAGAAATGTCTGTTCATGTCCTCTGCCCATTTCTTGATTGGATTATTTGTTCTTTGGGTGTTGAGTTTGCTAAGTTCTTTATAGATTCTGGACACTAGTCCTTTATCTGATATGTCGTTTGCAAATATCTTCTCCCATTCTGTCAGTTGTCTTTTGATTTTGTTAACTGTTTCCTTTGCTGTGCAAAAGCTTTTGATCTTGATAAAATCCCAATAGTTCATTTTTTCCCTTGCTTCCCTTGCCTTTTGCGTTGTTCCTAGGAAGATGTTGCTGCGGCAGAGGTCGAAGAGGTTGCTGCCCGTGTTCTCCTCAAGGATTTTGATGGATTCCTTTCGCACATTGAGGTCCTTCATCCATTTTGAGTCTATTTTCGTGTGTGGTGTAAGGAAATGGTCCAATTTCATTTTTCTGCATGTGGCTGTCCAATTTTCCCAGCACCATTTATTGAAGAGGCTGTCTTTTTTCCATTGGACATTCTTTCCTGCTTTGTCGAAGATTAGTTGACCATAGATTTGAGGGTCTATTTCACTTTTTAAGCAGGAAAATAAGAGTACATAAAGTATTCTTTTTATAGTTTTTGGTTTTGTGTGTGGTTTGGCTTTTTTTTTTTTTCCTTAAAGCTTCCTCAGGCAAAGGAGATTTAGAGAGGAGGATTTTTCTATAAGTTTTGGAGGTTTAAGATTGTTTGGACTCTCAGTTCTCAGGGATATCACTGTTATTGTTAAGATCCTGATCTTCCACCATGTATATCATAGGTTTCTCAAAAAACACTTTGAAAGATTATGTGTTTAACTACTGTTGTATATCCCCAATTGTGTGAAATCAGTCGCTGAGTTTAATATTTAGTAAAGTTCTGTATACAAGTTTAAGCACTAAACCTTTGTGCTTAAAATCGTTGTGTTTTATTCCATACCTTGAGGCAAGAATTTCAAGTGTATGCTTGTCACTTTCTCACTTTCAATGTCACTATGAACAACCTCCATTTGTGTAATAGGAAGGATAATGATCAAGTTTCATAACAAAAGCTGAAATAGCAGTTCCTGAACAAGGCAGAATTATAATGTTCTCTCACAGTGCAGTTCAAATAGAAGTAGTCCAGGTTGCTATGAATATTTCTCAGTGCAGCTCTGACATCCTAAACCCATCGACTCCACATTGTGGCCTAAAATCGCTGCTCCACTCACCAAGCTTGTTTTCTAGTCCGCGGACAGGTTGGCAGAAGAACTTGCCACTTTGGTTTAATGGCATGATCCGAATTTTCACAATTTGCTTAAATCCCATTGGCTGGACCTCCGGCACATGGTCATACCTAACTACAGCTAAGCAGACATATATAACCTTTGGTAGCCATAGACCAGAAAAATATTGCAGTTCTTACTCTGAAAGAGTAAGAGCAAAATGGGAAAGGGGGAGCAAAAGTAGTCTATCTGTAATTGACATTATTAGTCTTCTTTAAATTGACCTATCTCCATACTGACCCATTATTCCTGGTCTTCATTCTGAGGGAGTCTGTTGGTGATTTCTTCAATATCTACTTCTGTAATACATCCCACGTAATGCTATCCCACACAGAATATATATACAAATCTTGCTGTATTTCACCCCATTTCTTTCTAGCAGTTAATTACAAATTCTCTCATAATTCACCTGCAGTCTTTTGCTTAACTCCCTCTTTCTTTAGTGTTTCCTCATCGAATAGATTTCTTCCTTTGTAAGCAACAAAACCCAGATCTAGTTAACTGAGGAAAAATAAAGTATGCTACTGAAACTACACTAAGTGTCTCATATCATCAAAGGAACAAGTTAAAATTTTGTACTATGCTCAGAAACATTTCAACGTTTCATACATTTCAGAAACTGAATTCATGAAACTTCCCCAGGGCTGCCAACAGACAACTCAGTTCCAACAGCCTTCAGTGCCTGGGCCTCAAGATTCAGATGGCTTCATAAGAGGATCTCATTGACCTTACTTTGGCCAAAATTTCACGCCTTGTTTCCTGGGATACAAGTCAAAGAAAAAAGAAGGGGAGGACTGGGATCTGGGATCTCATAAACAAAGTTCCCTGAAGGAAGGGATGATGAGTAACAAACACAAAAGATGGTAACCCCTCTTCCTTGGATGCTGCCCATCATTCTTACCTTTCTGTCTGAATACTTTTATTGACCTTTATTTGGAGATGTCCAAAGCACCATTTTGTCCCTTAGCTTCTTGGTTAGGTATTTTATGCTCTTTGAGCATTAATTTTATTATTTTAAAAGTTAGAGTATTATTTTTGTTAAGTTCCTATATCTATTTACATTAAAAAATTCCTAAGATGCCAGTTATGTTTTAAGACTTAAAAATATTAGTTTCTATATTTATTAATTTGATTAGTATTGCAGAATTTATTATTTAATTGCTAACCCTTGCATTTATGTTTATTTTTCATGTTAGCTAATGTATAAAATTGTAAATTCATTAAGAAATCACTTACTAAGTTTTTATCTTCTAAAAGGCTTACTTTAGAGCTTACCATTTATTTAGCATTGCATAAATACTCCTTCATTAACTTATAGTTGCGTCTACATTTTTCAACTGCCATAGTTTTACTAATTCTTCAAATTGAAAAGATAAGAAGATAGAAACTAACTTTATGAAATAAATCTATATCTCTCCATATTTCAACTTTTATTGATCAATCAAAGCTAGGCGGAGTTGGATAGTGAAAAGGGTTTTGAATTTTGATTGAGTGAGAGTCAGTGGAAAAGGTTGCCTTGATTTATTAATGATTCCTGCCTTAGGTACACATGAGGGTCCGGTGATATGTATGACTCCTTAACAAGAGCCTGGATGTTTCAAACTGCCATGTGCAAAATGAAGCACATCAGCAACTTGAAATGCAGATTCCGTTTTCTTAAGATCTGGGGTGGGACACAAATTTTTAACAACTTATCAACTGATATGGATGCTGCTAGTCCACAGGTTTCACTTTGAGTATGAAGGCCATAAATGTTTATTAATCAATTAGAACATTTCTCACTGAGTTTTTTTGACTTATGTAAATGAAAATTCATGCACGCATGCATACACAAATGTAACAAATATTTATTGACTCTTCACTGTGTATTGGGCAATTTTCTCAGTGTAGAAATACAGAATAAAGTAAGTCCCTGATATCACAGGAGTGTGTGTGTGTGTTTAAGGGAAGGAGGAAATGGATCTGGAAGGAAGCAAAACAGCAGAAGTTAAACAAATACTATAATAAATAAGTACCCAAACAAAGGGTATCTTGCCTTGGGGATATTTACTCGAAGCCCCTTTTTTCTGTTTAGCAGCTTAAATACCCAGTTGTTCTTAAGCAAATAAACAAGCTTAATCCATTCTGTAGCAAATAAAATAGGATGGATTGAGTAAAAACTACTAGACATTGCCTGGATATTTCCATGCCACTTAGCTTTAGTTCTTGGGCCTTCCATAAGTCATAAGACAATAAATGCCAGTGTCTGGTGCAGAACTTTATGCTCAATGACCAAATGAATCAGTTGTGCTAAAATCCTCACTAGTCCACAAAACAGTCTACTCTCCACTGAAGGGACAAGCTGGCAGATGCAGGTAATATTCAGTCCCCGCTTGTTATCCCTTTTAACCATTACAATGAAGATACCAGAAGTCCCTCACCCACAGAGCCACCATTCAAAATAGGAGAACCTCCGGAGAGGTGGGTGGTCAGTTGTAAGGGAGAATTTAACTTTGGAAAACATCTAGATATAAATCATCACAAAGGATTGTTTAACAGTCCTGAAGAGATGGACTTGGGTGGAATTAATATTTAAGCTGGAATAACACTCCTTAGGAGCAAAGGAGATACTGTTCATTGGTAAGTTTAGGTATGTTTCTTACTAAACAGAGTGGAAGCTCAAAAGAATATGAAGAAATGACAAAGGAAATGTTTTCAGTTTTCTTTTGCACATTTGACTGTTGTGAGGGCAAATTAATGACCATGTTATATATGCTACAGAACTGGCTCTTTAGACCTTTCTTTTTTGGCCTTGTACTATTGTCGCTTAACTGGGCACTGATGCTGTGGTCTGGTGACAAAAAAAAACAACAAAAACAAAAACACCATGACCCAACTAAGATCTTAAGGTCTTACTAAGTCACTGCACAAAAAGAAATTCAATAAAATTATTGGATGTGGCCACAGTCCTTGGAGGTAGTTTCAGTAGGAGAAACCAGCTCTAGTCGGAGCTCATCATCCCTTCCTCAACCAGTTTAAATCCTCACATCTCACCTAACAACAGAGGCACAAAAGAAACAATGATTTTTACCCGCATGACCAACTAATGGGAAAAAAATATATTCTCAGGGAGCACAGTATTATACCCAATTATAAAATTTTCTTATTAGAAATAAAGGTAGCTTGTAGCCTGAGGTAACTTGTCTTGGTTTACCTCACTATTCACAGCTGCAGCAAGGACAGAGATGGGTAGGTCTCATTATAAGTCCTCATGCTTAAAAGGTCTACCCTACCATTGTCTGTTCCAGAACAAAGTGAGAATGTTTCTGCAAAGTGAGTTTCAGTCTCCAAATTGGAAACTAGAAACTCTTTCAATACTAACATAATCAATTTTACAGCTGAAAATACAGTTAAAATTTAGACCTTGCTAGATACTACTTCCATCCAGGGCCTGATTTCCCCTCCCTTCCTTTCTCCCTATTCTCTAACTGCCCTCTGTCCTACTTTTGATCCCCCTCCCCATCTCCTTGATTGAATTCTTTCTCTCTCTCTCTCTCTTGCTTGTTTGCTTTCTTCTATGTACAGTTTAGTTTAAAAACTAAGAATTGTTTTAAAGACTTCGGGTATAAATAAAATAATGAATATAAAACTAATATTTTAAAGGATTATAAGTACACTGGCAATAAGGAAAATGAAAAGAAAAAAAAAACCTCCCTCTTTTTCTCTCTGCCTTATCTGCTCATTTCTTGTACAGCTCTGAAAGAAACTGTATTTTATACATTATTTATTTTGCTGGGAGGAATAGCATGTAAGAGTCCCTTTGGCGCAGCATGTTTAGAAAAGGTGGTCAAGGCTAAACACTGTTCTACATAAAGTAGAATTCTTGACATGTTAAAAAAGGTAAGAATACATATTCTATTATTGATGTGAAATAGATTTTTTTTATTTGAAGAAAAAAGGGAATTAGCCCTTAGGGCTTAAAAGAAGTGTTAAACTACAAAAGTCAAATGAATGTTTCTTCTAAAGTTTAAATAATTATCACTCATAAAAACAATCATAAAATGCCCAACATTTTATATCCTGTTATACTTCCTAAATGCTTTCCCATATGTTTTGATATAATTTTGTTCTCATAAATATCCTTGTGAAGGAGGGTGGGGAGTTATTAATTTTCTCTCTTATTCTCAGAGGCAGCCCCAAATCCTCACTGAGTAGATTAAATATGCATAACTTCATTTTTCATTCCCTGACTAATGATTCCAGAGTCAATATCTTAATATTGCTAAAAGAAGTTGCCTTCCTTAAACTAAGGCCTCTATGATACAGAGAGAATATTTATAAGGTAATAAGTAAAGCATTTTTATGAAGGAGAGCCCAGGTATTATGAAGAAAACATATTTCACATTTATTATATAATTTTAATTATTGGAGAGGAAATGTTTCATCCAGGTACCCAGGAATTTTGTCTATAAAAATAGTGATATATACTGTCATTAAAATGCATTTTCTTTGAAAGTAAATTTTTGTGTATTCTAAGATTTAACTCTTACTCATGAGTTAGGATTCTGAGTCTCTCATAGATTCAGTTTCCCTCACAATTTAAGAACTTGTAAAAGAGAACACCAAAGCTGGTATCAGAAGTTAAGATTTCATGTTATGCAGCAAGGCCTGGCATAGAAGTCAGGGTATCTAAGGAACATAAGTAACTTCACAAATTCAAGCTCAGAATGAGGAGAATGGTATTAGTTCTACAGAAGTCTAAGTCAGAGAATGTTAAAATATACCATGGAAAAATGAAGATAGTGACAAATATACATAAATGTATATTTCATATATCTATATGGATAAATCTCTAAATATCTACTCTATCATACATATATCTGGGACAGAGCTATCCAACAGAAATATTCTGAGAACCATAAGTCGAAGGCCTATATACAATTTAAATTTCCTAGTGACCACATTCAGAACTAAAAGAAACAATTTCAAAAATACATTTACGCAGTGCAATGAGGTCAAAATATTATGATTTCAGTATATGTAATCAAGATGTAATGTGTGTAATACAAAAAGTTAAGATAATTTTACCTTACATTCTTGAGGGTGAAGAATGAGGAAAAATGGGCCAATTTGTAGCATTATTTATCTGTATGTCCATGACAATCTTAATATGCCTTTTGAGCCTGGGAATGAAGACATGTTAATTCCATCAGCCTTGCACACCTTCTAAAAAAAGGTGAACAGCCGTTTCCCTCATCTTTATTCTTCTGAGTAACTAGGAAACACCTGAAACATAAGTCAAGAAATAGAAATCAGTTTTAATAGTCACACAGTGTTCTTTTGCAAATTTTAACAAATATCAGGTTAAATGGGTTATTTGATAAAAGTTCTTGCATTACAGGGGCTGATAATCATCTTTGTGTACTTATCTTTCCCTGAATGTGTATCAAAATCTTTGGAAATGCAAGTAATGTGAAAAGAGGGATTTATATAGAAAGTTTGGACTAAGATGGACTAAATTTTGCCATATTTTTATGTTCTCATTCAGCTACCTTTCCTCTTCAGTTATATGAGGAAAAGACACACGTAGGAGATAGTAGTAGTACACAATGGACTGTGTAACCAGGCATATTTGAACTGTAGGCCTATTGAAATTTTCTAGTGAGAAAGACTTGACCATGTGGAAATACAGCTTTGCATATGCTAAAGAGAAAGGTATAAAAATAAATCATACAGTCTCTTCCTAGGCTAAATAGCCCTTATGAGGGCCACAGATACAACGTCATTTCTTTGTGAGAAATAAACAGTTTTTATGTGCATGCATTGTTACATAAAAAAGGAATGAAACTTACCCCCAACAGAATCCCCAGGGCTCTACTAAAGCCTCATCATTGACTTCTGGAGATAGCAAGTCTTTGGTTTAGCAAAGAAAGGGGGAACTTTCTGGATTATAATGTGGAGGATAGCTAGTTAAAATATTTCATTTTCCCAAAGACAAAATTGTATGTATTCCATAATAGATAATAGAAGTAAGTTGTTAGTGAAGCAGTGATTTGGTCATTTTGTCATTCTGCAAAATTGAGGAACTGATTTTTCCAAATTACTTTGTTTTCGCAATAGAAAATGTCTGATTATAGCAAGACTGTTACTCATATGGACAGAGAGAATTCCAAGTTTACGTTATGTACCATTTTTGGCAGTCCTTGACCCGCATTTATTTTGCCTTGTTCAAGTATGAGAAAACACAGACATTAGGCGGTGGTGGTGTATTAAAGTACTATAGAAATTAAGGAGCAGAAGAGATCGGTATCACAAAAGACTTAGAACAAAGAGTTTTAAATGAGCCATTTCGATTTCCAGAAGAAAACTCTGGTATAATTGATGGACTCTCTTACTGCAAAGTGAGACCTGCTCCATAAAAGTTGTTTGGAAAGCCAGCCAGGGGAAAGGCTGAAATAGAAAGGAAGAAAGATAAACTACCAAGACAAAGGAATGTTGTGCAAATGGAGAATGATGAGACACGGGAGGTTTTATAGACACCAAAATGTTCACAGTGGCTATTTGTTCTTTGTGCAGTTACAGTGATTTCTTTAAAAGTTTGTTTTTGCTTTTATATATTTTCCAAAATCTCTGCAGTGTATTACAAAAACTTTATGAGCTAGAATATAAATAAGTGGTATGAAATAGAAAATTTTAAATACAGATGGAAAGAATTGAAGACAGTTATAAAGACATTATCCATTAATGAAACTCCAGAGCTAGATATTTTCACTTATTTCATGCAAACTTTTAGAGAACAGATTATTTTGAGGCACCTTGGTGCCTCAGTCAGTTAAGCATCTGCCTTCAGCTCAGGTCATGATCCCAGGGTCTTGGGATTGAGTCCTGCATTGGGCTCCCTGCTTAGCAGAGAGCCTTCTACTCTGCCTGCCGCTCTGCCTACTTGTGCTCTCTCTCTGTCTCTCTGTCAAATAAATAAATAAAATCTTTAAAAAACAAAAACAAAAAACTAGATTATTTCAGAATGCAGAAACTATTTAAAAATTATATAGCACAACCTAGGGTGTATTTTGAGCCATAATTATGCATATAAAAAGGATGCCTACAATAAAAGCTAGTGAAGAACAATTTTTATAAATCAATATGCACAAAATACTAAGTACAAGTTAAGAGAATTGAATAGCATTTCAGAATATCCATTATGTAAAACTAAATAGAATTTAATACATGGAGTAAAAATGTGTCTTAACATGAGAAACCCTTGTCTGTGTTACTCTAGATCCAAAATAGAAGCATAGCAAAAACAAAAAATAAATAACATTTTGCTTTATTAAAACTTATTAAATTTATTAAAATTTCTGAGTAACTATGACTTTCTGAGATATATTATATCTCATTTGAATATCCTTATTGGCTCTTTGGCCTATCAATTTTAATAATCTTTTTTCTTTCTCATTGGATGGACTAGACCTTTTGGAATAATATAGCAACAATATAGACATTCTTTTTTTTTTTTAATATCTCATTTATCCATTTGAGAGAGTAAGAGAGATAATGAGAGGGGAGAGGGTCAGAGGGAGAAGCAGACTCCCTGTTAAGCTGGGAGTTCAACACAGGACTGGATTCTGGGACTCCGGGATCATGACCTGAGCGGAAGGCAGTTGCTTTAACAACTGAGTCAGCCAGGCACCCCTAGACATTCTTTTTAAAAGATGCAAAACTTAGAGTGTTTTATTATTAGGGTATCAATTTCCATTTTAAAAATAGATATCATTATCATAAAGTGCCTCTATGTCACTTTTCCACAAAAATATTAGTATTTGATTTTTATTGAATTAAATACTATTTCACATTTTAAGATGATTATATACATTTTTCAGGGTTTTTTTTTTTTTTACATATTTATATAATGACTTGTGTTTATGGATTTCTCAGCAATAATAGGAGGAACCACAATGATAAGTGAAGAACAATTTGTGTTAAACTACATACAATGTATTGTCCTTGAATGTACTGCTTTATTCCTTTCAGAAATACAGTACACTTGTAACTTTTAGTGTATTTGTTATACTCTTTTTTTTTTAATTTTTTTTTCTTTTTTTTTTTAATTTTTTATTTTTTTTATAAACATATATTTTTATCCCCAGGGGTACAGGTCTGTGAATCACCACAGCACTCACCAAAGCACATACCCTCCCCAATGTCCATAATCCCACCCCCTTCTCCCAAACCCCCTCCCCCCACCAACCCTCAGTTTGTTTTGTGAGATTAAGAGTCACTTATGGTTTGTCTCCCTCCCAATCCCATCTTGTTTCATTTATTCTTCTCCCACCCACTTAAGCCTCCATGTTGCATCACCACTTCCTCATATCAGGGAGATCATATGATAGTTGTCTTTCTCTGCTTGACTTATTTTGCTAAGCATGATACGCTCTAGTTCCATCCATGTTGTTATACTCTTAAAGACAAGATAGACTTTCCTTTTGTGACACTTCAGTTGGGTAATTTGTCTTTATGTCTTTGCTTTCGCTTATGGGGATCTTTCTCTTGGGCATCTCTGCAGCCATGGCTGCCCAACCATTCTGCTACTTTGCATCTAGGAAACTGCAGGTCCTTCTTTCTTTGGGGCTCAATGCGCTAGTCTGTGTAGAAGGTAAAACACATGGAGTCAATCCAACGATGCTTTTATCACTCTAACAATGTAACTGCTAGAGAATTTCTGTTTGTAGGCAAGTCTTTCTTTAGAGTGCTCTTGGCAGTTCTTAATTTTTTTTCTCTTAAGCATGTTTATGAATTTTTTTACAAAGATTCATAGCTAAGACCATAACTGTGTAGCATTGTTAATATCTTTTTGTATATTTTTAGGCCAATTTTCATGCTTTCTGAATTTTTTACTTTATTTTTAAATAACTAATTTTTAGAGCAAAGATGCCTTCCAAATAACTTATGTAATTACTACTTTAATTATAAAAGCGCATAAATTAGCTGATTATAAAACAAATAATTATAAAATGTTGTCTTAGATGGGAATAAATTGTTAATGCTGTTAAATTAGAAGGGAATAAATTGTTAATGCTGGAGGAAATACGTGGCACTATAATAAAAAGAAAAGGTAGATAATAATTTTAAATTGTCTCTTTATTTTATTCTACCCATCCTCCTCCTCATGAAAAACACACCCATACCCACATACACTGTTTTTCTGACTATGGATAATTTAATCTTCTACTGCTGAACTGAAAGAAAGCTCACAAACACAATGATTAAACTGTATTCAAGTTTATGATCATGAACCAAGTTTCCTTAATGTCTCCAGACAGCTACATTGTAAGTCCGTAGGCTGCTCATACTTTTATGCTCTGTTCTTCTTTAGCCAGCTATTTCTGACCTTTTTTTTATCTATTTTTCAAGTCCAATATCTCCTCTTCCAACTTCATCCTGTTGATGACTCTTGCTTTCTGTTTTGCTTTAAACATAATTGAAGCCAGGATAAGAGAAATCAGATTCTTCCCTTGACATTGACCCATCTATCACATGGACTCCTGCAGAGGTATTCCTACCTCCTGACTCCTCTTGCTTTGTCCTTTCAAGTTGGTATATGGGTTACCAGTGAGACATGGTTTACTTTAGTAGGTATGCTAGCTTGTCTGTTAGGGGACTAACTTTGGTTCTATCTCAGGGCATACTCAATGGGAGAGTATAGCTCACTTGAAATTTCAGTTGTTTGAGTAAAGCATGATAAGAGCTACTGGGTTTGTGGTTCAGAGGGGATCTAAGAAGGAAATGGGAAGATAAGAGCAGATGCCCCTAGGGTGAGATGAAAGAAGCAAGCAGATACACAGACTATAACTTTAAGACATTTGTCCTTGGGAGTCTCATTTGGATCTTTATCTTCTCAGTGAGAGTTTGACAGTTTTTAATCAATGGCTGTGTAACTGTGAAGTTGTGGATGCATCCAGGCTCCTAATATTTTGACAGTTGGGTGTGTGCCAGACCTGTATGTGTCTTCTCAAGCTATCTGGAAGCTATAAATCAAAATTCTAAATGTATACCTGCTGTGTAGCATATAGATAAAAAATACTCCCATTTTTATATATCCAAATTACCAAGCCCACTATAAAACACAGGTCTTCTCCTGAGATAAGGAAGTGGGTACCCTGCAGAAGAAAATAGATTTTATCATAGCTGTTTTTATTTTTATTTTTTTAAATAAGATAAAGGCTGTGACTTCTTAAACTGGTAATTCATACTAATTTTGTTTTTATATATCTTTGTACAAAAGCATAAAAGCATTTTAAATCTACCAATGCCAGTTGCTTTGCTTTAAACTAAAACAACTAATAGACAGACCGTCATGTATTTCAAATATGATTAATATTGCCTTCATAAAATTGTATCAATGTAATTTACCACATGGTATATTTAAACTCTTGTGATTCAAATTGCTTTTTTATATGACATTATCAAGATGAAGCAGACTTTGAAAAAATAATAACTTAATTCTTTTTAGCCACAGTTTATGACAGAAGAAAAAGGAAATAGAGGCATTGATCATGTTTTAATTGGTTGGCACATTTCCTTTGATCACCATTTTTCAAGGTGATGAAAATGCCCTTTCATTTTTGCTGATCTGTCAATATACTTTTTGAATGTTCCAAATTGCTCAAAGGAATGTGACATCTAAGAAGATGATGAAAAATTATCTTTCATCTAGCTATAATGTTCTTAGAGTTCTGAAGAACCAAGCATTTAAAAAGTGTATTTAAATGTTTAAGCCCGGAATCTGCATCATAGCTATCTTTGAGACAGAAATACTCTGTTCTGGGCAAGACGGCCTTGGAAATTCTAGTCTTTTTTCCTTCGACTTTCCCTCACTCCCCCCTTTTCTTCCCTTCCTCATTCCTTCCTTCTTTCCTGCCTTCCTTTTCTTCCTTCCCTCCCTTCTTTCTCTTTCTCTCCATCATTCTCTTCCCTCCCTCTCTCCCTCTCCTCTTCTGTCTCTTTCTTCCATTCTTTGTTGTTGTTATTGTTTTTGTTGTTGTTGTTCTTCTACTACTTCTTCTTCTTCTTCTTCTTCTTCACTTTTCACAACCAAAGGCTTATATCCCTTTGTAGCTTTCAAAAAATTCTCCATATCATTCTACCTGGAAGAACCCTGGGGAATGTACCTTCCATTGTTCTAGTGGCTCAAGGAACTTCTGTAGACTCTTTCATCACATCTCTTCTGGACCCTCTTTCTAGGGCTGTTCCTCAACCTTGAGATTTGTCTCTTCATCTTTATGGCTTGAATGTATGCTCTGTGTGAACTTGGTTTCCCTTCTAATCCTGCATTTTGTTTCATGGGCTAATTTTGGCTCCATGATCTGAAGCCTGTCCTTCCCTAGTATCACTTCTCCTATCTCCATGTTTATTATGCCTTTAAAGAAGAGAGTGTGGGGAAAAACAAAACAAAACAAAACAGAAAAGAAAAGAAACATAGTAATTGCTTCTTTCTTGATATATTTGGTATAGGAAGGAAAGCAGAGACCTGATTGTAGAAGACCTTGATTACCCAGATATGTGTAACCAAAGGAGTTTATTGAGGCTTTTATGATTAGGGTGGGTAATATGTTGAAAGTGATGTTTCCTACAGTTTATTTTGACAGAGATTTACAAGAGGGTAAAGAAAGAATGCTGAAAAGACAGAGCTCAGAGAGAAGATAGTGTGTTGGGAAATAGTGTTCCATAGCCAAGTGGTATTAAGAAGATGGAATTTCCCTTCTCTCTCTCTCTCTCTCTCTCTCTCTCTTTTTTTTTTTTTTGAGAAAGTATGCTCAATACTCCAAATCCAGTGCATTTAAAAAAAAAAAAATTGTGCTCTTCATTTAATATTGGAGGCCCTTCTAGTTAATTTGTTTCTACTTATAGCTTATACTTATAAGCATATATATATATATATATGCTTATAAGCATATATATATATGCTTATAAACTTACATATATATTTATAAGACAGTGCTGATTTTTTTGAGAATTGCTTCCCAAGGATTCAGTTTGTACATATGTGTCCAAAGCAGCTTGAATATTCCAGCTTTTTAGTCCTATGACCATGATTACATGTTTTGATAAAGCAAATATAAGCAAATATTTTGTCTCTACTTTGAAATTATGAAGTTATTTTATGAAGCTCCAATAATTAGAAAACAATCTTTGTTGAAGTTTTATACCCATGTTTCTTCCTTTGCTGTGAATTATTTATCTGCCTGATCTTTAGAAAGTTTAAAAACCACTACAGATCAAAGGAAGCAGTAAACTTGGTGGCAGAGTCTGCATGTGAAACATGATCAATCCTGTATCCTACATTTTTCCTCGAAGTGATAAAATAGGAAAATAAAATAGGAAAAAATCAAACCAGGGGAGAAAAGCCAATATTTTAGCTTTCTATACAATCACTAAATTCATTATGTTTCAGAAATGATAAAGGCCTTACCAATCAAAAACATAGTTTGCATACACATTATCTTAGAGAATAAGAAGGCAAAGATCCTTTTCATTGGTGAAAATATTTTAGAATTATAATGGCTTAACCTGGAAGTGTTGCATAGTCTTACCAGGTGCTAACTGTAGCTGTGGCTATGTAGATTGTTACATTGTAGAACTATTTTACAATGAAACATGTAATTCCCACATAGGAATGTAGTGAAAAGGAAACTTAGAAAACTTTTCATACCAACATCTTATTTTGTAAGAGAGATAAATAAGAAAGAAGCGAAAGTGATTCACCCAGTGTTTCTTGGGCTTATAATGACTGAACCAGGGTTAGAATTAAGGTCTCCCATTTCAGTCTCCTTCAAATTTCACCAAAGCTGGTCTTCCTTTATTTCTAGATGTGTTTCCTGCAAAATAGCCAGCAAAAAATCAGATAATGTTTTTTACTGTTTAAACATATAACCAGCATACAAGTTTGACAGTTCCTATGCACAAACATGGTCTTGAAAATAAAACACAAAGATTTTCTTCTCCCAGACTGCTGACTTGTTCTCCTTAGATGCTTCCTACCATTATGTGCATGTGCAAATACTTCCATATTTCAAGTAGTATTTTTAAGTGCACGATTACATAACATATACAGTTTTGCCCTCCACAGTAAACTCTAAATACTAAAAATTTTCTTTTTTTTCATAGCCAAAGTAAAGGAAATTAGAAAAAATACATATATTTAATTTAAAAAAGAGCAAAGTCATGTTTACATCATTGTTTTTAAAAATAAGTTCATGGAGAAGTTTTACCTTACTACTTTTTTTGAATGAGAAGATATCAACATGCTTTGGTTTTCATGTGACAAATATTCACTCTTCAAAAATGTTAACATATATTTTTGTAACTTAGAAAAAATAATTTCTACTAGAAATAGATTTATATGCCTATCAGGTAGATCTCCTCATTTAGTCTTTGTAAGTGTGTATAGGCATATGAAAAGATGCAAGGAGGTTATAGGTAAGTTTAATAAAATTTTTTTAAAAACATGAATTTGTCTTATTTTTTTAGCTGTCCATTACTTTTAGCTCATAGACTAATCCATTTCTTTCGAATAGAAATATATTGTGAACCCCAGAGTCATTAAAATTTCTAATTATTTATTTTAATATTTATATGGTAGATATACCCAAAATACCACTTAGAATTGGAATCAATATACAAATTATTAATGAGATATTTTAGTTTATTTTTACATTATATCTTTATAATCTATTGTATATTTTTCAGTATAATTATCTTAATTTTGACTATTTAAATTTTGAGTGCTCAGTAGCTACGTGAGGTTAGGTGGCTTCTGTACTAGATAACATATGTCTAGTCGTTTGAAACAGAAACAACACAGCTCTTGATTTTCCCTGTACATTTGATTTTCTCAATTCCTCAAATGCATATCTCTCATTTGCTTAAGCCCCAACATTAAGATATATTTTTCTTTTTCCTTTCTTACTAATCCATCATTGAGTCCTGCGGTTCTGCCTCCAAATAGAAATTTAGACTTATTCTATTTCTCTTGGCTCTCCTCCAGCCACTGCTACCATTTACCTAGACTATACAATGCCCAAGTTTCTAGTTCTGTTAGTTCTACTCATTTCCACTGTCATTCAGTTATTCAAATCTACATCATACCATGTGACTCTCCTAGTTTAAACTAGAAAGTAGCTCCCATTGCTCTTAAAATTCAATCTCTTTGTCATGGCATACAAGGTCATATATTATATAAACTCTCTGTCTCTCAATCTATGCCATAAGTTAATAAGGATCTCAAAGTATTATTGCAAGGATAAATTTATTTTAGTGAATTGGCAAAATTTTAAAAATTGGGTAGTGTGCATTAATATAAGTTCTTATTTATCCATAAATGAGGGGCCTTTCTTGCTTCTGGATTTTTGCTGAGGGCAAAGTTCTAGTGAATGTATGTTTAACAGAATCATGAGAGCTGATTAAAAAAATGAAAAAACTGACAAGAACATGGAATAATAATGTCCAATCCATATTTTCTGAGAGTGGAAACAATTGAGGAAAGCTTTGTCAATACATTATTTAATGATGAAGGTGAAACAAATCTCTCAATGTCTAAAAATTTCTGGTAGAGAATATCTGACTAGTGATGGCACTAATTTTTTTCTTTGTTATTATTATTATTATTACTTTTAGATCTTGATACTATTTCAGTCCCAGAGACAATATGAGAGTAGAAGGGACCCAAATATGTTTTTCTTATAAATTTTCGAATAGCATTTTTGACATGGAAGGAAGGATTAAGTGGAATTACTTGAAATTTACATTCTACTTTACTGGATAACTTTGAGTAATTTTTTACAAATAATAGTTTAGGATATTTATCATAAAAGTTAATATGCATATTAATACCTAAATAGCATCAACTTTCATAAATATAAAAACTCACAAAGTGCAATCTCTGTGTCACTCAAAATTATAAAGGAAATAACTTGGAATACTATATGTGTTTAAGCTTTTTTAAAATCTCTCAGATTTAGGTCAAAGATAGTTTATTACTATGTTACTTATCTAATTTGTGTATCCTTGTTAAAGTTTTCTGTCCCAATCACAAAGCTGGAAAAGTCAATAAATAGAGGTGGCTGGGCTTTCAGTTGGCTAAGTCAGCCTTCTGCTCAGATCCTTATCTCAGGGTCATGATTTCAGGGTCCTGGGATGGAGCCCCACATCAGACTACCTGCTCAGTGGGGAGTGTGATTCCTCTCCCTCTGCCCCTCCCCCTTGCTTGTGCTCACTCACTCTCTCTCCCCATCTCTCTCTCAAATAAATAGATAAAATTTTTTTTTTTTAAATTAAAAGCCAGTTATTAACAAGTCTGTTCAAAGTCCTTGTTCTGCAAACAACTTATGCACTGCAAAGAATACGTAGCCTTTGGTTAAACTTTTTCTAAAGTTGTGGCAATTGTGCAGAACCATTTTGGTATGACTTAATTTTAAGACAGAATCAAAATAGACTTAAAATTTCAATATTTAATAGGATTTTGAAAGTGAGACTAATTTCTAAGATATAGGGAATAAATTTTGGTATACATTCTGGTGAAAAATTAAATTATAGTAGAAAATATCTCACTTGAATGTTTTAATTACAATAACCTCCAATTTCATTATGGTTAGCCTTGCTTGGCAATGGTCTTATTCTCATAATAGCATCTCTGAAGCGCCCCACTACAGTATCATGTCCTAATTCATTACCATGTAATCTTATGTGTTCTTTATTCCAGTAATAATTCGTTCTTTGATGATTATTTTACATGCTTAATTACTACTCACAATTTTGGAAGTAACAGGAAGAAGACATTAATCCTATGCAGTAAAAATATGATGCCTAAGAAGTTATGAGGGTAAAAGTTCACCTGTGGGTGATGATGAGCAGTTATAAATGCAAAGATAACAGTGAAGTGAAGTTTACTATTCTGCTTGAAATTCCACAAGTTAATACTACCATACTTGCATGCTTCTCCCATTAAGGAAAAGAAATAAAGATTATGTGAAATTGGTTCTGTAGACAATTCATGGCATGGTTACCAAATATTAAAGATGAAGCAATCTTGTGGAAAGATTTAGAAAAGACCAGTAAAGTCAGTAATTCTATGGAATGAATATTTGTTGAAATAATGTTATTGACATTAGAAGTCAACCCTATTCCATATATTTAATACATCTTTCACATTTCTATATACTGCTTTGCAGTTTAAAATTTGTCAACTTTTACAGAATAGGAATTGTGGCTTAGAAAAGTAGCTTAAACAAGATTATCTTGGCTTTAAGGGGGAGCATCTAATACAATCTCGCTCTTCTGACTCTAAATATCCTTTTTACTACACAATATAATTCTGAATAATCATTCCATTTAAAAGCTTTGGTCACTTTTTTGGTGGTGAGTTCTGATGCTACCTAGTTTTGAGTGTTACTGTCTCTAAGTATCTTCTCCTTTCATGAGTGCTAGTGGTAATTCTCATGCAATGGTTTAGTTTACTAATTGAACTAGAATATATTTTGTCTTCATAGTGCTCCTACCAAACTTAGATACAAGCCTACATTTTCAAGTTACAAAGGTGTGCTCTTATTTTTCTTCTCATCTATTCATTTTTTAAACTGCTGTTTCAGGATATAATTCACATATCACACAATTCACCCATGTAAAGTATATGATTCAATGGACTTTCGTGTATTCAAATATATTTGATACTATCACCACAATCAAATTTAGAACATTTTCTTCATTTCAAAAGAAACCCTGTGTCCATTATAAACTCAAGATATCCCTTCACTTTCTCCCATCCTTCTTCCAGCTCTAAACAGCTACTATTTTTTCTGCCTCTATTGACTTAAATGACTAATCTAGACATTTCATATAGATAGAATAATATAGCATGTGGTCTTCTGTGACTGTCTTCTGCCTGGTTGCTTTTACTTAGTACAATTTTTTCACAATTTATTTATGTTGTATGCATTAGTATTTGTTTTTATGGTTGAATAATATTCCATAGTAGTAATATTCCATTATATTCGATATTCCATTCCAGTAGTATCTCATTATATATATATGATGTGATATAATTAGTGTATACTATATACATGTGCACACATGTGATAGTCCATAATAATAGTATTACATTATATTCAATATCCCATTCCAATAATATACCTTATATATAAGTATCACACACACACATACACGTATACACGCACACATATGTACTGCATTTTGACTGTTCTTTTATCAGTTGATGGATATTTGGGTTGTTTACACATTTTAGCACAATTAATGATATATGGACAATGCTATTATAAGCAATTGTGGACAAGTTTTTGCACGGATGTCTTTTTATTTCTTTGGGCTAACTACCTAGAAGTAGAATTGGTGGGTCGTATGGTAACTCTGTATTTATTTGAGAAACTTTCTGTTTTCAAAAAAGTTGTACCATTTTACATTGCTCCTACCAATGTATGAGGGTGGCAGTTTCTCATCAACACTTGTTATTCTCTGACTTAAAGATTAGCCATCCTAGTGGTTATGATAGTGATATCTCATTATGGTCTTGATTTGCATTTTTCTTTGAGTTAATGTTGAACATTTCTTTAGGTACTTATTGGACTTTTCTATATAGTCCCTGAATATAAGTCTATTCATATATTTTGACCATTAAAAAAATTGAGTTGTAATAATTCTTGATGCAATTCACTTTATCAGACCTGTGATTTGCAAATATCTTCTTCCATTCTGAGTTGTTTTGCCTTTTCTTGACAGTATCCTTTGAAGTACAAGAGTTTTAATTTTGATAAAGTCCAAGGTTTTTTTGTTTTGTTTTGTTTTGTTTTTGTTTTTTTGGCCTGTGCTTTTGGTATCATGTCTAAGAATCCATTGCCAAATCCAAGATTGTGACAATTTGCATTTAAGTTTTCTTCTAAGAGTTTTACTGCTTTAGCACTTACAGTTAAGTCATTGGTCTATTTTTGGGTTAGTTTTTACATGTGGTATGAGACAAGGGTCAAACTTCATTTTTATGCATGTGGCTATCCAGTTATCCCAGAACCATTATTGAAAGACTATTCTATTGAATGACCTTGGCACCCTTGTTAAAAGTCAGTTGACTATATACACACATGGTTTTATTTCTGAAATTAATTTTTAATTTTATTTTTGTTTTTATGTGCAAGATCACGTTGTCTATAAATAGACAAAGATAGTTTCCTTTTATTTTTTCAGTCTGGATGCCTTTTATTTCTTTTTCTTGCCTAATTGTCCTGGACAGAATTTGCAGTCCAATTTTGAAGCGGCAATAGCAGCGATTCTTATCATGTTGCTGAACTAAGGAGAACGTATGTAGTCTTTCATTCATCAGTAAGTATGATGTAAGCTAAGTTTTTCACAGATGCTCTTATTCAGATTAAAGAGGTTCCCTTCTATTCCCAGAATTTTTTCTGTATTTATTGAGATAATTATGCATTTTTCATGTCTTATCTTCTACTGACATGACATATTACATTAATTGATTTTTGGATGATAATCTAATCTTGGATTACTGGGATGCATTTCACTTGATAATGGTGTATCATTTTTTTATATGTTACTGGATTTGGTTTTCTAGTATTGGTAATTTTTGCATCCATATTGGTAAGAGATATTGGTCTTTCTTTTGTCATAATATCTTTGTTTGATTTTGGTGTCAGGGTATAACAGGCTGCATAAAATTAGTTGGGCATTTTCCCTCCTCTTCTGTTTTTGTGAATAAATGGAGTACATTCTATAAATATTTGGTAAAAGCAGTAAAGCCACTGGGGAGTGCTGTTCTTTATAGTTAGCTTTTTGATGACTAATCTCTTTACTTATAGGTCTATTCAGATTATCTACTTCTAATGTTGCTTTTGGTTAGTTGTGTCTATCTAGGAAGTTTTCAATTTCATTGAAGTTGTCTAATTTGTTCATTTCAGATTCTAATAATTTGAGTCCTCTCTCTGTCTCTGCCACTGTCGCTTGCTCTGTCTTTCTCTCTTTTTTTAAATTTTGTTTCATTGTCAGTCTCTCTAAAGGTTTGTCAACCTCATTGATCTTTCAAAGAACCAATTTTTGTTTTATTGATATTCTCTATTGTTTTACTCTTCTCTGTTTATTTGATTTCCTTTTTTTTTTTTATTTTTCTTGCTTGTTTTGAGTTTAGTTTGTTGTTTTCCAGTATCTTAGAGTGGAAAGTTAGATTATTGACTTGAATAAGGTCTTGATTCTTTTTGAATCTATGCATAAAAAGCTATAAATTTATCACTATGTATTAGATCCCATGAGTTTTAGTATGCTTTTGTCTTCATTTCCATTCATCTTAGAGTATTTTTTATTTCTTTATTAAATGATTACTTAGAGCATATTGTTTAATATTCATATATTTGTGAATTTCCTAAATAAAATTTTTTCCTAATTTTATTTCATTTGTGTCAGAACAATTAGTATTATATTATCTTTTAAATTTGTTGATGCTTGCTTTATGACCTAGTATATAGTCTATCCTGGAGAATATTTCATGTACACTTAGGATGTATATGTATTAAGCTATTGTCTAGTTGGTTTATAGTTTTGTCTTCTGTTTCCTTGTTGATCTTCTATCTAGTTTTTCTATTTATTATCTATTATTTATTTATTTATCTTTATTATCTATTTTATTATTTAATGTTATATTAATAATAAATATTTAATATTTATTTATTGCTTATTATTTATTGTCTATTTATTATTATCTATTATTTAAAGTATTATCGAAAGTAGAATATTGAGGTCTCCGCTAATATTGCTGAATTTTCTATTTCTCCCTTCATTTTGTGTGTGTGTGTGTGTGTGTATTTTGGTGTCCTGTTATTAGGTGTATGTATACTTATAATTGTCATGTATAGACCCTTTCCCCTTACAAAATATCTCTTTTCATGCATAGTGTAGTTTATTGTCTTAATATCTATTTTGTTTGATGTTAGTGTAGCTACTCTAGCTTTCTTGTAATTATTGTTTGCATGATAACATTTTTTCACATTCTTTTAGTTTTAATGTATTTGTATGTGTACATGTAAAATTGCAGACAATACATAGTCACATTCTTTTTTAAAAAAATTTAGACTGACAGTCTATGTACTTTTGTTGAATTTTTTAAATCATTTATACTTAATGTTAATATTAATATTAAACTTATGTCTGCCATTTTACTTTTTGCTTACTATGTGTCTGGTGTCTTCTTTACCCTGTATTTCCTCTTTACTGCTTTCTTGCAGTAAGTTAATATTTTATAATGTAACATTTTAATCTCTTTAATGATTTTTCACTACATCTTTTGGGTTATTTCCTAAATGGTTGCTCAAGAGTTTACCATGTATATACTAACTTAACAGGATCAGCTTCAGATTTATACTAACCTAATTCCAGTGAGATATAGAAATGTTACTCCTATATAGTTCTATTCATTCTAATCCCTTTTTTCTATTATTGTTACAGATATTATAATTGTACAAATTTAAAAGTACATTTTTATACCTAATACACTATAATTTCAGGTCTTTATAATAATTGAAAGAAGAAAAGAGAAGTTATATACTATAATTATAGTTTTTCTTAATTTTCTTTATCCTTGTTGGTTCTCTTTATTTGTCCTTATGGACCCAAGTAACAATCTATAGTTATTTCTTTAGCCCAGCTTTGCTCCCATGAACATGTTTTTACTTCCATAGTAGAAATATTACTTTTGTGGATGCTCTAGGCACAATATTTGTATTATTTTATATAGTTTTACATAATCTTATATAAAATTATTTTACTTTCTGTAATTTTATATAATTGTTCTCTATATAATATTGCTATATAATATATATTGTTATTATAATTGTTTAACTCAATTGAAGAAGATGAAAAGTATGCATTTATACTATCCTTTATAATCACATCATTAACATTATAATAGTTATTTGCTTATTCATGTTAATTTTAATTGTTTTCTGGTCTCTTGCTTTCAGCCTAAAGCATTTTCTTCAATATTTATCAAAAGACAGGTCTGTTAGTGATGAATTACCTCAGTTTTTGTTTTCCTGGAATCACTACTTTTTTAGCCCTTTTAAAAAGATAACTTTACTAGATATAGAATTATTCGTTATTGTTTTTTTTTTTCTCCTGAACACTTTGAATATATCCTTCCACCACCTCTGGATTCCATTGTTTTCACTGGGTCAGCTCTTTACTGTATTATAGTTCTCTTGTAAGTGATAAGTCCTTTTTATCTTTTTACTTTCAAGATTTTTCTTGTCTTTTGTGTGAGTATTTTTTACTATGATGTATCTGCTTGTGGATCTTTTTGCATTTATCCTATTTGTTGAGCTTCCTGAATATGAAGTTACTGTTTATCAAAAATGTGGTAAATTTTCAGTAATAATTTCTTTGAATACTTTTTTTTTTTTTTTTGGTACTCTACTTGTGGTATTTGCATTAGATGCAGATCTATTCTTTTCAACAAAGCCCTGCAGTATAAATTGTTACATAGACTAAAGCAGTGGAATTTGCGCTCCTTTGAAGTGATAGTTCTGATGTTAGTTTTGAGTTATTTTGACCACAAGCAGCTTTTTCTGAGTTCTTCCCTTCTCTGAGTGTCTAGGGAAAACAAACCAGTCTACAATTTAACCTTTATGTCCAAGAAAGCCACCAATCTCTCCCAATTATTTTTTACTACAACTTTCACTGTTTTTGAAAGTGCCTGTAGACTTGAAATTCTCCAGTTTGGAATGAAGTCAATTTCTTTGGGAGATTTTGGATGCTATCTGTTCAACACCTACTTCTTGTACAAGGTAAAAATTTATGAACTGCTGCTCTGGAGCCTGCATGGAGCTAATGGCATACTTGGAGTGACATCTCTACTCTAGGATCTGTTTCTGGTAGAGTGGGATTGTAGGTTCAAGTCTTCTTGACTTCCCTCTCCTATAATGGAACTACTGACTCATGAGCTTGGAGAAGAGTGACGGGGGCCACATTATTCTCAGGACTGAGCAACAGGTAGTTTGGGAGATGAGAAATACTGACACATTGTCCTTCTTGGGAAGATAGCCCTCCATCTGGGATCTGGGGGCATATGGAAGCAAGTTCTTAGCTAAACTAGTCTAGAGTGTAATATACACCCTACTAAGTTGGAGAGGATATGGAGAAAGCAGATACCATATACTATCATATACTATCATAGTTCTTACTGAATTTTAGTAGATTTTCTTGAATAAATGCAGAACCCCTCTGAGCAGGAACCTGAGATCATAACCTGAGCAGAAGGCAGATGCTTAACTGACTGAGCCACCCAGGCACCCTTTGAAATAATGCATTTTATTTACATTATGTCTTTGGGATATTTCCAGATTTAAAATAATTTTCACCATGTTTTCTGGGGATAAGTTCCCAATTACCATAAGATCCAGCAGTCTTCCTTCTGGATATATATTCAAAGGAAATGAAAATAGGATATTGAAGAGATAACTGTATTCTCATGTTCATTGCAGGTTCATTCACAGTAGTTAAGATACGGAAGTAAGCTAAGTATTTGTCAATGGTTGAATGGATGAAGAAAATACAGCGCATATATGGGGCGGGTGTGTATGTATAAATATTATTCAGCCTTAAGAAAAGAAGAAATCCTTTTTACTACAACATGGTTGGACCTTAAAGGCATTATGCTAAGTATAATAAGCTGGATGGAGAAAGACAAATATTACAGAATATCACTTATATGTGGAATCTAAACAAAAACAAAAACAAAAAATTATAGAAACTGAAAATAGAAGAGTGGTTGCCAGGGACTAGGAGTGGAGAAAATAGGAGAGGTTTGTAAAGAGTACAGACTTTTCAGCTTCAACACAGTAAGTCTGAGGATCTGATGTATAACATGGTGATTATAATTGATAGCACTGTATTGTATAACTGAAATTTTCTGAGCAAGTAAGTAGAACTTAAATATTCTAACAAAATTAAATTTGAGGTGATGAATGTATAAATTTTCCTGATAGGAGGAATCCTTTCATAGTATATATGTATATCAAATCATCATCATGTGCAATTAAAATATCTTACTACTTTGTCAGTCATACCTCAATAAAATTAAAAAAAAAACCTCTTAGGAATAGAATTATCTAAGGAAGTGAAATATCTGTACACTAAAAGTATAAGACATGGATGAAAGTAATTGAAATAATCACAATTAAATGGGATTTAGTGATCTACAGATTAATACAATCCCTATCAAAAGTCCAGTGGCACTTTTCCACTTTTCACAGAAATAGAAAAAACAATCTTAAAATTTTTGTGGAAGTATAAAAGAACCTGAATAGCCAAAAACAATCTTTAAAAAAGAAAAAAAAAGAGGAATTATACTTCTTGATTTCAAACTATATTACAAAACCATAGTAATTATAATAGTGTGATACTGGCATTAAGACAAACACATAGAACAGTGGAACAGAATAGAGAGCACATATGCATACATACATATAATCACCTAATATTTGACAAGCATGCCATGAATACACAATAAATGGGTGGGAAAACTGGACAGCCACATGCAAAAGAATGAGATTAGATCCTTATCCTACACCATACACAAAAATTAACTTGAAATGGATTAAAGGTTTAATTGTAGGACCTGAAACCATAGAACTCCGAGAAGAAAATAGGGAAAACTCCTTGATATTAATCTTGGATATGAGTTTTTGGACATGATACTAAAAGCAGGGGCAACAAAAGCAGAAATAAACATCTGGGACTACATCCAACTAAAATCTCTGCAAAATAAAGGAAACAAGCAGCAAAATGAAAAGTCAGCCTATAGAATGGGAGAAAAATAATTGAAATCATATATTGATGAGATTAATATTGGTAACACGTAAGAGGGACACCTGGTTGGCTCAGTTGATTAAGTATCTGTGTTCAGCTCAGGTCATGATCCTAGGGTCCTGTGATGGAACTCTGCACCAGGCTCCCTGTTCAGCAGGGAGTCTGCTTCTCCCTCTCCCTCTGCCTGCTGCTCCCCCATTTGTGTGTTCTCTCTCTCTCTCTCTCTCTGTCAGATCGATAAATAATAAAAAAAGAAAACACATAAGAAACTTGTGTAATGTAATAGCAAAAGCCAAACAATCAGATTAAAAAATGGGCAGAGGATCTGAATAGATGTTTGTCCAAAGAAGACATACAGATGGCGAGGAGGTACATAAAAAGATGCTTAACATCACTAATTATCAGGAAAGTGTAAATCAAGAAAAATGTTATATATACGTTCTTTCTCTCCCTTCCTCTTTTTCTCTCCCCCCCCCATCTCTTTCTGTCTCTCTCTCACACACACAGAGGAATCTTATTCAGCCATTAAAAAAATAAAGGAAATTATGGGGTGCTTGCTGACTTAGTAGAGCATGCAACTCTTGATCACAAGGTCACGAGTTCAAACCCCACATTGGGTATAGGGCTTACTTAATTAAAAAAAAAATAAATGAAGAAATTCTGTCACGTGTGAGAACATGGATGAACCTGGTTAGATACAGAGAGACAAAAACTGTATGATTTTACTTATGTAGAATCTTTAAAAAAAAAAAAAAGTTGAATTCACAAAAGTGGAGAATAGTATGGTAGTTGCCCCAGACTATGGGGTAGGAAAAATGGGGAGATATTGATCAAAGGTTACAGACTTTCAGTTATAAGATTAAAATTAGACTCAATAATATTGTATACTTGAGGGCACCTCGGTGGCTCAGTGGGTTAAGGCCTCTGCCTTCGGCTTAGGTCATGATCCCAGGGTTCAGGAATCAAGTCCTGCATCTAGCTCTCTGCTCAACAGGGAGCCTGCTTCCACCTCTCTCTGCCTGCCTCTCTGCCTGCTTGTAATCTCTGCCTATCAAATAAATAAAATCTGAAAGAAAAAAAAAGAAAAATATTGTATACTTGAAATTTTCTCATAGAGTAAATCTTAAGTGTTCTCACCACACACATATACAAGGTGATAACTAAGTGAGGTGATGGTTGTGTTAATTAGCTTGATTATGGCAATCATTTTGCAGTGTATACATATATCAAACCATTGCATTTTGCAACTTAAATATGTGCAATTTTTGTCAATTATACCTCACTAAATATGGGGGAAAACATAATGAGGAAAGCAGTTAGAACATAGCCTTCAAAAGTTGCCCCTGGAGTTTCTTTAAATTTTAATATTACTCATTAATTTCTCATTCAAAATTGTATATGTTTCACCACTACTAAAAAAAAATGTCATGCTAAAAAAAAAAAAAAAAGAAATGAGGGAATTTTAAATGAAATTGGTAAGTTGAAGAAGCCATTCTGAAAGTCTACATACTGTATGATCCGAAGAATATGACATTCTGAAAAAGGAAAAATGACAGTAAAAACGTCATTGATTACCTGCCAGATATTTGCAGAGATGGTGGAACAGAGGAGTGAATATGTGGAGCACAGGAAAAATTTAGGGCAGTGAAATTGTTCTCTCTCTCTCTCTCTCTCTCTCTATATATATATATATACACACACACACACATATATTAGGGCAATGAAACTGTTCTCTATTTTATATATATATATATAATAGAGAATATATGTATATATACATATATATACACACACACACGCGCGCACACACGCGCGCACACACACACACACACATATATATATATATTAATATATATATATATATATATTAATATATATATATATATATATTAATCTGAGAGAAATAGAGAGTGAGCAAGAGAGCCCAAGCTAGGAGGAGAGGCAGAGAGAGAAGCAGGCTCCCTGCAGGGAACCTGAGGCAGGGCTCAATCGCAGAACACTGGAATCATGACCTGAGCCAAAGGCAGACACTTGACCAGCTGAACCACGCTTCTCTCTTTCTTATAAGGATGGTTACATGACATTTTGCGTTTGTCAACAATTCATAGAACTGCAGAACCTAAAGATTAAACTCTAATGTATAACCTGTGAACTTGTTACTATAAATCCATCAGTATAGTTTCATCAGTTGTTAAAAATGTACCTAATGCAAGATCCTAATAGTGAGGGAAACTGAGTTGGATATGAAGTAGAAGTATGTGGGAACTTGCTGTTTTTTTTTTTTCTTTGCACTTCTCTATTTTTATAAATTAATGTTTAACAACATATAATATTGAATAAGGATACCTGGTTTTGCTTTGTTTTGTTTTATTTTGATTATGTTCAGTTAGCCAGTATTTTCTGGACAATTTTCTGCTAACCTAAAACTTTTCTAAAAACAAGTCTGTTAAAGCTTGAAAAAAAATGCATATTTAAGAATATCCAAGAGATGAGAAAATAATGAAGTAGACTTCCCTAGAGCTTTATGACCCTAAGGCAAAGTCTTCTTACCAAATCTTTTTGTTTACATTGTAACTTCATCTTTGTCTTGCAAGACAAAGTCTAAGTAAAAAAGACAATAGCTTGGTACCTTTCCCAAGATTATGAAAGCCTTATCTTTGACTTTTCTACCATTCTCTACAACAGAAGTCACTCTACTAAGAGATGATTCTAACAAAGATATTGATATGACATTATAATTTTAGTGAGTGGAGGTGGAGGGTATAATGAAGAAAAATGTAGGATTAACATTATGCTTCATTTTCTATATAATGACTGAATTTTAAAAAAGCACATAAATGATGGTACACAATAGGAAAATACTCACACTCACTTGGATATCATTTGGTGACAAAATTAAATAGTTAACTTAATATGTAACTTTTCAGTAGCTGCCATGTTATGATATAAACAACTTTAATGCATGCTTTCCTTTTATGGCCTGTAAATTTGCTAAATGTAATGCCATATATTCTCTTCTTAGTATCTAATAATCTGTCAGTTAAGGGTATGAACATTTCATTCAGATCAACAGTTTCAATGCAATTTGCATATATTGTGGACAATTTTGTTTTCCTTGCAGAAGTGCTCTTAAACACAATTACTCTGTTTGTAAAAGATACGCTATAGTAACGTTTAGTAATATAGGAGTTTAAAAACCACCATATAGCAAGCAATAATTCTTCCTAAGAAATATATATATACTTAGTGAAGTACTGAAATTAGAATTCCACCAAGTTGCTATCTAATCCTCAGAGAAAATGCTTGAAGGAATTTTTTCCCTGCCTCTTAAATTCATCTGATGACTCTGAAAATGAATAGTCCCATCCAAATAGCTTATCATTCTCAGCATGATATGGTAACTAACATTGTCCATCCTCATGTCTTTCTTTTATCTTCCTACCATAAGCATTACTTCTCCCACTTTCCATCTCCTAATAGATCTGGGATCCTAGTTAACAACTACTTACTTCAGTTAAACCGTGATGGTTTTGTAAAGTCCACATATGCTTTTGGGGAGATACAGTTTATCACTATGACAAACTATAAGATTTTTTTTTTCTAATCCCAAACTAGCCATTCACTTCCTCTATTCTGTTCATAAATTAAGTGATCAGAGTAAAAGTGTGGCCAGCCATATCTGTAGGAAACATTATCAGCAAAATGATGCTGGGAATTGTATGCTTCATGGGAGCATGTTCGAATGCATCTTATAGTCAGTGTAATTGAATTTTACTGCCTGCAGTTTACTGCCTATCTTTAAATTATGTAGGTCCATTACCTCCAAAAGTATTTCCAACTTTAGCTGTAGCATATCCTTATTAAAACTCATAATTGTGTGTTCATTTTACTATTTTCTTGAACATTTATTATTGTAGTCAGTGTAATATCTCAGTCTGCAGCATGTCACATCCTATTTGCTGTTGACAGGTCCATGTATCATACAACTTAAAGTGCTTATTTCCATTGTATAGTTTTTTATTTGGTCTTGCATGTGAGTCACATAGATGACATATTGATTTTGGATTCCTTTTTAAACAGGTTTTATTGAAAAACTTAGTTTTGGAATGAGAAAACCTAATTTATACAGATTAATTTTGATCTCTGAGAAGTTGTTGAAATTATAGAACAAAATATGAAATTATAGAACAAAATATAGAACAAATTATAGAACAAAATATTCTCATACCTTGAGAGGGCAAAACAAACTTAAGTAAGGGAACCTCTGTGGAGAAAGAAATGTGAAGCAACTGCTAGAAATTAATATTTAAAAAATAAGCTGATAAAAAAATAATGTGCTGAGTTATTAAGAAAATTTTCTTATGAGTTTCCTAATATCTGTCGTACTTTTGATTTCATTTAATGTCTCAGGTGGTATATGAATTTGTAAGTGATTTCCAGAGCAGGTTTCAAAAAATACAGATCTATAGGGGCCCCTGGGTAGCTCATCTGGTTGAATGTCTGATTCTTGGTTTCAGCTCAGGTCACCGTCTCAGGGTTTTGAGATTGAGCCCTGTGTGGGGCACCAAGCTCACCAAGGAATTTGCTGAAGTTTCTCTCTCCCTCTCCCTTATTTTCTTGCACCCTCTCTCTCTAAAATAAATAAATCTTTAAGATAGATAGATAGATCTACAAATGCATTGCTAATTGGAAAACTTGAGTCAATTTAAGATGTAGTGGTGGGAATTCTGATTCTACAGCCAGACTGATAAGACTTGCATCCAAACTCTGTAATTCTCCAACCTGTGTGTCCTTGTGTAAATCACATGATTTTTCTGGCCTCTGTCCTAAGTTCTAAAATGAGGAAAATAGTAGATCTGTTGATTCAGATGCCCATGGTGTGCCCTGCCTAGTTCTACGGGAGTGCATTTATCAGTTTTGGAGGTAGGTCTATCTCCCAGTGCTTTAGTGCTTGGGTATTTTCCTTGGTAGTGTACACTTAACATTAAAGAACATTAGGAAACTGAGGAATATCCTCAGGAAATTGAGCCTAGCTCACTTGAGATATCTGGGCATTATTCCCAGCCTCACCTCTTCTTCCTCCTACCTGAAAACTCCCTCCCCTGCAGTCATAGGCAATTAGTAGATGGAAAACTCCTTTGACCCAAAATAAAATAAGAGTCTTTGGAGCAATTAACCCTCCAGAGCTCCCTTGAGTTGAAGTTGTTAGACCTCTACTGAATCCACCTTCTTGCAAGGTGAGAGCAAGGCCTCAGTAACTCACAGACTCCTATATCCACTACTTGGGTTGTGCTTCTGGGGAAACCACCCTAACTTACCTGTCTTCTGGAGTTTTTATAAACATTAACTTAAATCATTTAAAACCTCTAGAACTATGCATGACACATTATAAACACTCAATAAATGTTAAGTATGATTTTAATTATTGATGTTACTTAAAGAGGGGAAAAAATCACATGTGATTTAAAGAAGTTTAGTTTAACTTGGCCTGCAGAAGGTTGTGAAGATAAAAATTATACACAGGCAACTCCAGTGAAATGAATAATCTGTTAATGACTTATTAATATCACTTTATTAAATGGCCAATGTGAAATGTCTCTTGGACTAAATAGATAAATATTACTTTTCTTCACAATTCAAGTGCACTGATGCAAAAAAAAAAAAAAAAAAAAGTCCCAATGACAAGAAAACTTAGTAGACCATTGTCTGCAAAGTGTTTGCTTGAGAGTTTGCTTGAGATTCTCTCTCTCCTTCCTGCCCCTCCCCCTTGTGCTCTCTTTCTCAAATATATAAATAAATCTGTTTTTAAAAGTTTCAAACATTATTAATGGAATGCTGTCTGTTGGACTATCATCAATATTTTGTCAACATGTAATAAGTTTTAATGTCAGAACTGAGTCAATGTGTTCATTCCATGCTTTTAAAAGGATGCGTGAAAATCAGGTAGTTCTCTATGTTTTAGCACTGCCAAACTTCATAATTAAATAAATGATTTTATTTTACATCTGTTAAATGAAAAAGTGATATGTTCAGTTTGAAAATATTATTACTAAGTCAATATTTACCCATCCTTGGTGATGGTTGTACCCATTTGAGCATATCTGAGCACAAGACCATAAGCAAGTCTTTTAGTCTTCTAAAACAGAGGAACACAATTTTTGTCTAAAAAGTAAGAAAAGGGGATTAGCTGCAAGGACAGCCTAACCATTGCTCAGTAACAGAAGCTGCCCAGATCTTCTTGGTGGACAATGCATAGAAGACTCAGAATTATGCAACATTGGTCTCCTAACCACTCTTTCCCATCCTATTTCCTACCTAATTTGGCTTATGATGTCATATTTTAGGAGCAAAATTTGAAGAAATTGTTTATTTTTTATTTCATAGCAATCATACTTCAGCCTCCCCTCTTCTTCCTCCTACCTGAAAACTCCCTCCCCTGCAGTCATAGGCAATTAGTAGATGGAAAACTCCTTTGACCCAAAATAAAATAAGAGTCTTTGGAGCAATTAACCCTCCAGACTATATTAATTTAACTGTGTATTAATACATATACATTTCCTAAAGACAGGGTCATACACAAAGTTGATAATAATCATATAGTATTCTACTATAGGTAAATATCATTATCTTTCTGTTGGATATTCTTCTAGAGGTTCCATGTACATATAGAAATTTTTAAAAGTGATATACCTATATACTACTTGTAAAAATGTTATGAATATCTATCTGTATAAATATTATAAATAGTGTTCTATGTCATTATATATTATCTATGAGGTAACTCAAATGATTAAATAGTTTTCTGTTATATAAACTCCTGGATTATCTAATTAACTTTTTAAGTTTATACAGAATTGGAATTCTTCTAATTATAAACATACTGGCAGTGAGATTATCATACCAACATCTTTGCTTCTATTCAGTGTATCAAAATGAATTCTTCCTGAGAGTTTTTGGCTTTTCTTTTTCTTCTTCTTCTTTTTTTTTTTTTTTTTTTTTGCTTAATCCTCGAATATACAGAAAGTACTTCCAGTATAGCTAACTTATGCCTCTGTGAAAAAGAAGCCTACTAACTAGAGTTTAATATTTGATATTTGTTTACATTTCTTTTTGTCTTTTACCTTGAGGCACATAATCAAAATATTTCTGCTTAGGAAAATATTTTTCCTTGTTTATCTTTGTTTGCATGACAAATTAACATGATTCCCAAAGTCAGAACTTTACAAAAGGTGTACAGTCTCCCAGATATATTTGAGAATGCCCATTTCAGTCCTACTTCATTCTTATTTGGCTATTTTTAAATCATTGACAAGTTCACAACCAAAAGTTTTGATTGGGAGTACAACTGAGTATGTTCTCATTCATTTATTAATATTTAAATGCATCATATTCATTTTTACACACTCTCCTCTAGGACTTTTCATAATTTCCTTAATATTTTATGAGATCTCTTTCTTATATTTTTATATACCTCCAGATTTTTTATTTTACTTTCAATGTAATGTTATTTCTGATCATCGTTAAAATATACATTCAAAACAATCACTTAATAATTTATTGCATGTTTTCAATGACATTTCTGTGAAATGTTTATAGGACTTATTGACAATGGCTTTAAAATGGATGTGTAAGGGCAGAGAGGTAGAGAAAGGGACAGAGAATAAAGAGAGCATACAGAATCAGCTATGACAAAGAGCAGACACTGTGTTTCGGCCGGCCACTCTTAGGCCCCCAGTACCCAGACTTGGACAGTAGCAATAGGAGTAGAACTTTATAACAGTCATCTTTATAAGGGCTGATGGTATTTTCCAGCCTCAAAAAATCTCTTTGATGTTTACCTTCATTATTTAATAGTAAACAAGACGAGATGCTTAGAAATACCATCTGAGGGGAATCTGGGAGAAGTGTTCTGAATTTCTAGATAAGAGGCCATGTGGGATATTGAGTGCTCTTTTTGTGACATTATTGGAGGACATTATTTTCTAATGAAAAATAAAAACAAAAACACATTCTTAATCTTCTTTAGCTTTGCATATTACAATAACACTACAAGGCACAGGCTGTATTTTTGCTTGAATATGACTGCTGTTTCTAGTTTCTCTTCCTAATGTATTATTTATTTTTTACCATTTCTGAGCTGTTGCTTTTTTAGTTGTGAGTAACCAAATGTTAGAGTCTCTAGGTTTTTATTTTGACAATTACTTGCATTTATACTCACAAATGTTTTATCTTATTATGTTATCTGCTCTTTTTTTTTTCAAATGTCCAAACTATTTTTAGATGATCAATTCTAGGTAACATTATTTCACATGACTAAAAAGGTTTTTAAAAATAAGCTTTTCATTTTAGAAAAGTTTTTGATTTATAAGAGAGTGGTGAAGATAATACAAAGGGACCCCATACATCCCATACACAGTTTCTCCTACTATTAACATGTTATGTTATATGGTAGATTTGTCATAATTAATGAACCAGTATTAGTGTTATTATTAACTGAAGTTCATGCATTATTCAGATTTCCTTACTTTTTAATGCTTTTTTCTGTTCCAGGACACATTGCATTTAGCAGTCATGTCTCCCTAGTATCATCTTAACTGTGAGTTCTTCAGATTTTCCTTGTTTTTGATGATCTTGATAGTTTTGAGGAATATTAGCCAAATATTTTATAGAATATACTGTAATTGAGATTTTTCTATTTTTCTTACGATTGAGTAACTTGTTCTGAAGAGGAAAACTAAGAGAGGTTAAGTATCTTTTCATTACAAATATCAGGAGTACAGAGTATTATAAATAATTACTCATAATAATAACCTTGATCATGTGACTATAGGTAGCTCTCCTATAGAATTATTCTTTTTTTCTCCCATTTCATATTCACTTTTATGAAGGAAGTCACTATGTGTAGCCTGTACTTTTAAAGAGGAGAGCTGTGCTATCTCCATTTTGGGGAGTGGTATATACACATAAATTATTTAGAATTGTTATGGATGGGAAATTTGTCTTTTCTCCCCCATTTTATTTATTTATTCTGTTATTTGTGTCAGCATGGACTCGTGGTTATTTATCTTATACTTTGAGATATAATTCAGTATGTTATTTATTCCATTGCTCAGATTGTTCAGCTTTAGCTATTAGGTACTGTTTCAGTTGGATGCAGTGTCACTTTCACATATCCCCATCATGTTGCTGTTATTGTTAGTAGCAGGAAAATGCTCAAGGTTTATCTGTGTATTTTCTGCCCCAAAAAGCCATGGTTCTGTTTTTTTCCCCCGCTGGAAAATGGTATCAACAACCAATATATAGGCGTTAGATTTCCTTGTTACTCCTAGTGTATCAGTATTTAGTGTCCTCTTAGGTGATAGTATACGTGTGTATACTAACCTATAGATAGATAGATAGATAGATAGATAGATAGATATAGATAGATATCTGTATACTTAGCCATCTACATCAGTATTAAGTTAAATGAGTTCATACTGATGTCTCTAACTCTAATCCATTACCACATTTATCATTCTAATCTTCTCCTCTTGCTTGCCTGTCACCTCCCATAGTGAGAGACTTGACTTCCACCAACCATTATCCATTTGTTTTGTTTTTAAAATTCTGGTATACATGTATAATGGTTTTGAACCATTAACCTGTATCCCCACGGGGGAAAAAAATCTTTATCAACTAGAGTGCAATGCTTCTGTACTTTTCTTTTGTGTTAGAATTACAGTTGCCTGTGATTTACAAACTAATTTAGGTCAGCAGCTTTTCTCTCATCTCCGATAGACACTGTGATGCTGTTTCATACATTTGTAATACAAGGAGATTCTTTTGTCACAGGCTCTATTCCATTCTGGGATCCCATGATATAAGTGAATTTTTTTAAAAAAATTGTATACATTGAAGTTCACTCTGTGCTCTTTGTGTTTGGACAAGTGCATAATGTCATGTATCAAATCATTACACTGTTATACAGAATAGTTTCATGACCTTAAAAATCTGTGTTTTACCTCTTCAGTGCTCTCCCTTCCCCAGATCGCTGTCAACCACTGATTTATCGTCTCTATAGTTTTACCTTTTCCAGAATGTTGTATAAATGGAATCATAAGTTACATAGCCTTTCAGGCTACTCTTTTCATTATTTTCTTCTTCTTTTTTTTTTTTTTTTTTTCTAGTTTCAGCTGTGATTTTTGCAGTGTTTATTTTTTCTTAGCAATTGGAAAAAACAAAGACAAACTTAGTTAAGTTTAGCTGTTGGTTACCTTACCTTTTTCAAAACTCACTTGAATTCATTCTGTGTGAAAATCAGTTTTAGATCCATGTCCAGTGTGGAGCTGAGGATGGGTCTTGAACTCACAACCTTTATTGAGATCAAGAGTCAGATGCTCTCTTGATTGAGCCACTTACACACCTCTAAACACGAATAAATTTTTTAAATAAAATTAATCAGATTTTTAAAAACTACATAAAACAAAATAATCTTTACTTTTTTTAATGGAATATAAGACAGCTCATTTTAGCTTTTCAAATTATCTTCCTTCATTATTCTGTTTAGTTAATATGGCATTGTAGACCATATTTATATTTTAAAAAATATTTTATAGGTGATAGTATTAGTAATATTAATGATCAGTATGTATATTCATGTATATTCATATATATACATTTCCCAGAATATGTGTATAGTCTTAATTATATTAAATTTTTATTTTTTGGATAATCTTTTCAGAGAGTGCTTAAGATAATTTTAAGGTATTCTTTAAATCATATCTGGGTTTTTTCTTGTTCTTGTTGCTGTTTTGTCTTTTGTTTTTTGTGTTTTTTTTGGCAACCCAAAAGATTTTATAAGAATTTCTTCTGTGGCTTTGATTAAATTTGTTCTGTTTGCTATTGATTTATTGATTATTGTCTTTATTGTTTTCAAAGATGTAAATTCAGTCTATATCAGTATCTGTCAAAGGAGAATTAGTTGCCAAGGATCAATATATGTCCCCCAACAACCCTGTCCTACCTATACTTAGGTCCAATTGTTGCAAATTCAGCTCTTTAGTGGCAGGCATTTTTTTTACACATCCCTTATCATCAGAAACAAAAATGGAATGGTCATTCTCACATGATCAGGTCATCAGACATTCTCTTAATCTGTACCCTTGAAAAAAAATTCTGAAAGTTTCTTAGATGTGAGGCATATTTTATCTCGGCATTTAGCATGAAAGCATATGATTATTCTTGAATTTCTTTCCTAATTTCTGTGAAAATTTAGGAGACTGAGGTTATTCAGTCTGTGAAATTCTATCTCTGTGTATTCTGGAAACTCAAACCTGGTTTAGTTTTCTCTTCCTTTGGTCACTTTGATGAAAATTAATCTATTTTTCTGTCATATGAAATGATTCTAAATTATTAAAGAATAGATGGCTTCTGATAAATAACTTTTAGTTAAATATTATCAAGAATATTACACAGAAAATTTAATTTATACATCTATTCTTTATTTCCACCCCCTTTCGTACCAAAAAGGGAAATTGGGATCTGTGATAAAGACTGTTTTACCTGACACTATTAGTGTATGATACTTTATAGAATGTACATTGATTTTTATTTTTAAAATATAGCATTGGGCTCTATTAATGTATTTTTTATTTGCTTATGATTGAAATAATAGAATAAATTATGAAATTCAGGGAAATTAAAGATAAGAAATTAAAAATTAAAGAGTTCCTCTGAGAAAAAAAAGTATATGACACAGTTACAATGTTTAATAATGTTGCATGATCATTTTTAGCATTTCCACTTGAGGCTAAGAGACATTTGCATCAATAATATTTTACAAATATGTTTCTTTAAGGGATAATATTCCCCAATCCCAAAACAGAAACTATGATAAGAATTCACTAAGAAGCACTAATTGGACCCTTGAGTATAAAAATTCCATCTGTTTTTAAAGGACATTTGTGTGTTAGCAGCAGAGTATTTCTACTATAAAAATATCTTAATTTTAAGAAAGGTATATAGAGCAAAATCCTAAATAGCCATTAGCTAATCACCCAGAATTCTCTCTGAACTGATATTTCTAAAATCCTACCTTATAAAGACCTAATGGTCCTTAAATGCACATGTTTTGAGGCACTGTGAAAATAAAAAGCATTAAAATATATTTAGCACAATTTAAAGTACTGTCTGTATCTGGTTATAAATATTTAAACAAAAATATACCAAATGTGTTGCATACCATATATATCAAAACTATTTCCTTAAAGAGAAGACCTAGCTCCATAAATCTGAATACCTGAGATATAAGTACATTTGGCTAGACACACACACACACACACACATTACTTTTAAAAAATTAGTTGCAGGATGTTAGTCTGCTTATATTTAAAGCTTCTCCTGTCTTCCCATATCTTCTGTACTACCCTCCTTTCTTTGTGGTACCTTTTAGTAAAAATACTTAATAGCCAACTAAAATTGCATACACACACATATATTTAACACATATAGTTTATTGCTACTACATGTAATACAAAAAAAAAAGAGATGCAAGATGCAAAAACATTCATCTTTCCTGTTGTTTTCAGTTTTTTCATTAATTGTTGCCTGATTTTTCTTTCCAAATTCTATCTTTGATTTTATAATGACTTGCCATATTCATGAATTCCAAGTAAGTTTGAAATGTCCAAGAACTTTAATAAGTAAATCATCAACATCACTTTCATCATCAGCAGGACTCTAATTAGCAGGGGGATCAGATTGGTTTTCACATACCCATGTTCATTTCTACTTCTTTCTGCAAATGGAGTGGGGCAAACGAGTTTTTTAAATGAACTGCACTTTACCTTGATAGCCCCCGCCATACCTTAATCTTTAAAATTGCACAACAATGACAAAAAGAGTATAAAGTTGAGAAAAGATAACCATATCAGCACAAGGATCAGTGCAGAGAAGGTTTTAAGACATTCTCCCCCATTTCTTTGACACAATCCCTTCCTTTTGGCAATCTAATTGAAATCTGGTCAATTGTACCTTCTTGGATTTCAACACAGTTATGTGACTCCTGAGGCTGAGTCATAAAAGGTGATGTAGTTTCTGCTTTGTTGGTTGTAACACTTGTGATTAAAGCCCTGAACCATTAACTAAGACCAGCCTGAGTCTGCCATGCTGCAAGGAAGCATAGAGAAGTCACACAGAACTTTCAGCTCTATGCTCGAGTCCTTCCGGCTCAGGTGCCAGATACAGGAGTGAACAAACATTGAGGGACATTACCATCCTTTGAATCTTCTCAGCTGAAGCCCCAGACACTGTAGAGTAGAGAAAAGCCATCCCTGATGTGTTCTGTCCAAATTCCCATCCCCAGAAACAGTGAGCATAAAAAATAAGATGTTTTAAGTGCTCAATTTTGATTAATTTGTTACACAGCAGTGCTAATTTTAAACAAATGCCATCTACTGGAAGCATGCTTTGAGAAATTTTAACATATACTGTACACTGGTTGAAGAAAGGGCAAATTAAGCCAAGGATTTACTTACAAAGGAAAGGGACCCCAAGAAAAATGGTCCTAATGCGGACTGCATTACAGTAGCAGACAGAAGTTATAAATGAGGGGTTAAAGGGGATAGGATGCTTGTGCTGGAGTTTGAGAAAAGCATGTTTTAACTTCACTGGCTATTCCTGAATATACATTCAGTGTTGGCACAAGACACAAAGCAATTTCCAACTTGCTTAGTTTGGGTCTGCATTCTTAGTAACATAATACACCCCTTACACAAGTGTCTAATAAGTTAATTTATGTTCCTTTGAAAAGCAGCCAAGTGGCCCAACTCACTACACATTTGCAGATGCTTAAGAAGTAGAAACCTGTGAGCAAATTGATTAGGGGCCTTCATGCATCTGCCATGAGTATATCTTGCCCTGCCCTTTCTAGAAGCAGTAACCTGGAAAAGAGCATTGAGTACAGAAATGACATGGTTTATTTTTATTTTTAAAATATAATCCTGGGTGTTCAGTGAGGACAGATTTGAGAAAAGCAAGAGTAGAACTACAGAGTTCTCTTGCAATAGTTCAGGTGAGTAATGACAGTGCCTTAGAGGGAGGTCACAAGGGACAGAGCCTCACTTTATCTTGAAAATAACTGTAAGAATTGCTGATGGATTGGGCTGTGGTAGAGGTAGAAGAGAGTTACCCTTTTTTATTTAATTTCCATTTATTTATAATTTATTAGAGTGAGCTTGTTTTATTTTGTTTGCATTTATTTGAATGTCTATGTGTACATATATTTTTATCTTTGCTTTTCTTCCTGTTAAGGTGTTTTGCTTCTTTTATGATGCCTTTGATTTATGATCCTAACATGTCTTCTAAGGAAATTAACTCTTCCACTATAGTATATTTTGCCAGTACTTTCCCATCTTGTCCTTCCCCTTTTACTTTTGTTTATGTTGTAATTAGATTGATGTTTCAAAGTTTAACATTTTAATTTGCAAGTATTAAGCTTTAGAAAATGCACAACTCTAAACATGTTTTTAAGACTCTAATCTAAAGCTAAATAAACAAACACCAGTGTATACTGAAATAATTATGTTTTCTGCTCTCCCTAAATTTTAATACTTTTTAAAGCAAATAAACATAAAATAATGTCCCTTGGGAATAATTTATACCATAGGCTTTACTCAAAGAAAATTTGATTTCTGATTTCCCAAGGAATGTTTGTACAACAAAAAACTGAATTGCATGGAAATCCATACCTCTTTTTTAAAATTTGCTTGCTTTCTTCCAAAACAAGCCTGTATGATCAACATCTGTTAAGCTGTGTCAGATTCTTTATTCATCCTATGAATCTTTATTCTGTGTATCTAAATGGATAAAGGATAAGGCAATTAATAAAAATGATTCCTGTTTCAATTTTACCTGAGTTTGAAAGATGTAAAGAAGAAGCAACTCATGTCTATAGCAGAGCCTTTATCGCCTCCAAATTCCAAACCCAACAAAGACCTCCATCCATACAGAGGGCAGAACAATTCTCTGCAGTTGCTTGCATATGCCTGAGTGACTTTTGCCTTCCTAAAGTGTATTCTACCTCAGTAACTGGTACGTGGCACTGTCAAAGATACATCTTGAGAGAATAAGTGAATCTCCTCTTATGCTAATAAGTTTTAAAATAACAGTTATATAAATATTTGATTATTCAAAATTACACTAATTGTTAGTAAAAGTCATTTGATTATTCAAAAGATTTGATCAATTCTGATATTATAAGGACCATTGAAAGCTCAATCAAGGGGAATTGAGAGTTGAGAGCTTGATCAGGGGAATATGATTTATTTTATGGTATAGATTCCTGCAATCTCTGGTGAACCACACAGGCATTAGAGAGAATGACATAATTTTTAAAGGTATTGTGAACAGAGTTTCAAAATACATTAATTTCATAAGATCAAAGGGGAAAAGTGGAAAGAATACAGTTTTGTGTTTTTATGGGAGATAACATGCATATATACAGGTTCCAATATCTGTTTGTTTAAAAAAAAAAAAGAACAGAAAAGAAAAAATTAAGAATTGAGCTGTACTTACCCTAGAGAGAGAGGGAATAGGTGTCAGAGTAAAAGGAGACTTCAACTTTTTTTTATAATTACTGTACTCCTTAATTCCTCTTTTGCTGCATATACCACTTTATTTTTAGTAGTACAGAAGACAGTTTTCATACAAAAATGCCATCTTTGAATTGCATACTTGTTTTCATATTTCGCAAGTAATAATGGCAGTAGAAAACCACTTTTCCTGTTGTTTTGTTGTTTTCGATGCAACATTGCATAAAGTACCTGCAAATTTAAAAGAAAACATAATGTGTTCTGCAAGAGGGCCTGCCAGATTCAGCACCCTTGTCTCTTTCTTTTGAGTTTAGGTGGGTCCACTTCACTGTACTTTTCCTAGACTTTCAGGACATCCTGGGGTGGAGTGTGGGTAGATCATTTCAAGCAGTCAATCATGACAGAGCCTAGATTGGTCTCTCCGGGTGGGGGAGCCCTTTTAATGATTTTTACACACCCAGAAAGGCTGTAGCCAAGTCAAGATGATTCTAAAGTGTCTTGGTTTAAAATGTACAGCACATTGTTTTTACAATTTAATAATTTAGTAGTAGGGAAAGAAGTGAACGCGGTGGCATTTCATATTTCTAATTATGCTATCAAAATATAAAGAAGTAATAGGAGGATGTGGGTTTCTTAAGGCGGGGGAAGATTTAAGTATCTTTCTGTAGTACAAAGAAACTAAAATACATAAATGAAAACATTCATCATGTTGGCTCGTCCTCTCATTGAACTTTTCTTTTTTGTTTTATTATTTCACAAATAATGGCAGTTATTCCTGTACTTTGGTTTTTCCTATTATACTCAAAAATAACAGTGAGGGAAATTGTTATTCAAAAATCTGAAAACCTTTCTTAGCTCACAGGTCATACAAAAAGAAGGCAGCTGACTGGATTTGGCCTAATGGCCAGATTTTGCCAAATACAATAACAGCCCTTTTTTGGTAAAAGAAGAAGCAAAGCCTAGTTGCTCTTCCTCTGATAAATAGAAGGGAGGTTGCATGTCTTGTTTAAAATGTTTATATGCAATTTAAAAAATAATAAGACAAGAAAGATATATATATTCTTTATCTTCCTTAAGTGACTAATTATCTTTTCTTTCATCCACTATAGATATAATTTTGTAGAGTTATTACCACATAATGGTATACATACAGATATGGCTTATTCTTTACTTGCCTAAATTTATGTTTCCCTTATTACAGCAGAGTATCATTAAATGCCAGTTAAATGTCATATAATGTATTATTAAATTGATAGAAGCAATTTACTTAACTTAAGCACAGATACAACAATAATTAGATCTAATTTTAGAATAGATATGCTATAATGAATATCTTCAATTTTTTTGAAGTTTTTGCCTTAGGATCAGTTTTGACAAGAAAAGGTGCTAAATCAAATGATGATGACATATATATGTATATATGGTTATTGATAAATTTTCTAAAATTGATCTCTAAGTTTTTATGCTAATATATGTATACCACCAGAAACAATTATTCTACATAGACATATTAAAATCTATTTTGTTTTCAGTACTTTTTAAATGCACTACTATCTCCTTTTTGTTTTAATTTGCATTTATTATACCACAAAAAGGTACATTACCATTTTCAGAATTCCAGAGTTCATTTAACACAAACGGATTACATTTTCACATCCATTGCTTTTATATCTACTTGATTATTGATGTATTTTTATCAATATTTACAAGCCTTTCTTCATAAAGCCTATTTATAAGTGGTCTCTCAGAATTGCTTTTAGTCTTTGCTGGGACTGTCTTCCTTTTAAATTATATTTATGATATAGAGAAATCACTTTTAATCTTATGTAGTCAGTTGAGCCATTTTTTTAAATTTTTCCTCTTATCTTCACATCTAATATTTTTTGTTTCTCTAGCAATCTGATAAACTTTTTCTTTAAAAGATTTTATTTTTTATTTATTTTGGAGAGAGAGAGCGAGCATACACATAAGTGGGGAGAGAGGCAGAGGGAGAGGCAGACTCCCCAGTGAGCAGGGAGCCTAATTCCAGGACCCCGGGATCCTGACTTGAGCCCAAGGCAGATGCTTAACCGACTGATCCACCCAGGCACCCCTGATAAGCTTTCTGTTGGGCAACTTTTCTATACTTTGGATATTTACTTTTCCTTTTAAATCCATCTGAAATTTAATGTTGATGATATGAAGTATACGTATACAAATTTTTTGGAATTCATTTAACCAGTGAAAAACTTTGTATGATTTTAGACCATGGAAATGACAAAGCTAAGGAGAAAAAATTGTAATCCTCTCTTGAAAAAAATAACTTACAGCAGCTTTTGCTGACCCATTTCATCACAGAGGGGAGCACATTTCATGGTTGTCACTGAACCAGGCTATCATAAGCAGGATACCCAAGGAACTGCTACATTGGTTTTGGGTCAGCAGACTATAGTAGAATTTGAATTAGGCCTTTTCCTTCTGAAAGTGAAAATGGGGAAAGCATGCACAGTGAAGTCAGCATACATTGGTGGTTTCCCAGTATGAAGCCAGGACCAGCAGCATCAACATCTTATGGGAACTGTTAGAAACTGTTAGAGGCCACATTAAGCCTACTGAATTTGAAATGGCAAGAGACCTAGTAATCTGTGTTCCACAAATACTTTGAGGGCCTTCTGATATACACTCAAGTTTGAGAGCCTGAGAACCACTGGTATACAAATCAGGACTTGTATTTGGCTTAATAGGTAAGCAGATCTTTCCTTTGTCATTTTCAGTTTTTATGTGTGCAAAGGTAATCTTATTGTCTATTTATTACAAGTTCTTTTTTTAACTTTTGTGGAACTGCAATGCTGTTTTCCATAATGGCTGTACCAATTTATATTCCCACCAACATTTATAATGGTTTCCTTTACTCTACATCCTCACCAATACTTATCTCTTGTCCTTTTGATAGTGGTTATCCTAATAGGTATGAGATGATATCTTATTGTGGTTTTGATTTGCATTTCCCTGATGATTACTGATGTTGAGTATTTTTCATGTATCTGTTGGCTTCTTGTATATCTTCTTTGGAAAAATGTCTGCTTAGGTCTTTTGCCCATTTTCACTTGGATTATTTACTTTTTGCTGATGAGCTGTATGAGTTCTTTTTATATTTTGTATATTATCCGCATTATCAGATACATGGTTTGCAAATCTTTTCTCCCATTCCATAAGTTGCCTCTAATTTATTGATGTTTTTTTTGCTCTGCAAATCTCTCCAATTTGATGTTAGTCTCATGTGTTTATTTTAGCTTTTGTTCACTGTTGCTCTGGTATCTTATCTAAGAAATCATTGCCAAGACTAATAATGTCAAGGAGCTTTTCCTCTATGCTTTCTTCTATTTTTATGGTTTCAGGTTTTATGTTCAAGTGTTTAATCGATTTTGAGTTAATTTTTGTATAAGATAGAGGTCAAATTCCATTCTTTTACAAACAGATATCCAGTTTCCCAATTCAGTTTATCAGAGACTATCTTTTCCCCATTGTGTACTCTTGATGCCTTTGTCAAAAATTAGTTAACCTTATATGTATAGTTTTAGTTCTGGGTTCTTTACTCTGTTGCCCTTTTATATGTTCCTGTTTTTATGCCAGTACCATACTGTTTTGATCACTACAGCTTCATGATATAGTAGGAAATCAGGACATGTGGTGCCTCTGCTTTGTTCTTTTTTAAGATTGCTTTGGTTATTTTGGGTCTTTGGTGTTCCCTATACATTTTGGGATTTTTGGTTCTATTTCTAGTCTTTGCTAAATCCAATGATATCAAGCAATTTCCCCTGTTTTTATTTAAAGGTTTTATTATTTTAGGTCTTACATTTAGGTCTTTCATCCATTTTGAGCTAATTTTTGTATATGATGTCAAGTAAGATTCCAAATTAATTCTTTTGCATGTGGAAATTCAGTTTATCAACACAATTTGTTGAAAACTGTCCTGTCCCTTCCCTAAAGAATAATCTTGGTACCCCTGTCAAAAATCATTCGACCATATGTGTGAAGCTTTGTTTCTGTACTCACTATTCTATTCCAATTGGCCTACATAGAATAATTTCTATAGGTGTATATGGTATAATTTCTTGATAATTATGATTAAAACTTTAAGAACCATAGTCTATGTAACTTCATTGCATTTGTTCAATTATTTCCTTGGTATCAGTACCTAGAAATGGAATTGCTTGATGAAAAAAAGTCCATGTGTATGTATATTTCCAGGTATTATGAAATAGTTACACTATTAAGATGTAAGTTTACTTTCTATAAACTCATCATTGATTGGATATTAACTATCAAACTTTTTAAACTTTCTCCACTGGATATGTTTTTTCCCTTTTTTCTGTTAATATGTATATAGCTATAAATAATAGATATTACTTTTATTACATTATAAATGTTTCTATATGTTCAGGATATGGAACATGTGCTTAAAATGTTTTTTTTTTTTTTTTGAGGAATAATCATGAGCACTAATGATGGAAAAAAAAAAAATCACACAAGCACCCATGCTGAAAAGATATATTATCTCTTAAGGATGGAAAAAGAGTCTAGCTGGACTCAAATTTCTCTCCATGCAGAAAGGCAATGAAAGGTGAATGCAAAATTTGAGGTTAAAGATTGTGACTGAAGATATTTAAATCAGCTAAACCACCCTTCTTCTTCAAGCACCTCACAGATTATCTGACAGGCAAAGACTCATTCAGTATGCCACCCACACACCAATTCTGGAAATATTGCTGATGAATATGAAATTGAATAATAATAAAAAAGATAACAGTGATAAAAAAGGATAATAAGCATTGGTATTAGTAAATCATGGTATTGTCTAACCACAAATTAGGGTGCAGCAAAAATTAAAAATAAAAGAGATGAAATATTTTACAGAAAAAGTAATCTGAACCTGAAGTAAATCATATTATTATGAAACATATTTAGAAATATCTATTTAAGTATAGGTTACACAAGTTACCTAATGTCTTCAAGACTGGCAGGTTGAAAAAGAATGTCTAACTTCTAAATCATTTGAGCCCAAGTGAAGAAGTTTTGAAATGTGTGCTTGAGAGAAAAAAAAGAGAAAAAAAGGATGTGTGAAAAGCATAAAGGAAAAATGAAGGAATATAGTCAAAACCTCATCATCAGAACAATTAAAAGTTGCTTTTCTTCATCTCAAATGTTATTAAATATTTTAAGGTAAACTTGCAAGTATTATCAGCATCACTATTTTATGAAAAAACAAAAAATATAAATATTAGGATAAGTTAAAATAATTATAGGTAGAGACTATTAAAATATCACTATCATTTTTGACAGCTAAAGTAAAAAATTACTAAGCTATTAAAATATATTTTTAAGACTTTATTTATTTATTTGACAGAGAAAGATCACAAGTAGGCAGAGAGGCAGGCGGGGGGGGGGGGCGGTGGGGGTGGGCGGGAAGCAGGCTCCCTGCTGAGCAGTGAGTCCGATGTGGGCCCGATCCTAAGACCCCCCGGACCATGACCTGAGCCGAAGGCAGAGGCTTTAACCCACTGAGCCACCCAAGTGCCCCAAGCCATTAAAATATTAATGTTGCTATATTTATGTATGATAAAAGACAAAGCATTGTAAAATGTTAATATGATACATATATGTGGTCTCATATTTTATGTATAAATTCTAAAGAAACCTTCTAACATGTTCCCTAAAGTTAAAAGTGTGGACAGTTTTTTTATCATAATTTATGAAAAGTATAAAATAAGAAAAAAGAAAACATTTTATCTCGGGAAAATTTAAATTTCAGAATTAATGCAAGGAAATAATTAAAACTATATTGATATAACTAAAGATGAAAAAATAAAAATTATTTATATTATTTAAAATATTTAGGATATTTTAAGATTATGTTATGAGAAAAAATGATTCTCTAAAAGTTTTTTTTAAGAAATGAAAAAAGCATTCACTTAAAATTTAGCATGTAAAGAGCAACATAAGAAATATAATGGATGAAGTCAGTATAATGATTTTTTCAACAAAATAACAAATACTCTGTAATAAATCTAAGCATGTTTATTTGAAAAGACCAATAAGAACTTTTGGTACATTATTATAAAATTAATGCTACAATTAAAAAATGGGAAATACTGACGGGGGAAGAGATCCATAAATATTTATTTTATCAATAATTTTTTTTTAGAATTAAAAATACTTTCAGTTTGTTTAGAGTTTAGAAAATGATGGAATGTTTTTTAATTAAATAAACAGGAATAACATAGATAAGAAAACCTAACAAAATGCAAAAGAGGAATTACAGATAAGAAATTATAAATAGTATATGCCAAAATAGATTTCATGAATATAATAAGAGAACAAGACAACGTTCAAATGTAGGTTTCATTCCGTTGGTACAAGTATGGTTTAGTATTTGATGCCTGTAAATATAATTTACCCTGTCAGTAGTTCATGTAAGAAAAAAATCATTTGACTACCTCTATTGAAGCAAAGATAATTTTAAAAATTCCACACCAGTATTTGGAAATTTCTTAGCAATGTATAAATAGTATAATCACTAAACAATATACATTAAAGCTAACCAATATTGAATTTAATGCAGAGGCATAAAGGCAACTTCCTTGAATGCTCTCTCGTAGTTGTTAATCATTTTTCTGTACTTTTTGATTATTAAAATGAAAAGATCAAAAGTAGAATAGAACTATTGGAAAGCAGGGTGTTATTCTGAAGAATCACTTAAAAATTTAATAACAGAATCATTTTTTTTTAAAGATTTTATTTATTTGTCAGAGAGAGAGGGAGATAGAACAAGCACAGGTGGACATAATGGCAGGCAGAGGCAGAGGGAGAAGCAGGCTCCCCGCCGAGCAAGGAGCCTGATGTGGGACTCGATCCCAGGACGCTGGGATCATGACCTGAGCTGAAGGCAGCTGCTTAACCAACTGAGCCACCCAGGCGTCCCTAATAACAGAATCATTTAAATAGATTTGGGTATATTCTTTTATTTTTTTTAAGATTTTATTTATTTATTTGACAGAGATCACAAGTAGGCAGAGAAATAGGCAGAGAGAGAGGAGGAAGCAGGCTCCCTGCTGAGCAGAGAGCCCAGGTCCTTGGGATCATGACCTGAGCAGAAGGCAGAGGCTTTAACCCATTGAGCCACCCAGGGGTCCTGATTTGGGTGTATTCTATTAAAGAAACGTTACAGGAAATACCTGTTGATATGGATATATATGTATTTTTTAGTAAAAATATACCACTCATAAAAACTTACTATTTAGTATTTCTGTAAATTACATAGGCATTTATTTGCTTATGTTTAATCATAATGTAATTTGAAATTTCTACTAAAGACATAATAGTTGGTATCTTTAGGGGAGAGTATTATACAAAATATATATTTTAAAAATTCCAATTTATACCTATTGAGTATTTATTTCTTGAAAAGAAAAGCCAAATGCTATAAAAATCTTAAATGTAGTGTTATTTTAGGAAAGAAAGAGAACTGATAATCAATGTGGAGAAAGGTGCTTGATTTAATATATGATATTGACCAAATGCAGAATGTGAGCTTTTGCTTTATTTTATATTTATTTATTTTTATTATGTTCAGTTGGCCACTGTATAGCACCTCATTAGTCATTGATGTAGTGTTCAGTAATTCATTAGTTGTGTATAAAATCCAGTGCTTTTAAATAAAGGATTATATTTTATTTTATTATATTATATTAATATTTAGTGGAAACTTTGCCTCGGTAGCTGTAGTTAAAAGGAAAGGTGTATCATAGAACATTAATTCCATGGGTTCCTTTTGCATGTGGAATCCTGGAAGTTTATGACAGGATTTGCTATTTTACTCAAATTTATAATCCTTTGATAATCTTTTTTTTTTTTTTAACGATTTTATTTATTTATTTGACAGAGAGGGATCACAAGAAGGCAGAGAGGCAGGCAGAGAAGGAGAGGAGGAAGCAGGCTCCCTGCCGAGCTGAGAGCTCCATGTGGAACTTGATCCCAGAACTCTGAGATCCTGACCTGAACCGCAGGTCAGAAGGCAGAGGCTTAACCCACTGAGCCACCCAGGTGCCCTAATCCTCTGATAATCTTTGAATTTTGCAAATTTCAGGTTTTTCTTCTTTCTCACTTTCTCCTTCTTTCTGTTTTTCTCATTGTCTTATTTATTTATTTATTTTTAACATGTTTCTCCTTCCCAGGTGTTATTAAATAGTTTAGAGTGTTCCTGGTTGGCTCAGTTTGTGGAGCATGTGATCTCAGGGTTGTGAGTTCAAGCCCCGCATTGGGTGTAGAAATTACTTAAAAAAAATAAAATAAAATTTTACAAACAAAATTTTCAGAGAGTGTGTGCTATCCACAAATTAGTAAGTCTGTCTTGGTGGTTCTGTGCCACTTCCATGAGTAAGCTGCACTTATCCAAAAGACAGACCTTGCCCAATTTTTTTAACAGTGATAACAGTAACTAATCTCTTAGACAAATTATACTGAGGGACTGTGAAAACAAAAGGGAATTGTACCCAGACGTGCTACTAGATGTGGGTCCTCTGTTCTCTTTCTACTCTGCACAGTCACCACCGTCAGAGACAAGCTCACCTCAGCAACTGAGAATGACTTTCACCACTATCAATTGTCCACTCTCTGAGTCCAGCCATCTATTCCCTAAAATGTTCTTGTTTTTATTCTAATCTCTGCAATGGATGTCAATTCTGTTGGGATTCTGATGGCCTTGGGCCTGAGATCCTCCGGTAATATGTCAGAATACAACAATTCCAAACCAGTTCAGGCCCAGACACTTAGTTACTCAGTCTGAAATTGCATGACAGCAAAATCCCAGTTGGTCTTTGTCTCGGTCAGCCTCTTCCCCTTTAGGGTTTTTCTGCCGTGTGAAATCAATATATTCTTTCTCCTCCCTACTAGGCTTTGGATCAGATCCCCTCGGGTTAATCACTGGACACAGATCTTTCCAAATCAAAGAACAGTTTTCAAAAGTAATGCAAACAAATCCAATACTGGTGAAAAAAAAAAAATTATAGGCATTCATTAGAGCCATAACCGCAGCCATAACTTTCATGAAGTATGTGATACAGCCTCAGTAAGAGTACCAGTTAGGCCTACAGGAGTTTCCCATTTTTCTAGAGACACCTGGTCTTTAACTTACTTTTACTTTTACATAAAAGCCTAGAACAAAGCTTTCAAGAACTTAAAAGTCACTGAAAATATAAAGTTTTATCAGACAGTGTTTTCTCATAGAAATTTAGCCCACCTAATATTAATTCCCTACCTTGCCAATTTCAACTTGAATATGTGTATACAGGCAGCCTTGGAGTTAGCTTCACATGGTGAATGATAAGCCATAAGATATTTGTCAGTTCTCCACAGGCAGAAAACTCACTGACAGTGTTTGGATATTTTGTCTATGAAATCCCTTGAATTTCTTGATGTAGTTGTAATATTCTCTTGTTTTTCAAAGCAGTTCTATTTATAGAAATAAGGCAACATGGGAGAACAGTGTGAAAAGTTGTAAGAGGGTCTGTGATACATTGCAGACATGTTTAGTAAATCTTGTCTTAAGAATTGACACATCTTGGCTTGTGGAAATGCCAGAAGTTTAATTTTCTACTCCAAAGTATACACAAGCACATGTTAATGTAGTAATTGAATATTGCATACCTCATATGTTTCCTTCTTAGTAACATTAAAAATAAGGACAAGTGACTTCTTAGTCTGTTGAATTGTTCTGAGGCCGACACAAATTATAGAGTTTAAATTTATTAAGAATTGCCAAGTTTGAATTATTTTTATAGCACTCTAGCCACAATTAACTAACTCTAGGCTGATCTTTAATTTAAATGATAATTTTTACTGTCTAAGGAAAGAATTGGAGCTGGTGCTAGTAAATGCAGGTCTACTTTAATATGATTTATGTTTAAGGATAATATTAATTAAAAGTTATATTAATAAAACTATTTTTTAATATCTTTGTCACAGTTGTTGTGTTTTCTGAGTTTCAAAAAAAGTATCTAACAACTAATTTAGTGTACACCCATCTGTTAAATAATATATATGTTTTGAGATAGTCAAATAGTGTCTTTCTTATTTAAGATCCTTTTTTTTCCAATTAGTCTTAAATTTAAAATGATTAGTAATTGAAGTATGCCATCATTGGTAAGATGATGTGAAAATACCTCATTCTAAAAATGTCAGTCATTTGCAGAAGCAAAATTATTCTACTCTTCCATTTTGAAAATTCTAGAATGCAGATTTTTAGGGTGTGATATTTTCAGACTTAAAAAACTATCAAGAATAGCAGTATTTTCCTATATTACATTTTCTTAATTTGGAAATTCAGGTTATCTTACATTGTATAGACACCAAATTATTTTGGTCTTAAAGCTGATTGGCTTTTAAAAATATGTATATTAAGAATCATTTCATCCTTGATAATTTAACATAATGAAACTTATTGACTTTAACTTGTCAATTTAGTTTATACTAAATACTGTTTTCTATGCCTCAAGACTCTTCTAGAAAAATTCCTGTGCTTGAATTCTGCTCTTGATTCGTGATCCCTGAATGTCCTCTACCCTCTTCCACTAAGAAGTGGTTCTCATGGGGCACTTGAGTGGTTCAGTAGGTTAAAGCCTCTTGCCTTCTGCTTGGGTCATGATGTCAGGGTCCGGGGATCGAGCCCCGCATCGGGCTCTCTGCTTGGTGGGGAGTCTGCTTCCCCCTCTTTCTCTGTCTGCCTCTCTGTCTGCTTGTGATCTCTGTCAAATAAGTAAATAAAATCTTAAAAAAAAAAAAAAGTGGTTCTCAGTCAAGGAAGGGGTTTATTTTGTTAATATCTGACATCATATTAGATCATGACAACTAAGATAAGAAGTTGTTAATGACATCTAATGGTTAGAGACCAGTGATGCTGCTGAATATCCTACAATGCACAAAACAGCCCTCAGAAAAAGAATTATCCAGTTCGAAATGCCAGAAGTGCTGACCTCGAGAAACCCACACTAAAGTATTAGTCTCCACATGAAAAACAAACCCTTAAACACTGAGCCCAGCATTTCCTTTCAAGGTAGCTCCAGCAGCTTTGACATCCTTGGTGAAGTCTATTTCCAAGAAGAGTATTTAAATGTTGCATTTAGTCAAGTCACTTATTAAGTTAACAAGTCAATCAACCACAAGTCACAAATCAATAATAAAATAAGCTTCATTAGCTTTAACTTTTTCTCCAAGGAACCGTTTGCTAGATCATGCAAGTAGAAATAATGCCATGTATGTGCAGGTATTAAAAAGTAAAAACTGAATACAGATAATATGTGATTTTATTACATAATAGAAATATTGAACGTAGTATTTCTTTGTTATTTAAGAACTCTCCCCTGAAATTTATGCATAGGCTTTACACATTAGTAATGTCCACTAAAAATAGCATTATTATTGTGGTACTAAATAAATGCTTAATTCAGCAATCTTCTCATTACCATGGAATTCTGAAAATAGCATTCAGTGCATATTTAGAGTTATTTAAATAATATCCATTTTTTGTAGCTATAATAATATACATCTCTATGTACATCATGCAGTATTTAGTCACCTAATTATGTGTCTATCATGATATGCAAATAATAATGATGCAAAATCTCATGACTCAAATGTTTATATTTGATAAAATTTTAACAAATTAGAGCTCAGATATATTCTCCAATCATGATTAAGTCACCGTTTTACCTAAAATGATGATATAATTGAATTGTCATACAGCCTAGTAAGACTTGAATTACAACAATTTTGCTGACACTTCTGTTAACAGACAAATGGCTTCCAGCCTTACAAATTTGTTCTCTGTCAGAAGCTGTGTGGGCCACAGGAGTAATCCACCACATTCATATTCTAAACTTAAAGTACTTAGTTTAAAGGTACTCCTTTATCAAGCATTGTGTTAAAAAATAAACTGAGGCCTATTAAAAATTTCAAGAGTTTATTTGAGCATATGTCAATTCAAATCAATTAGCACCAAACCAAAATTGGTTACTTAGGAGCACACCATGGACAAGAGTTAGAGGAGAGACTTAATAAAGATGATAATGGAAGCAAAACAAGGAAATTATTTGATTTGTTATAGCTTAAGGATGCCTTATTTGGGAAAGTCTGGTTGACTATTTGTGACTGGTTCTTAAGTTTCATATTTATGGATTAGAATGCATTGATTCTGACTTGAATTTCACTTTGTGTGCATAGGCTGCTAAGGCATTAGAGCCGTCTCAGTTGAATGGCTCCTTGTTTAATTACTTTATTGTAAGTTTTTAAATATTTAAGACTATACTTTCAGGGAGCATTTCTATAGTTTATCTATCTTTTAAAATATATGCATTACTTCCTTTAGAAAGAGGAAATACTTTGAAACTGAATGTCATATTTATTCTTATTCCCATTTCTAACATGCTAAACAAGTAATAGTAAATGGTATATCATAGGATAGCATAGTGTTATCATTCCTAATCTATTTTTTAAAATATTTTATTTATTTATTTGACAGACAGATAATCACACAAGTAGCCAGAGTGGTGGGCAGAGGAGAGGGAGAAGCAGGCTTTCCGCTGAGCAGAAAGCCAGATGTGGGGCTTGATCTCAGGACCCTGGGATCATGACTTGAGCCAAAGGCAGACACTTAACTAACTGAGCCACCCAGGCACCCTCCCCCCCAATTTTTTTAGTCAGGAAATTGCATTTGTAAAATATGTGGCTGGAAAGAAAATGGAATTTGAGAACAAAGAGAGAAATTTCTTCTAAGTGTTCTAATTTTCCCTTCAGGTCAATTGCTTGGTTATAAATGTATGCTGAAAAGTCTGGTGGATGTCAGCCCATCAGTCTTTTACCATGTGATGTCCCATCATTCATTTCAGTTTTTGTGTGAATGATATTATCCTCTGCAGGAACTAGAAATGTGTGCAATCCTTCTTGGAAGCAGTTTGGTACTCTCCGTTGTCCCTTTGCGGGAGCTTTCAGCCTACAGAAACCTGTTGTCAGAGGAGAGATACCCAGAGGTTATAGCTCCCACACTTTCTTTGACTCAGCATTGAGTTCATTGATTAATTTAGCTCAGCAGGTTAGTTATTGTCCATACAACTTTAGTTTAGTGTAAAGTCAAATCTTGTCAGGACTGAATCTCTCTCCAGGACCATGAATACTTATGGCTCCTGCTTGTATTTCCCTACACTCTCAGGAGTCTCGATGAGCTTACAGTGGGCCAGCCTAGAGGCTAAGGGCTTGGGCTGGGGAGTCCCAACAACATGCCCCTAATAACGGCTTTGTCTTGTATTAGCTGTACAATCTTGAGCAATTTATTTAAAAACCGATGGCTCTGTTTCTTCATTTGTAAAATAGAAATATTAACAGTACCTATAGCATGTGTTGGAACACAAAAAATAAACGGTTTAGAGTAGTGACTGGAGTAAAGCAAGTGTTAAATAGATGTTAATGGTTTTCATGTTGGTGATTGTTATCAATTCTAATGTGTGATTATGTAGCCTATCACAGGTAATGAAGAGGAGACCTATACCCCTTCTCTGCCAGCTCCACTTCAGAAGAAACCTAGAGTTGCACATCTAAATGGATGGAACAAATCATCTTTGTTTTAGCTTTCATATTGAGGGATAGTGCATGTGTCTTCCCAGTCCATTTGTCCTCTGAAAAAAACTTCTCATGTTCCTGTTGCTGAAATGAGGTATGTGCCTGATCAGAGCAGGAAGTCTATTTCATTTCTCTTCTAACTGGGGCATACAACCTCCTGAAATTTCTAAAGCTTCTTTTTCTTGCTCTTTTTTTTAATTGTCTAAGTTTTCAGGTATACAGCACCTCTCTATCTGTACACACTACAAAATGACCACTGCCACAAGTCTTGTTACCATCCGTCTCCATATTGTTGACCTCCTTTACCCCTTCTGCCCACTGTCTACCCTGTTTCCCTCTGATAACCACTGGTCTGTTCTCCGTGTCTATGAATTTGTTTTTTTAACTTTGTTTTTTTATTTGTTTTCTTAGATTCTACAAATGAGTAAAATTATATGGTCTTCATCTTTCTCTGACTTGTCACTTGACATAATACCCTCAAGTTCCATCTCTGTTGTTATAGATAGTGAGATTTAATTCATTTTTATGGCTGAGTACTATTCCATTGTATAAATATGCCACATCTTTATCCATTCATCTATCAAAGGACACACTTAGGCTGTGTCATGTCTTGGCTTTTATAAATAATGCTGCAGTGAACACAGGGGTGCATATGTCTTTTCAAATCCATGTTTTTGAATTCCTGGATAAATATTCATAAATGGAATAGCTGGTTCATGTTGTAGTTCTATTCTTAATTTCTTGAGGTATCTCCAAATTGTTTTCCACAGTGGCTGCACCAGTTCACAGTACTACCAACAGTTTACCAGGGTGTCCTTTTCTCCACATTTTCTCCAGCACTGATTATTTCCTGTCTTTTTGATAACAGCCATTCTAACAGGTGTTCAGTGATAACCTCATTGTGATTTTGAGTTTACCTAATGAGTGTTATTGAGCATCTTTTCATGTGCCTGTTAGCCATCTCTGTGTTTCCTTTAGAGAAATGTCTGTTCATGTCTTCTGCCCATTTTTTAATTGGGCTGCTTTTTGTTATTGCGTTATATGAGTCCTTTGTATATTTATCCCATACTAGATATGTTACTTGCAAATATCCTCTCCCATTCAGTAGGTTGCCTTTTCACTTTGATGATGGTTTCCTTTGCTATGCAGAAGCTTTTTAGTTTGATGTAGTTTCATTTGTTTATTTTTGCTTTTGTTTCTCTTGACTTTGGAGTCAGATCCACAAAGAATTTGCTAAGACTGATGTCAGGTAGTTTACTGCTTATGTGTCCTTCAGGGAATTTTATGATTTCAGGTCTTATATTCATCTCTTTATTTGAGTTAAATTTTGTGTATGGTGTAAGATAGTAGTCTGTTTTCATTTTTTGCAAGCACTGTCCAGTTTTCCAAACACCATTTATTGAAGAGACTATCCTTTCTCTGTTGTATGTTCTTGGCTTCTTTGATGTAGATTAATTACAAATATACTTGTGATTTATTTCTGGGTTCTCAGTTCTGTTCCACTGGTCTGTATGTCTACTTTTGTACCAATACCACAGTGTTTTGATTTAGTTTGAAATCAGAGAGTGTGAAACCTCTAGCTTTTTTCTTCTTTCTCAAGGTTGCTTTAACTATCCACAAACTTTTGTGGTTCCATTCAAATTTTAGAATCATTTTTTTCTAGTTCTGTGAATTTTAAAAGTCTGTGCCAATAATTTATTTAACACAGGGTTACTGTAGGAAATATAATTTATAATAATATTTTTACAAGCTAGTAGTTTACAGGGTAATGTCTCGTAATAAGCCAATAAAGAAATAACATACTCCAAACAATGATAGATTAATTACACTGTTGCTTCAGTAAAGAAGAAATGAAAGAAGAAAAGTCCAAATTTAGTTGAAGTATTCCTTTGGATGTTGGTACAGTCAGTCCTTCCAATTAAAAGCTTGGTGTCAGCTGCTGACTTAGGTCTCTCCCTGCTGGGGCACACAGCTAGTGGGTGATAGTACCAGTGTTGACAAACAAAGTGGGCTGCTCTGAAGGGTGTTACTCTTGGGACCATTACACAGCTTATGTCATTGCCTTTCTCTAAAGTTAAATTCAGTCATGTTTTCTGAGAAATATGTTTTATTTAGCTTGTAGAATTTCCATGTCTACATGTTTCAACCTACTAATAACTATTTATTTTTGCTATTACTTTTGTTAAATATATTAATTTTTTAAGACTGTATACCGATGTGAAAAGCGGTATTCTGAATTTTTAAAGAGGCCAAACTTGTATTCATAGCTAGAATCTAAATAGCAGTTGAGCCCTAAAACCTTGCCAGTTTCCTCTTAATGTCTTCATTAATTTCCTTCAAATTCCTCTATTAATTGCTAGCTACACTGAGGTTTCTTTGGGGGTTTATTATTATTGTTATTATTATTATTATTATTGCAATGGCCAATCACAAATAAGATGTGAGAGTTTTCTATTAGAAAAAATGTTTTACGTACAGATATATTTTCATAGGCCGTAATTTATAGCAAGTCGCAAAATGCATAAATGTTTGTGTGGGGGAGGCAGGTGTTTGTGTATATACATAGAAACATATCTATAAGAAATCAGAAATTTTAGTAAAGAAGTATTTTCTGACGATACATGAATTTCAAGGAAAATCTAGATAGTTCTTATTTATATTCTAATTATGTGTTAATCATTAAACCCAGAGGGTGTAGGAATTGCAGTGATAAGCATCTAAGTTCCTGTTGCCTTGTTTCTTATGCTCCTGCTGAATGGAATGAAATCTGCTCTATGCAGCAGAAGCATGTTCGTTTTGTTCGCTTGCCATTGTCACTCACTATTAACTTTACGCTGTCTGCTTTAAATGAAAGTGATTCAGGGTCATTTGGGGACCTTTTAACAAAAACATATATCTCACTTCCCTGAGTAAATGCAAAATGAACTCAGAAGGTGCTACAACCTGTTTACATAGAATCTCAACTTTTTAAGTTTTTTTTTGTTTGTTTTGTTTTTCTCCCCCAGTTGGGCTTTGTATGGCTACATATAAGTAGCTTATATTGGGAAATACTTCAGATAATTTTTTCAGCTGAAAGCTTTTTTGTTTGTTTAGAAATAAAGGGCTAATTTGTGAAGTCATGAATTGACTTGTGGAAGGCTTTAATCTAGGCAGGTGGCAGTTTTATGTCTTCTCATCTAATTCACCAAAAAGTTATTTTCAAACATTTTAATTTTATATATGAGATAGGTGGAGGAATTTTTAGTTTCTGGTAATATAGCCCATGGTAGGCCTAATTTTGTAAGGGCTTCTGAGGAAGCAAGATAACTAAATATTCTCTTGTATTTCCTTTATATTTATAACCTATTGTTTGTTTGCTATAATTCAGTTAGTATGAATTAATCAGAGACTATTTAGTAGCAATCTGTTGCTTTCATTTAGAGATGATAGGAAAGTGTATAGTGAAATTGTGATATAACTATGGTCATTTCGCTGGCTTGTAGTTGAACGTGGACCATGCCATAGGAGCCCTTAGTGAGAGTACCAATGCAATAAGACATGTTTGACTGAAAGACTTGAACAGCCTGGTAATGTACTGGCTGTGATGGTCAATAAAAAAAAAAAAAAAAAAAAAAAAAAAGAAGTATAAAGACTTCTCTCCTTTAAGAAAAAACTTGATAGTAAAAAATACAAAACTATATACAGACAGGCTTGGTTGAATATTATTAAATCTATCAGGCAAAACACTGAACTTGCATTAATTAAACACAAACATATTACTGTATTTATCAATATGTGGATATTGATATAGAGGTTTACACACTTAATACCCAGAACACCCATAGAAATGATATACTGTTATCCTATTATTTTCATTTTATAGATAAAGACCTTGAATAAGAACTGGTTAACTTAAATTTTTTAAGCTAAATTTTTTAAGCTACTTAAAGACAGAGATTTTTTTTTTTTCCACTGATACAGTGCATACTCAGTACGTTTTTCTTAAATGGAGAAAAAATTAATAGTGCTGCATTAGAATATAAATCTATATTCTTTTTACTTCAATATTTATGTACTTTTTCAAATTCTGTTTTACTTTCATTTGAAAAATATGTATCCATATGGCAGAAAGAGAAAGAGTATTGATTGATGTTATCATTTAAGCATTAGTTGATACAGACTACCTCTTTGGCCTATTTCAATTAAAATTGTTCTGTGGAATACTTCATAGAAGACCATACACAAATAAATACTATTCTTATGATGGCAAGAAATATAACTATCTAGTGAAAAATTTTTAAAACTTTTGTTTATGGAAGGTTATAAGCCTTCCTTTGTGAAAGATCAAAACCAATCAACAACAGCAATATGATGATAGTTACCAAAATATAATTGCTAGATATGTCAGGACAGTATGCAGAAAATGATAAACACTAATACTTACTAAATGTATTTTTTACCAGCTGTACAAACCTGAATCCTACTGGAGATATTATACTAGAACTAAGCATTTTTTATAATAGGTCTTTCTATGTTTTGCAATCATTATTTGCTTAACTCTAAAAATATGTCCACTATAAAATTTTGTTTTACCATCCCGTTTCTTTTTTTTTTTAAATCTTTCCTTTACTCCTTGTTCTGATTATATTTGTTAAATGTCATATATTTTCAGTTGAATCTAATAGTAAAAATTGGCTCTTATTTTGTTTTTGTTTTTGTTTTTTTTCAGCGTAACAGTATTCATTGTTTTTGCACCACACCCAGTGCTCCATGCAATCCGTTCCCTCTCCAATACTCACCACCTGGTTCCCCCAGCCTCCCACCCCCCACCCCTTCAAAACCCTCAGATTGTTTTTTTCGGAGTCCATAGACTCTCATGGTTCACCTCCCCTTCCAATTTCCCTCAACTCCCTTCTCCTCTCCATCTCCCCTTGTCCTCCATGCTATTTGTTATGCTCCACAAATAAGTGAAACCATATGATAATTGACTCTCTCTGCTTGACTTATTTCACTTAGCATAATCTCTTCCAGGCCCATCCATGTTGCAACAAAAGTTGGGTATTCATCCTTTCTGATGGAGGCATAATACTCCATAGTGTATATGGACCACATCTTCCTTATCCATTCGTCCGTTGAAGGGCATCTTGGTTTTTTCCACAGTTTGGCGACCGTGGCCATTGCTGCTATAAACATTGGGGTACAGATGGCCATTCTTTTCACTACATCTGTATCTTTGGGGTAAATACCCAGTAGTGCAATGGCAGAGTCATAGGGAAGCTCTATTTTTAATTTCTTGAGGAATCTCCACACTGTTTTCCAAAGTGGCTGCACCAACTTGCATTCCCACCAACAGTGTAGGAGGGTTTCCCTTTCTCCACATCCTCTTCAACACATGTTGTTCTTTGTCTTGCTGATTTTGGCCATTCTAACTGGTGTAAGGTGGTATCTCAATGTGGTTTTAATTTGAATCTCCCTGATGGCTAGTGATGATGAACATTTATTCATGTGTCTGATAGCCTTTTGTATGTCTTCATTGGAGAAGTGTCTGTTCATATCTTCTGCCCGTTTTTTTCTTTATATGATTGTCTGTTTTGTGTATGTTGAGTTTCAGGAGTTCTTTATAGATCCTGGATATCAACCTTTTGTCTGTACTGTCATTTGCAAATATCTTCTCCCATTCCGTGGGTTGCCTCTTTGTTTTGTTGACTGTTTCCTTTGCTGTGCAGAAACTTTTGATCTTGATGAAGTCCCAAAAGTTCATCATTGCTTTTGTTTCCTTTGCTTTTGGAGACATACCATCCCCTTTCTTAAAGAAGATAAACATAAGATGTAAAAGGTAAAGAGATTTATCAGCATGGCTTAGACACAAAAAGAAGAGTAGAGTGTAAAATACTTACTCTAACCAATTAACCGGTTGTAATAGATGTCCAATTTTTATGTAACGAGCAAAGACATTTAACTTAAAATCATTTACAGACTATTCCAGATTATCTATAAAAAAGTCAGAAAATTGATTGATACCTGGAATTAATTTGTCATAATTTAGAGTGAAAGCAACAGTCTTCTGATACCATCTTAAATCCTTTAGATTCATATGTATTGCAGAAAGTGAATTATAACCATAGAGAAATTGCTAAAAAATTAAAATTTATTTAGGCCTTTGTTTTGTCTGTGTTACTTTCACTCCTTCTTTCAGTATAAATTTAGAATTTTTTTTTACATGGTTGTAATTAATAAAATGAATACTATTTTGCTTTTGTCATTATTTTTATATTTTAGTGGGTACAAATATTTTATAGATTAATATGTCATGTTTCAGTAAAATAATCTAGTATTTTGGAAGTTTATTTTGTGACTTATTTTTTCCTTATCTTTCTAATAACAAAGCACTGCATATTTTTAATATGTATTCTTTTAAGATATTTTTGAATGGATACACTGGGTTAAAGGCTAGACTTGTTTGTATAGATCTTGATACATATTACTGGGGTACGTGACAAAATAATTATTCTGATTTATATTTCTACTATACATGTAGCTTTGACAACAAACAAAAACATTTGTAATATTCTTTAAAATGTAATATCTGATAATAGAGTTAGTATGTGGTTTAACTTTTATTTTTTGTTAGTTAGGTATATATATTTTATATTTTTTCTAATCTGACTTTCAGAATTTCTGATAGCTTATTGCTCCATTAGTATTGTGAGCATTTTAAAATATCATATGGATACAAAGCCTTTATCTATTGCTATCACTTTCTTTTTAAAATTTTCACTGAAGCAAAGTTGTGCATTTTCATATGAGAATTTGGCAGTCCTTTGTGTGATCTCTTATATCACAAAGTTTATGAAAATGACAGACATTGAAGACAAACAAATGATTATAAATAATTGAGCCAAGAATTACCTCTAGGTAATAGATTTCCAACTGATGTTGCCATTGTTGACTATAACAGACAAAATGCTCATGTTATATAAACGATATGATGTCATTGTATATGCACTGAGTTCTGTCCATAGCTGTAATATTAACATTTGGTGGGATTTTGAAAGGTTATTAAGCTTAATTTTAGGTTCTATAATGTGTGTTTGTATTAGTGTTGTTTAAACAGTATACATTGAGACATCAAATATACTGTCAGATATTATTAAGCAAAATCCAATAAAGTAAAAAAAAGTAATAATTGCTTTATGAAAAATATTTTCAGTTTAGTAAAATGTATTCTTTTCTATGTGTGATAGCAAAATTAAAATATAAATACATATATAAAATGAAAGCCCCTGAACCAAATTTCACATTCTGTTATTTTATCTAGTTCACTACATAATCTTCCATACAGCTTTACCTAATTTCCACTTAAATCTGTAATTAATTTCATTTATTTTCAATTCTTCTGTTTTTAGGTTTATAAGTTTGATTTGATTCTTATTTACAAACTCCATTTATCTGTTGGAATCCTCAATTTGTGAGATATGTGTGTGTGTATATATATATATATATTTGGTTAAAGATAGTAGCCACAATTATCTTTAAGTCTGTGTCTGGTAACTCTAATATTGAATCATCTGTGAGCCTGTTTTTATTATTTGTTTTTTTCCCATTATTTATTCAAACAAGCCAAGCATTTACCTCTTCCCATACTGTTTTGTTTTATTTCCAATGTAGTCTTCTCTTTTTATCCTTAATGTTTGCCTAGTTCACTCCTACTCATTCCTTTAGTCTTCTCAACTTTGGTAATTTATCCATTCCACAAATATATAAGAGCATTTTACTTGAAAACCCATTAAAATACTATTTTTAAAGATTCTGCTCTCCATTCTCCAAAATAAATTATCTCCCATTATTCTGTTTCAAAATTTCTTTTTAATTCATTAAAATTATCTAAAAATCTTATATTTATTTTCATTTTTGTTTAATAATCAATTTCCATCTGCCCCAATCCCCATTTTCTTGTTTACATTATCATTATCTACTCATTAATATCCTATAATACATTACCAATTTTCTTAATTTTATAAGTTCATTAGGTAATAAAATGAGACAAAGAATTCATTTTATGTGTCTATATTTCAATACAACTTTTGCTCTGACTATATTAATAATAAGAACATTAGCTTAAAATACATATTGGGATAGACATTGAGATTCCTGAATTCAGCTGAACACATAAAAAAATGTTATTTTTCTTTAAATTATTAACAAGTTAAGTGACTAATTATAGCTACTATCAGAAATGAAGTACATTTAAATCATGATAAGTAAATTGAAAAGGGAGAAAAAGTCATTCATTTTGATAAAGGGATTCAAATTTCCTCATCATGTTAAAATTCAATTATGTACATAATTAAAATGTGTCTCAATAAGTAAATTATTTTTAAGCATATACACATATGGTATGGTTTTCAGTGTGTATGTGCATATGCATGCATGTGTATGTAGAAGAAATCAGGCATAATACATTAATTTTGCTTTTTTACCATTTGAGAGTGAAGGTAAGAGGAATATTTGGTAAATCATTATATGAAGAGCTTTACATATTGAGAATGAAGAAATCATAGGTACTACCACATCGTAATGGCAGGGTAGAGTAAGAGCAAAAGGTTACTGGGATTTTTTAATATTTTGTTATTTGGTTTATTTTTGTTTTTTATTTTTTTGTTTGTTTGTATGTTTGGTTTGCTATTCATTTTCATGGTGTTTATTTTTAGCTCCCAATATCTATCATTATGCCTTGTCCCACTCATACTGCAACATAAATAATCCCCTGTAGTCCAGTAGCTTTAACAGGGTTTTAGAATCCTGGACTCTAGTTAGAAGAAGAAGAAAGGGACTCTTTTTCTTTTACCATCTTGACCTGGAAGGGTTACACATCAATTCTGCTCATAGTCCTTGGTGAGGATTACTTACATCGTCCCCACCTAGATTCAAGGTGTGCCTGGCAGGGCAACCCCTTTTTAGTGATGACTTTGTACTTTGCAAGAGATGCACACATCATTTTCCTTTCCCTTTCAGCACATGTTTCTTGTTGTTGCTGCTGTTTTGTATGTTTTGTTTTGAAGTAAGCTGTAGGCCCAGTGCGGGGATTGAACTCACAACCCTGAGATCAAGCCAGCCAGACATCCCTAGTATTCCCCCCACTCCCAGGAAGCTGTTCCCAGTACAGTAGTAGAGTACATGACCTTTATGTAAACTACCCAGGGAGGCCCAATCCTCATCACAGAAAATTATTCAGAAGTAGGAGGAAAGAAAAAAAAAAAAAGGACTCTTCTAGAGTCACTTCATGCAATGAAACATTTATTAGGTCTTGAGTCTTACTATTCTTGGAGCCAGGGCTACTAGAGATGTTTTGAAACCAAAATTGCAATGGAAATAATACATGGGAATTTAAGCCTGAGAAATGGACCAAAGGAAACATTAGCAGTGATACTTTAAATTTCTGAATCCAGCTATATCTATGGAATTTTGATTTATACAAACTAAAGCAATTTTCCATTTTATTATTATTGAGTTTGAATTGAGATTTCTTTCACCTGTAATTTTAAATTTCTTAATTGACAAAAGCTTTTAATTTTTAATTGGAGAGAACAAAAAATATTTTAGGGAAGAAAGAAGATACTGGCAATATTGAAAGTGACATTGATTATGATGATAATAATTGATTGAACTTTTGATATAGTTATTGAAACTAGGTCATCACTAGTATTTATGTGTTAAATCTATTTCATTGTTAGAGCAATACATATGTAGAACTATAGGCACAATGGTTTGAAGGTAAATGTTTAACAACTGCCTCTAAATATTATTCCAACATGAATACAGTCTGATATTTTTGCTTACATTAATGAGTAAGACAGAAGTGAAACAATGTTTGACATACATTGGAATTTTGCTTGTTTGTCGGTGACATGGTAATTTATTTGCCCAATCATATCATAGTTTTCAAAAACAACATATTTGAAATTATATGTATATATTATAATTTGAATTTATTTAATAGCTCTTTATAATTACATGAAACCTATTTATAATTGAGTGGCTACTAATATTACACTTTTAAGTTTAATGTGTTACTAATATTCTCAACATCACTTTCTTAAATATAGATCCTCAACAAAATAATGTATATTTTAAACTTTATAGGTTTTTGCTGATTTCCTTGGTGTGAATACTCCTATCATGGTCAGTTTCAGATTATCAAGGTGAAGTCACTGAATGCTCTCTGAGTGTAACAAAATGCTATTATTACAAAAATTAAAATGAAAAAATTCCCATAATATCGTTAGTTCATAAAGTCTCAAATAAGAAAATGGAAATATTAAATCCACCATATTAGTCAATATGTTATATTTCATATAAAGATCACATTTAAACATTATTATCCTATTCCAGTATAGGAGCAGTTACACAGAAAGATGGGCTATCTACCACCTAGGAATAAAAAACGTATGGTCAATTTCTTTCATTCTTTCTTACCCCCTCCCACCCTTACTACCATTTCAGACCTTTCCAGGAAACTTCTTGGTTGACCTAACAATTTTAAAAAGTTTTTTTTTTTTAATCTCTACCCCTAGAGGACGTTAAAAGATATTTCTCTTTTTCATGGACACCTTGATAGATTTTTAATAGCCCCATTAGGAATAATGGACCAGATTTTCCCTGATAAGAATGACACATTTTTTTCTTCATTTATCTAATACCTGTCCAAACTTGATGGGTTTCTGTTTTTTGTTTATTTGTCTCTTTGTTTGGGCAGTGCTTTTATAAAAACTTTCTGTTGGGGGTATCACCAGGATTTAAAATGGTTTCAAACTGACACTTTCTCATATAGTCCTTCTTTCTTGTGTAGAAAACACATGTACATATTTTTATCCAGACAGACTCTGAAAGTGAAAGTCAATCCCAACCCTGTTTTAATTCACTACTTTATAGAAGAGCAGTTGGAAATAAATCATATTTCTGGCAGATGGAATAAGTTAAGGTTACCTGCTCAGATGGCTAAAACTTTTTAGCAATATTTTTGGAGAAGACATGGTTTTTCATTTGCCTAAATTTCAAATATCCAAATAGCCTCTTTCTTACTGAGTTGCCCCCCTCAAGTTTGCATTTCACAGAGATGGTTTAGATGAGAATTTCCAGAGAAGATTGGGTAGAATATTTACATCTCAAAAGCACAGAGAAAGAATGCCAGTTCCTTCAGGAAGTGCTTTTGTTTCTTAAGGCCAGAATTTTTCAACATAAGCTTTCATTTTGAGAAGAATAGGTGAGATTTGGGGATTGTTTAAAATGATTGATTTGAATCATTTCTAGAGCTGCATTTCTGGTTTTGTAAACAAGTGTAAGATAAGAAGAGTTGTTTTTAATTCTTCAAAGAATTGACTTGTAGCCTGAATGACATCTGGAGGTTGAACTGCCCACCCAACTAAATTATCCTCAGTTTGCTTCTTTATACCCGGGAGAAGTTCTTCAGCTAAAATGGGATGATTAAAAGGGCTTTCTCTTCCAAATCTTTTTCTTTCCCTCTAGGTACATTTAGCTTAGGGGAGAAGGTCTAAGAGAACTTCTTGTCAGGCTCTGAGTATCAGCTTTCAATTTGGCTGACTTTGGACCACTGAGATACTTATAAAAAATCCTTTGAAATATCTTGTCAGAAAAACAAACAAACAAATAAACAAACAAAAACACATCAGTTTCTGCCTAGGACAAACAGTAAATATTCCTGGCAGTATTGAAGGATACATAAACCTAAGAGGCATTCCCAAAGAGGATAGAGAAGGTGTTACCTCCCAAGATCCAGAGCTACTCCCAAAGATAACCAAAAGAAAGAGACATTTCTTTTTGGCTATTTAAGGAAATAACAAAGCAGTTGACTGGAAAATCCCTCTTGCTTTTGGTAATCCTGAGAGGGGCCCATATAGGGGCCCTCCTTCAAGAGTATATACACAGGTGCCTGTAAGGTGGTGGACTTTTGTTTTTATGGTCCTATTGTAGAAAGACAATTCAGACAGAGGATTAGTAGACTGAGTACTCAGGTAAAGGAAGACAGAGAGAAGCAGTAGCAGTTATCCCAGTCTGATAGTCCTATTTTTTATGTCTTTAATTTGTCACTAGGCTTTTCTAGCAAATATTTCAATGAAGCTATTTTGGAATTTTGAACGCTTCTGGGGGCTTCTGGATGCCAATTAAAATTGATATCCAATTCTGTTTGTTTTGGGAATTCTTATTTTCAAGTGTACTTCTTAAATGAATAATCTTGTCTAATCTGACCATTATAATTCTGGTTTGTCATTAGCAAGATTTTTTCATTTTTGTAGATATCTGTGTCTTCTGAGACCCACATTTCTTAGATGTAAAATAAGCAGGTGTGCCAGAATGTGGCACTCTCAGATCTTTGGAATATAAGGATTCCATTTCTTGTAGGTAAGCCTTGGGTGTCTCAGAGCAAAATTAATAATATCTACTAGGGATGAGTCACTGGGTTGAGGATTATGTGGCATTTTACAGTATACCTCATTACATGGAAATTTTCATAAGGTTGGCAGGTAACCCAGTATCAATCTTAACTCATTTCATGGCCACCTAATCCTAGCATGAGAGTCTTCGAGTTAGGTGGCAAGTGCCCTAACAGCTTTAAAGTGCTTGACCCATGTCCACCAATTTTGTGGCTTTGGCTTTCAAGTTTCCCATTAACAATAGCCTTTATATCATATTCCCATTAACAGAAACTAGCAGTAACCTGGACAAGAGATGGCATTGTGTGCCCCACCAGCAATTTCCAATGTGGAACTGAGGACAGGGGAAAGATCCCAACAAGTGAGGACTACAGACTTGGGGATTGGGGATTTGATTGGGGTTTCTAATCAAATAAAAAAATGTAGACTGAACAACCCATAGTTCCCAATATGGCATCTGGGTACTGAACCAAGAGCTAGGGGCTTAGGTTTGACCTGCCCTGGACTAGAAAGCCAATTAGATCATAAGCTCAATGCAAAGAAAGCAGAACTCAGAACTGAGAGGAACTTACCTCTTGGCCCTAGGAAATGGCAAGAAAAATTCAAAGGATTCATGAGTAACAGTGCCTGTGTTACTTGTTATCCCCCAAAACATACACATTTCCTTCAGATCCTGTCACTGACATCAAAACTGTTAAAACAAAACAAAATTCATCAGTTAATTCTAATTATCTTATTTTTTTTATTCAATGATTCATGAATTGGGCAGCATTCCATCCAGCAGATAGAAGGGGGCTCTGAGAAATGGTAAAAACTAAAAACTTCTATTGACCAAAGAGAATAGGACTAAGAAATTATATTAGAAGAAGTCTGATTGATTGTAACAAGGTCACTTTCTTTCAGGGAATGATGAGGTCCATCAGGCAGATCACCTTACTAGTGCTGACCAGATGATTCCTTATGGACTGGTTTAAGATTCCATTTCTGGGAGTGGCCAAAACTGTAATTAAGTTAAATTGTGGTTTGATGAAATGAGGCTTAGCATAAGTGGCTCCATTTTGGACCTTTTGTTTTATTTTTAACACACTACAATGAAGCTGAGGTGTGGACATACCCTGCACTTTTCCTTGGGTTAAGGGTGTGTGTGTGTGTGTGTGTGTGTGTGTGTGTGTGTGTGTACACTTTAGGTAATGCCAGGACAACTCTTCACAGTGAAGTCATCCACACAACATCTTTTTTCACTCTTAACTCTCTTGGCCCTTTTATGCCTTCACAATGTGTTTAAGAGACACAGTGTGTAATTGATTTTTGACAACATCCTTTGTGAAATCTGCATATGATTTCGTATCTGCTTTGGAATATAGCATCTATTAGATCTTATTTAAGATCTTAAAAGAAAACTTGCATTTTAATTGGTCATTACACTATAAATGTGGGTACCATCATGAGATTTTTCTAATCCACTATCAAAAGCTGTTCTCATGCCTTACATTCCAACAAAGGAAAATTTACACATACATGCACAAACATACATATGGGTACATACATATGTCACATGTACCACATATTCATCTTATTTTAAAAAGTTAGAAAATACAAATAGACAAAAAATCATAAAAGATGAAATGAAACCCATCCAAAATTCATCTCCCAGGAAAATCTGCTTTGTACATTTTATTTTGCCCACACACAAGTAAAAACATGTATAGAAATAGACTCCCTTAATCATCCTCTAGGACCTGTGTTCTCTCCCTCTCCTCTCTTTATTTTTTACATTGTGGTCTTCATTCCCTGTCAGCGAATACAAATGATTTCATTTTAATGCCAGTATGTATTCTAATCATGAATATATTTATATTTCCTGAACTGATCCACCATCATTGAATATTTGGGTGGGGTTTTTTGTTTCTATGCTAACTACACAACTATGAACAAATTATATGTGTATCATTTATGTTTTTTTCCTTAGAAAGGTATACCTCTTTTATTAACCAAATAATATTGCCTCTTTGGGTATTCATTTGCATTTCAATAGATTTTGTGCCATAAGCCAAAAGTATACATTTCTAAAATAGAATTCAGGTATCAGTTAATGGTAGAGGTGTATATTTGGGGGACATACTATTTCTTTCTCTTCCTTGAAAATCTTAGTAATTAGTTGCTTGTTACTGCCTACTCATAAATCTGAGTCAAATTATTTATGTTATTTATATAATAAGCCCTCCTTACTAATATTTTGGCACTTAGTCTAAAACCAAGAAATATTTCTAAAAATCTTCATTTACACTGATCCATAGAAATTTTAGGTACTTATATAAAATTTATTTTAACTTCTCACACCTGCTAAATTAGATTAGTAATCTTATCCACCATTCTTTCTCTGTATTGCATTGTTTCATTCTTTTGGATTATTCCAAAAATTCTCTGCCAGATGATTATGAAATAAACAATTAAAGAAGAGAAACAAAATTGAAGGTGATGTACCATTTTTTTTTCCAAAGTCCAATGCAACATGAAGGAAAGTATAGGCTTTTTAAAATACATATTTCAGGTGTTTGATCATTTCTTCCTTTCTAATTTTGAGGATATTTTGCAAATTTTAGATAAATATAATAGCGATATAGAACTCACATGCTTTTGTTTTTCTGGAATTACACATTATAAGCCACTTGCATAAGAAAAATTTGTATTATTAATGTAGATGATTTTGAAATATAGTGCTAAGAAAAATTTGTATTATTAATGTAGATGATTTTGAAATATAGTGCTAAGGATGACAATTATACTCTGGAATAATACTCTTATTGAAGTAACATTTAGTCTCTCTTAGATAACCACACATTTGGGCAATATAGTATTAAAGATAACTACTTTAAGACTAAGAATGTACACTTTTAGAAAATAATGATCTAGACTGTTCAGTAAGATGTGCAAAATTATAGAATGTATTTAATTATCAAAGTTGGGAATTTAAAAATTAGATCTAAAATTTTTCAAATAACTATCTTCAAAAGTGATCTAATTACATTTTCCCCTTTAGTACAATTGTTTCTCTACGTGGTTTGCTTAACAAAATATAAATAAACTGACAGGAACAAAAATAAAACTCAAATTGTTTCTGTCAAAAAAGGTAACAAGTCTGTGATATATGCAGGGAAAAAAAAGCCAAGGCAACTTTTAAAAACTGCTAATTGGATAATATTTAGAGAGCCAGTATTTTACTTAATATTTGATATCACTGAATGGAACTCCTTGTCATGAGGCTTTCATAATATATATATTATTGGAGAGGAAAAAAAAAAAAAAGTGATCCTGTGCCTTTAATTTCCCTTTCTGAGAGAGGGAAGGCTGCACACCACTGACAGGCTCACTTGTTCCCGTCTTTAATGTGCAATCTGTTTTCTCCAGCGGAGGGCACTCAGTGTATCACAAACTCAAGCATTAGCACCAACAAGCTCTGAGCATCATCAGTCTCTGGAAAGCCTTCTGAATTAGACAAGGGCTGCCTCTCAGCACAGCTACAAAACACTTTAAACCTGACCAGCTAAATGGATAAACCTAGCCTGCATAGCTTTTAAACTGGGGTCTCATACAGCACAGGAGGCCTACTTGCTTCAAGAACTGAAAATCCAGAGGATGAATTGCTTTATCTGGGAATGGCAAAAGCCAGCACAATAAGGAATGCCAGGTATTCTGAAGATTTTCTTTTCTTTTCTTTCTTTTTCTTTTTCTTTTTTTTTTTACCTCTCTTTTTACAGAGAAGTTGGTTACCTTCGAAATGGGCTGTAGCTTTTTTGCACAGATTGCCAATTACTGCTGATGGGTCTCTGGTGAATTACACAATGGTCCTCAGAGCTTAGAGGCCCTCCCCCTCCCCCCCAACAGCTTCCTTCTCCCTGCCCCCCACCATCCCACCCCATGCTGATTTTTTTTTTCATATATGTATATATATTTTTTGCCTGTCCTCTCCGGGGAAGTTTGTATGGGGCTACTAGCTCACATGCGGGATCAGAATGGTGTGAATGACAGCCGCACTGTGTCATGAAGGTGGTGGTGGTTTCAGCAAGAGAGACCAAATAAGAAGAAAGCTGAGAGAGGGGGGATCCGTTTTTGGATGACAAAGGATGGGTAAGTGAACTTTTGTTGTTTCCTTCTTACCAAAGCTGATCCTCTTGGCTTCCTATTCTCAGTCGCGGCATTAGCTGATAAAAGACGGGAAAACAGGCAAAAAGCAGCAGCCTCTGAGTTTGCCAGTTGACTCAGTATAGTTGCTATTATATTTTTAGATCGTTTTCCTTTTAGTAGTTTTTTTTTTCATAATACGTAAATGCATAACACGGACTTAAACAGACTCTAGAGAAATATCTTTAAGACTGTCTCTTCTGTATGTGTTTCTACAGCGTGGGAATTGAGCATGAGATAAATATTGTGTTTGCTTCTATTTCTTGATAATATTAACCACGCTTGTATTTCTGGTCGCTGTCAGGAAGATTGTTAACACTTTACTGCGTGTGTGTAGGGGTGGGGTCGTTACTTTACCAGAGGTCGCACAAGGGTTTGTTTTATCTTTAAAGCTGTATCCTGAACACAGCTTCCAAATTTCCAGCAGTCATTTGCCAGTCTTATTTTTTCAAGTGTGACTGGCTTTTTTCCCCCCTTTCTCCTGTCTGGAAGAGCTGGAATGTATTTCAATGAGATTGTAGCTGGCGAGAGGACAGAGAGCAAGATCAGGTTTCAAATTAAAAACAAAACAAAACAAAAAACTGGTTGAGTAAAAGAAGGAGAGTTTTTTGATTAGAGGTTTGGCTGATTGCCTCTTGGTTAAAATATGAATATTTAAGAGAAATAAATTACACAGAGGGTTTTTTTTTCCCCTACCGCTAAGAAATAATAAATCTACTATTGACAGAGGAAAGAAGTCCCTTACCATGCAATGATTTGGAAATGCAGCACAAGTACCAATACATTACAACTTTGCAGGTTTTCTGAAGTTAATAGAGGTAGGGGAGGAAAAAAAAAAGTCAGTGAGAAATTTGAGCAGGTCCGGATGGAGGGGAGGGGATATAGTAATCTACTGCTTCACTCCTTGTTTACCCCCCAAATTTGCAAAAGCAACTATTAAAAAGAACAGCAAAACTAATACTATACAAGATTATTTTGCATTCTATGCAAATACTTAATAAGAATTTGACAATCTTAACTTTGGACTCTTCTGCATTATATCAGTAGTTAGGGTTCTGAGCTGGTATATCCCTGGGCAGGGGAGCCACAGTAGGCAGATCTTCCTGAATGCCGAGAGCATTTATGCTCATTAACACATTGAGAGTACCATGCACTGTTATTAGTTTTCATACCCTGCTTCATTGGCTGCCCATACTTGTCCCAATGCCATTTTTTCGAGCTTATGCATTGTTACTCCATTATGCAATAAGGATACAATTTCAGTCAGCGCAAACTTGGGTTACCTTGACAGCTTACTGAAGCTCTTTTGTCAAATCTAAGCTTGTTTGCTCAACTAGGAAAGATGTACAAGTATGGGGTTTTCTAAGTCACATTTTTGCCATTACCAGAAGACTTGGTACTCTTCCCTTTTGATACTGATGTTCAACAGCGTGACTAGCCAAATATTGTTGTTATGACAGTGTTGGCATTAAGTGATAAGACAGGCTGTGTGCTTTTCAGTGTTGATGAACATATGAACTCATGAAACTCGGGAAGGCTTTTCTTTAGTTCACGGCACTGTGGTGATTTGAAAATCAAGGAAGAATGAAGGAAACCTCATGGTAGAAAACATGCAACACTGAAGAAAACAAGACTTCAAATGTTAAATTCATTGTTCTTATATCAACTGTCCCATTACTACACTAGATGAAATGTCCCTGATATCAGTAAGCTGGTGGTGATTTATATTAATAGCTTTACAATGTGCATTTGTCTTCTTTTTTAATATTGTAGGTTTCCGTTTAATTACGCAGCTGAGAGGCATGCGTGTGGTGCTAGTGCTACTTCCTACACTGCTGCTTGTTATGCTCACAGGGGCTCAGAGAGCTTGCCCAAAGAACTGCAGATGTGATGGCAAAATTGTATACTGTGAGTCTCATGCTTTCGCAGATATCCCTGAGAACATTTCTGGAGGGTCACAAGGCTTATCATTAAGGTTCAACAGCATTCAGAAACTCAAATCCAATCAGTTTGCCGGCCTTAACCAGCTTATATGGCTTTATCTTGACCATAATTACATTAGCTCAGTGGATGAAGATGCATTTCAAGGGATCCGTAGACTGAAAGAATTAATTCTAAGCTCCAACAAAATTACCTATCTGCACAATAAAACATTTCACCCAGTTCCCAATCTCCGCAATCTGGATCTTTCCTACAATAAACTTCAGACATTGCAATCGGAACAATTTAAAGGTCTTCGTAAACTCATCATTTTGCACTTGAGATCTAACTCATTAAAGACTGTGCCGATAAGAGTTTTTCAAGACTGTCGAAATCTTGACTTTCTGGATTTGGGTTACAATCGTCTTCGAAGCTTGTCCCGAAATGCTTTTGCTGGCCTCTTGAAGTTGAAGGAGCTCCACTTGGAGCACAATCAGTTTTCCAAGATCAATTTTGCTCATTTTCCACGTCTCTTCAATCTCCGCTCAATTTACTTACAGTGGAACAGGATTCGCTCCATTAGCCAAGGCTTGACATGGACTTGGAGTTCCTTACACAACTTGGATTTATCAGGGAATGACATCCAAGGAATTGAGCCGGGCACATTTAAATGTCTACCCAATTTGCAAAAATTGAATTTGGATTCCAACAAGCTTACCAACATCTCACAGGAAACTGTCAATGCATGGATATCATTAATATCCATCACTTTGTCTGGAAATATGTGGGAATGTAGTAGGAGCATATGTCCTCTGTTTTATTGGCTTAAGAATTTCAAAGGAAATAAGGAAAGCACCATGATATGTGCAGGACCTAAGCATATCCAAGGTGAAAAAGTTAGTGATGCAGTGGAAACATATAATATCTGCTCTGAAGTTCAGGTGGTCAACACAGAAAAGTCATACCTGGTACCCCAAACGCCCCAGAAGCCTCTGATTATCCCTAAACCTACATTCTCCAAATCTGACCCTACCCAGCCCACCCTTGAAACACCAAGCCCTTCCCCAGGGTTTCAGATTCCTGGCGCAGAGCAAGAGTATGAGCATGTTTCATTTCACAAAATTATTGCAGGGAGTGTGGCTCTGTTCCTCTCAGTGGCCATGATCCTCTTGGTGATCTATGTGTCTTGGAAACGCTACCCAGCCAGTATGAAACAACTTCAGCAACACTCTCTTATGAAGAGGCGGCGGAAAAAGACCAGAGAGTCTGAAAGACAAATGAATTCCCCTTTACAGGAGTATTATGTGGACTACAAGCCTACAAACTCTGAGACCATGGATATATCCGTTAATGGATCTGGGCCCTGCACATATACCATCTCTGGCTCCAGGGAATGCGAGGTATGAACCATGATCCTCCTAAAAGCATTTCTACTTCGGGGAAGGAGAGGTAAATGTTTGAAGCTCTAGAGATGTCTCTAATCACTAGAAAGATTAATGACCCTTTTGCTTTTGGGTTTTTGCTCAGTGTGAAAGGTTACTTAATTAAATTACAACCACCAGGAAATTGACTGTTTTTGTTTTTGTTTTTTTTTTAATGGTTGAAACTTGAAAGAAGTTCATTCAAGGATGAGATTAAGTTGGAATAAAGCACTATGTTAAAACATCTGTTTTTTAACAGTTTGTATACAGGGGTTGGACTTACAAACACACATATACACAAAACTCTTTTCATTCTAAAATTAATGTCTGGTTCTTGTTGTTTGACTTCTGTAATGGAGTAAAGAGTAAAGAAGGAGGGACCAGCTTAATTTAAAAACAAAATGATTTTACCAAAATTCCAGGAGGTAATGAAGATTTAAACCAAAGAGCAATTTACCCAAGGGTTGATTTTGTTGTAAATTTTTAGTTATAATTAAAGCATGCAACAGGGATCTCACAAGGATAACTGTTTCTGTGTTACTTGCCATTTAGTTATTATACCAGCATAGAGAATGTCAGAGGCCTACTGTGTAACTGTATTAGGCTTTTAAAGATGTCTTTCTTCCTTCTTTCCTTCCTTCCTTCCTTCTTCCATTGGTTCCTTCCTTCCATTTTTTTTTTTTTTTTTAATTACTGGACATAGATCACTTTTCATAGGTTTTCTTAAGTGCTAGCTATTTGTATGTAATCAGAATAATACTTAAATTCCATGTTTTGGCTATGTCCCTGGCAACTAAAATCAGGTCATGATATTGTGGATGATTTAGCAATAACGTAATGACAGGCATAACAGGGACTGTTTGTCAATGTTGCTGTCATCCCCAAAAGAAATAATGTGTATTCTTGTTAAACTTATCCAAAACTAAGTGATGCAAATATTTATAAATAAAGAGAGAGAGATTTGAATTCTGGATATCCTCCCTTTCTGTAACATTAGCTTGAAATGAAGGCCTTCCATGTTACATTATTCTCATTTTCATGAGAATGTATTTGGATCCAGTTTCTGATTATTTAATTTTAAAGATCACTTAGAGTATCCTGCTTAGGAGTAGAAAATAGCCACAGATTTCCAAACTGTTGATAAGTAGTACTGGATGCAAATTGTTCTTTGCGTGGTAAAGTTGATCAAAAAGTACAAAGACGTGACCGCCAAGGCCTTGTTGCTGGAATAAAGTAACAGAAAGAGAAAGTTCTGGCAGTATGTTGTCTCAATATATGATTTTAGAGGATTAGTTTTTCAAAGGAAAGTTTTCATGAATGTTGAAGGAGTATTTTTCCTTTTATTACTAGTTATAGTAGTTGGAAAAAATAATTTGCTCTTTGATAATATATACCCAGTTTTTCTATAGTCCTAAAGGCAGATGCTAATGAAAATGTTTTCAGACAAGGCACTGAGTTTGAAATATTCTCAAACCTAGTAGAATTTGGAATACTGAACTATTCTTTACAGAGTTCATTTTCTCCTTTCTGTGTATAACTGAAAATAAGAAAAGTAATCCCAAATAATTAATCCCTAAAAGAAACCTGTATGAGCATTTGATCTTAAAAATTAAAGAGAATAAAAGATTTTATATGAAAGTCTTAACAAGTCTTGATGCTTTTATTACAGGTTAATATTTATATACTATACATGAATATTAGTAAAACAAGTTCATCTTGTTTTATTCTAGGTTCTCTTTATATTTTGAGATCCTTTTAAAGGCTAATAATAGAAAAAGAAAATCCAGGTCCATTCATTTTCTCTTGACTTTTATAGTAGAAAAGTGATTTTTATTTAGAATAATCACCAAGAAAGAAGAAAGATTCTTAAAGCACTAGGACTTGAGTATAGTGATTCTAAAACTTACAGAGATCTTCAGTTCCAGGGATTATTCTTTCAAATACCCTAGGCTTTACCATGATAGGAACAAAATAAAAGCGTGCTTTATTCCATAAAAGCGTGTTTCAAAACACATGTTGAGACTATATATGTTTTATGGAGGGAAGTTTATGTTCATGGAATTGTAGTGGCATTGTTGGAGTTGAATGTGGTGTTAGGATATTAAATAATGAAGAATTTAATTAAATATTGTAATGAAGAGAATTGAAATGGCAGCCTTGCTAAAGTAGATCAAACTCTCCATGCCCTAAAAAGTGAAAAATGACAGGCTATCCATTTAAGACCATTAAGTCAAGGGGTCCAGTGAAGCTAGATTTGAATGATGTTAACTTGTTTTGAAATACAAACATGTAAGAACATTGCAGCAACTGCCCCCCTTTTTTGACAGGATGTTCAATCTATTATAGTTACGGGTGAACAAAGAAATGAGAAAAAGCAAATTCTTAGAAACTGTGATGACAACCATAACTTCTCCTTAGGTCTTTGTCACCACAGAGTAAAAATTCTCCTGTTGAGAAAACTTTTCTATAAAATGAAGCTGAGAGAGGAGTGATTTGTCCAAGTTTATGATTTTTTTTAAGCCTATAGAGGTATGCTGAGTTTTAATCTGGTGTTTTTATAAACCTCACATATCAATAGCTTAGAAAAATAGTCATTAATATATTTATAATATAATTTTGTGAGTTGGGGCTTTTTTTTTTTTTTTTAAATTCAAAACACCAAACTTTACCCAATAAAGCCATAAATATTTAACTAGAAAACTTAGCACTAAATGCTAATTTTCTAAGATAGTGCCTTGGAAAAAACTACATTAAACTGAAAATTCCACCTATAGAACAGTTACATTTAGTTACCATAATCTAAATACAGTTAAAATATTTGTTTTGTCTATTTCTTTGAAGAAGAAAATAAAAATATTAAGACCCCTAATTAGAATGGTGCCTGTGAGCTAACACACAAATATAACATTCAATAAGTGAATAACTTTGGCTCTATTCTTTATAAGTTATAATTTTGAAAATTCCACATGCACATTCTATGCTAATACTTTGAAGGAGAATATTATAGTACCTTAGGCAGTAAAAATCTCTTATATCTATAAAAGAAGAACAGAGTAGATAGTTCTGAATAATTAATATGATATATGGCACAATTCTAACAGATATTTACATCTCAATCATCATACCTTGAGTGGAGCAGTGTGCTTGGTTGAACTCATTTAATTTGTCTATCCTCAATATGTGCTCAGAAAGAACTTAAAGCCAAAAGGATACAGCTTTGCCTAAAGCTTAGTAAGTTGTTATTAAGAGAAAATAGCAAAAATCCCAAAACAAAACAAAAAAGAGAGAGAGAGAGAATTGCAATACATACTTTTGAAAATAGTTTGTGAAATTTTGCGTAGCTTTATCTCGCTAAAAAGTATTACCAGAATTATGAAGTTACTATATTCTGCCTACAAAATTTTACTTTAAACTTACACAGAACAAATTTTGACTACCTGTTTTTCTAGGATACGTTGTATCAACTGAAAATAGCAAGGACCTTTATAAAATTAGTCATTGTGAATATAGGAGAGGAGAGAACACTTTCTCTTGCGAATTAAAAAAAAAAAAGGAACTGGTGAAACCTTAAAATGAATGAATAAATGAAAGAATGAAAGTGGTTTCTAAAGAAATCCTCTACCCAATGGATTTTAAAAGTTAACTAATTGAGATATAAAATTTAGTAATCCCATAATGCTAATAGGGCTACCATTAGGAAAATAGGAGTATAGGTGACATTTGATATTTATTTCCCAAATATTTGATATTTTAGTAAACAATTCTTCAAAATCAAGTAAAATATATATATAATGGTTGTAATTGGGCTGATGTTATTTCTTTCACTGCTGTGCAATAGGTGGTATAGACCATTTCTAACACTTTATATTTATTGAATATATTATGTCAGATCCTAACTATTGATTTAAGAGGGATTATTAACTTCTTCTTACACTTTAGAAATTGGCATTTTAAAGTATACTAAATGAGGGTGCGTGAGTGGCTCAGTCATTAAGCGTCTGCCTTCAGCACAGTTCATGCCTGGGATTGAGCCCCACATAGGGCTCCCTGCTCAGTGGGAAGCCTACTTCTCCCTCTCTCACTCCTTGTGCTTGTGTTCCCTCTCTCGCTGTGTCTCTCCCTGTCAAATAAATAAATAAAAATCTTAAAAAAAAAAATAAATAAAGTATACTAAATTAATTTCCAAGAACTAAAAAGTGTAATGTGTTCAGAGGATTTCTAAGTGAAGTAAGCCCAATATCCTTGAGTTTAACTTGTACTTTACCAATACAAAACTATAGAAAATAAACTTCATTTTGGTGGCTTACTACTGCTGTGTTATGTCAAAATGTTATAACGGAAACTCTGCTTTGTATATTCACATAACGTATATTTATGTGTGTGTATATGTGTGTGTTTGTATGTATGTATGTGTATGTGTTCATATACACGGAGAGAGAAATATATTTCCATTAAAGTTCCTTTCTGTTTTGGACATTTGAAATATTTGTGAAAGAATCTTGGGTTGTTATCAGAATTTGTTCGTTAGGAAACATACTTCTTAAGAGAAGTAAACCTCTCTAAAAGAGAAGTAAACCTCTCTAAAATTAGTAGTATTTCATATTTAGATAGTCTTAATGTTCTTCTCTTTTTCAAAAAGCAGAATTTAAGCTACACATTGTCATTTTTGGTGTGACTCTGGGCTAGTCACTTCCTTTCTCTGTGATCCATCACTAAATGAGTATATGCAACTAGCACAATATATCCCAACTCCAAGCATCCCTTAGACTAGTAAACTTTGTAAACTCTGCGGTCATTTTCAGGACAAAAAGGGCAAGATGGGATATGGAGGAAAAGCTGAGTTATTTATATTCATTGGCAGTGAGAAAGAAAGAACTTGAGTTAATAAAAATTGGCATGCTCAGGTGAGGAACATTATAATTTCTTTATGCTTGAGGGGAAACTTCATAATGCACATGCATGTGCGCATATGCATATATGCTAGCACACACAAACACATTTATGTATCTTTTAAATTCTGGCAAGTAACTAGTTACTTTGAGAGCATTTAAAATATGACTGATTTTTTTTTTTTAAATCTATTGTCTGAATCTGATTCAATTAAAATCTATTTGTGAATAGAGCTTTCATTAGAATATGCAAATGGTAGTGGTGAAGAGTGACAGTTTCCAAGAAAGCCTGACATGGTTAATTTAGGAAAGATATTAAATTGATGATAAGGGCTTCAATTACTTTTTTTAGAATAAGTTTACATTAGCATGTCATGGACAAAATTTTACTAAGATTCCAAATTGAAAAGTCTGACTACATTATGGTCTTAGGAATGTACAGCTTTTGACACACCCCAGTGATCTTCATGTAGTTTCAGAATTTTTCTTCTTGAGACTTGTCTGTATTCAATAAAATCTACTCATCCTAGTCTCAGGAATTACATTTATAGATAGCTTTATGCATTGGAAGTTGCTCGGTAATATTAGCATTGGGGACTTGGTGACTCATCAGAATTTTCATGTCTCTAGAGATTCATGAATCACTAAATCAAAGTGAAACACTGGCAACCTGTGTATCATCAGACAGTGGGAGTTTTGAAATATTAGTATGACTTTGGATCAGTGAAAAGCATGAAAGTGATGTTAAATATGTTTTAAAATTAAAATTGCTTTTTATAGTACCAAGAGAAGTATCATTTATCAGGTCAATTTAATAAAATCTTAATATTGTTAAAATGAAAGAGAAATTATGATGGTGTTTTTCTTAGGCGCTCCATAAGCCATTAAAAATTTAGCTGTAAATTAAAGAAAGTTGAGAAAAACCACACTACTTCCTTTGGTATCAAAATCACTACATTTTTTATAAACTGCTTTAATAAAACTCCTCAATATAAACTCCTCAATATATGCAAGCACTATGGTTCATACTCCTGCTAAATAGTTAAAAAAATAATGCTTTCACTGTCAAGAGAAATTAAGTCTTAAGCAAATGAGGATGTGGATAAATTATTTTTTAAGGGTAAGAGGTTTGACTTTAAGTCAAATCTTATAATACTTGTAAACCTAAGGTTTGGGAGTGAAAGGACGGTAAAACTAATATGCACTAACGAATGGTTAAAGTAATGGTAAGAAAATTTTTTATAAAATCAGAAAAAAAAAAAATCTTGTCCAAAAATTAAGTTTGGCTAAAAGGAACACATTGAACAATAACTGATGCCTGACCAGATAAGTAATAAACACATGCATAACTAAATAAGATTATGGTATTTAGCATTTTTTGTACAGGCTAATGAGATCTCTATATTTTAATATATAAATGATTTTATTAAATATATACAAAAGTAACTTTGAAATACAATTGTACTTAAGCAACCATGTGCAATTAAAGACCCATATATCCCACATAAATATTTCTAAAATGCTAAGATGTATATTGTATACTGATATTAAAGTAATATAAATTATACTTTTCAGTAGACACTACTTGTCCAATTCACATGTATTACCTCAAAAGAAAATATTTTGGGGAAACATTAAAACCATTTAGACATCATAATTTTGTTTCTTCTGTCATTTATCATGATTGTTTTCTGAATTTTTGGATGTCCATATCACCATCTCTTGGAAAGTTCTATTCTCTCCTTTACTTTAGTCTTTTAAATATTTACTGAATTCTCAGACCTCAGAAGGGTAAAGATATATATAATCATTAAACCTAGCAAGAAGAGTCATCTTTTTCTTTTTTTTTTAATGTAAATTCTTCTAGTAGAAGAATGTTACATTACACATTTTTGTCACATTGATTTTAAAAGAAAAAAATAAAGAAAATAACTATAATATTAAAACAAAATTTCCTGTGTAAATGTATAATTGTCATTTTTACTTAATATTTCAGTGGTTGAAATCTTCAGATCCCATTGAGCCTAAAAACTAAAAAAATAATTTTTTTGCAGTATACTTAAATATTCAAAGCAAACAAGCTAAAGTGAATATAGATGGATTTGTTTAAGAAAACTGACTCTTTTTTAGGACCTCATAAGCAAATATATACTTCCAAATAGGAATGTGTAGGGTTATGAACTGATTTCACTTTTGGGTCATTTTCAAGGTTAGTGCAAAATTATATAGACATTAATTTTGGAGTAGCAAATTATTTACACAAAGAGGAAAAATACCTGAAGTTATTTTATTTTAGAAAGACAGTTCTATTTAATTCATATTCATGGTATATTTTCATATTAAAGGTTAACAATTTTGTTTCACTGTCTTCTTTTAAGATTAAGTATTATCAGATAAAGCACTGAAATTTCACTGATTTTTGAAAGCAAACAAGAAACAGTCTGAGTTTAAATTCTGAGTTTAAATTGCTTGTTTTTAATTCTTCCCTCCTCTCTCAGGTCACATTTACTGAAGCATTGTTTTTTTCATTTTTTCCTAGTGATCTAATTATTTGCAAGGGTTGGAATTATTAAAAGTTGATTTCTTGTTTCTTTTAAGTAACTCCTATTAAATGTGCTTATGTTCAAACGAAGCCCTGAAAATATTGCCTGTTTCTTTCAGCATAAATTTAATTATTATGCATTTCATTATGAAGGTTTTGATATTTATAATTTTAAATTGACACCAGCATTGTTAAATATTTCTAATAAGACTTAAAAAAGGAATATAAATATAAATTAATTGTGTCTGAGTCTTTTTTAGTATGATCTCCACAGATGAAAAATTGTTATTTTCTTCTGTGTTTATAGGTCTGTAAAAGTAATAGCAGAGAGGTCAGCCTTAAAGTACTTTAGGTTGATGGTCAAACCATAGTATGGACCAAAATTGCATTGGTCCAGTGGTTAGATCAAGGGGTGAAAAGAAGGTCTAAGATATTTGAAACTGACTCACTTTACTTCTGTAATATTGGACAAGTAAATATGTATCTGACCTTTCTGTGATAAAATTTTTCCATCTATTGAACTGGGATAATAACTTTCCAACTAACTTGTTGAAATGATTAATGAGCTACTATTTGAAAACCACTTTGAACTCCTTCATAAAAAGCTTCAGTGTAAATATAAATGATTATTAGCCATAAGCCCTACTGTCTACTGAAAAATGCAAAATACATTGTGGCTGTATTATTTTCATTGTTATTATTAGTTATAATGATGGTTATAATACTCCCTGATGTAGAAACAAGTGTTGTGGTTACATTTTTACTAAAGTGAATAATAAACCTGACCTTTCAGTCCCTTGTCTGAGCTGTAATTTAGTTTGGGTACCAGACACACTAATATATAAATAATACCTCAGGATTGTAAAGTACTCCCTTGGCTGAACATTTTATTCACATTTCAAAGAAGGTAGCATTTACAGTTCTTTTATTAATATTAGCTCTAAGGAAGAAATGGGTTATAGAAACAACTTATAAATTTCTATTCTGATCAAGTATTGCCCTTCAGTTCATTTTCTTAACCAGTGGAGGCAGCTTTAGTTTTCCCCAAAGTGTTTATGCATAACAAGAAGTTAATATGTATTTTTAAGAAGACCTGAAATTTCTCTAGCAAAAATACATAATATTTAATGATTTGATGTATATAAGTGTGTATCTTGGTTTAATATAATATGGGCTCTTGTTTTTGCATAAATAATTATATAATTCCTATTTTTGTCCCCATACTTGTAATATATTTTAATGTGAAATACATTTGTTTTGAAGTTTCCCCATGGAATAACACCTCCTGTGATACCATTGTGTGCTGTGAAACAGAGGACACCATTATTGCATGTCCTTAACAAAAACAAATGCCCCACAGACAAAAGACAAAATTTTATCTTCTCTGGAGAAAACAGCATGTTATTTTCATGGTGATTGGAAATGCAGAATTATTCCAAAATGAGGATTCTTCCAGTCATTGAATATGTCTATTCCAGTTATGTATTCTGGAAGTAGGAACATAACGATAGGATACGTCCCTAGGAACGATAGGAACCCACTGGACCCACTAGACCCACTGTGAAACAGATCTGAGCTAAAACTCCATCAATCACCATGAGCCCCTAATCTAACTCTGAGACCACAGTGATGTTTTGGATCTACAGGAATTAGTGTCACTTCCAAGTCAAGTTCCAGTAAGCCCCCAAAACTGATTACACCACTTTGCCCAATGCATAGTCACTTTGTTAAATAGCTGTTTCTCTCTTTGGGAAAGGCTAGGAGAGAGATTTCGAGTATACATTTTGACAGTGTAGCTTTGTCTTTCTTTCCTCAAGGGGATCTGACCTTTCATTTAAATGTTTCTGGATCTGCAAACTGGCTCAAGTCTGGGAATTGATTATGGGGCCATGGCACTGTTCTTGTGATTCAGGTTATACTTCTGTTCACTTGACTTAGATCTGACCTACTTATACTGATCAAGTAGGAATTAGTACTCAAGTACTTTTTTCCTAGGGACACCATGATCAAGTAGACAACACCATGGGTCCTTTGAGTCCAATTATTTTGATTACTACTTTGACTTTACTGTCTCTTATGGTATCTATGCCTATCTTGTCTTTGGCAATTAAGTGCTGACACTCGGCCATTCCAGTGGGGGGTCTCATTTTTCCTCTTGAAGTAGGAATGGCAGTTCAGTGGTAGCTATTTCCACTGTGATTTCTGACCTGCAACAAAGAGTGACCACAGAGTCATTAACCCTGAACTTACTATGCTCAACCTCTTTCCCTTCCCCAGTTGCCAGATAGTCAATCCATTTCATACTCTTGTGATATGGTCTACAGAACTCTAACCAGAATTTTTTTTTTTTTAATTTTTGAGAATAACTGCTTAGAGTCTAATCTTGAGATTTGAAAGGTAAAAGAATGTTATTTATAAATATAATATTTTAACCTTTTGCAAATCGTAATCTCTTTGACTCTCTGTGTTTCCTCAAATGACTGGATGATAAAAGCTGACTTTAAATCAATATTCCAAATTTATGCTTCTTTAAATTTGGCACAGCATCTTTCTTGAAAATGTATATACAATTCTCCACCAAAACAGGAAGATCGACAGAGATCATTGGCCTATAAAAATAATAGTATCCATTTCTCTTTCTCATTGTGTTTCTTACTGAAAATTTATCAGAACATAATTATTAACTACATATGCAAATACATTATTTTATCAATGACAGATATTTCTATTTTATAGATACTAAAGATAAATATTATTTAGAAATATGAGGTACAGCTTTGTGCCTTTACCTAATGTGTCATGTATTTTCCATTATTCTCTAATTATAAATGAATGCTTTTTTTGAAAATGTTGAAAACACGAGGTTATTTATAAAAATAAAACAAAATAATTATCAAAAATTTTCACTATGCAGTGATAATACTTTTAAAATTCTGCTATTTTACTTCTACTTTATGCACAGGTAGTGTATCGTGGGTGTTCATAAAATCAATTTGGCATTGAAAATTGTATGTATAGATTTATATATTGTTACTTTAAGGTTCACATTTTGTGATGAATAGAATAACGTCTTAAAATACTGTATGTTGAAACTACAGTCCTCAAATGTGCCATCTTTTACTTAAGGCTTCTTTTTTGTTGGACATTTGTGCTGAGTTATTTCACTGTTGGAATAGTTCTACAGTGACCTCTTCGTGTAGGTAGAATCCTCGAAGAGAAAATGCATAGCCAAAAGAATGAAAACTTTAAACTTCTTAAGCCATATTGCTACATTACCCCCTCAAAAATATACACCTATTTGGATTAACACATGCATTGTGTAAGATTTATCATTTCACCACATATACACCAACATTATTTGTTGTCTTTCATTAAACAAGTTGACACATTAGTTTGTAGAGTTTAGTATTTACATCTTTAACCTTAGTGCATTAGAATTTTTTGTGTGCAATATTCTGTGTTGTTGGATTTCTGATTTTGAAACATGATATATGAACAGTCCATGAGGTCAACAGTAATTTTCATTATGTTCTCTTGCATTGCTTTTATTTTTAGAAAGGCCTTTCACATCCTGTATGTAAGTAAATATTCACTATGTTTTGATCCTTTACCCTATAGGTTTATTTTTATATTTAATTCTTTAATATACCAAAATATCCTTTAGTATATAATGTGAAATATAGACCTGACTTATATTTTCCTCACTAAAGAATTAGGATTTTGTCAGTGTGTTTTGCCTAATATTAATATAAAATTTTCATATATCCATGTCATTTTTGTGGTTTCTATATTTTTACCATGGATTCACTCTCTATTCTTGTATAAGAAACACATTTTTATGCTAATATGATTTTAAGGTATATTTTAATTTTTATAAAGGAGTCTTCTACTGAATTCCACATATATTTTATAAAACTGTCTTGGTTATTTTTTTACTATTTTTATTTGAAATAAAATTTTGCATGTCTCTCTTCCTTCCTCCCTCTCTCTCTATCTTTTTCTTCCTGAATATATACACACATGCACATGCGCTATCACACACACATATGCACACACACATGACTGGGATTATGTGGATCTATAAATCAGTTTGGAAATAATTGATATCATATCAATTTGGAAATAGCTGTCAAAGAGAAATATTCTGGATGACATAAAAATATAGAGTTCAATTTGCATTACCTATTTTTTGCATCCCCAATAAAGATGAGTTGATTTGCTTTATTTTAAAATTCTAATGAATATATAAGATCATAAGTGTATAGAGACATATAAATTAATATCAACATTTTGACCGAATCCATTAATTGTAGGAGACAAAGTTAATTTTTTTGAAATTGCTAGTTCAAAAATAATTTTGTAAAATACAAAATGTTTTGATTTTCTAATAGTTAAATTTCATAGTTTTCTATTTGTATTGACTAAATCTAAAATAACAAACAACTACATTGATTTTAAGCAGTATTTTTGTTCCTCATTTTAATGGGACTGCCTTTTGTGTTTTTGTCCATTTTATCATTCTATTTATTCATTCACTTATCTATTCCACAAAAATGTATTGTTTACCTACATTAATAGATATTAATGGTAGGCTCAATGCTTGTGTTTACAATAGCATATGCAATACTTTGTTTTAGGTAAAATTATTTATCATGTTTATCATTATACTTATAGTCTCATTTATAAAATACTCATTTATCAGGATGGACATTAAGTTTTACTAAATATGACTTTTAGAATTTTTTTTCCTCCTTTTTATGAAACATATCTTTCCCTCCCAGCTTTTGGTTGCTGGCTTTATGAATTGCATATTTTATTTCCTAATTTTCAATGTTATTTGCATTTCTAGAATTACAGCATTTCATAATATTCTTTCTTAAATCAGCTCTCATTGAGTTTAGTTTTATTTTGCTTACAGTCTTAAAATTTTTCTTAAAAGGGGAGGATATTTTCTACGAGTTGAGTTATGCTTCGTAATGTCTCTTTTTCTAGCTTTTTCTAATGTCAATATAGACATTATCTTTTCCTTGAAATTTATAAAACAGCCACTGAAAACTCCCTTTATATTGTTCCCTTGGGGATATAATACTGAAAAAACATAGATTTTATTCAGATTTGTTTGCCTTTTGCTGTCCTTAAATCAGAATGTTGGATTACAATTTCCTGGAAAAATGCCAATATTATTGAAAATGTAACATATATAATAATTTTTATTTTATGTAATAATTACTTATTCTTAAGCATCTTCTCTGGTCATATATTTGTTCTTTCAGTCTCTGTGGACCACCGTACTAGAAACTGTAAATGAGGCAGGTGAGTTTCTTTGATCCATACTCCTGAAATTCAGAATAAAACCCTTAGATCATTAGATATTAGATGTACTTTTTCCTTAAGAGTGTGAATTCCTTACAGATGTAAAATTTCTTTAGTCTAATTTTTTTTTTGTATTTTAGTTCTGTTTATTTTGTTCATAATTACTAAGGGTTTGGGGGTTTATTGATATTTTAAAAAGAATTGAAGGAGACTCACCTTCAAATTTTATCAGGGTTCTTTTCCTCAAGGTATTAACATCACCTTTGTCTAAATGAATGCCTCCAGCAGTGCACTCTGGTGTTCAAGTAGTTTTACCTTATCATTCTTATCTTACCTTTTACTTTCTTAAGAAGCCACATGATTTCTTTACTCTGATCAGGGTCAGCTAAATATTTGTGTAAAGGACCAGATAGTAAATATTTTAGACTTTGTGGGCAATATGTTTTCCTTCACAGCTACATAACTCTGCCATTGTAGCATGAAATCAAGCATAGAAAATATGTAAAGGAAAGTCACATCTGCATTCCAATAAAACATTATTTGTAAAAACAGGTAACATGTTTTCTCATATTTTATAGTTCGCTGAGTCCTAACCTAGATCACTGTCATAGGCTTTTAAAGCCATTGGGAGTCTTACTCCTCGAAATAAACTGTATAGAAGTGTCTCCTAACTGGATATCTTCCTCTATTATTGCCCTTTCTTATTCCTCCCCTTCATGGAAAATCTTTCTGAAAGATTCTACCTAAGTTTGCCTTTCCTCATCAATCATTTAGTTCTTCAACCCACTACAGTCTGTCATCAGAGCTGTAAGCCATCAAAATAGCTCTTGCTAAGTTTGCCACTGACTTCATTAACACTAAATTTGATGACTCTTTTATTCTTTGCTTTACCTTGATATCTTAACATTCAACACTTGGACATTCCTTTCTTCTTAAATGTTCTTCTCCTTGGAATTCTATATAGGGGCCATTCCTTTTCCATTTTATCATATTCCTTTTTCATATATGTTGTAAACTAAATATTATGTTTTCCTTGTGGCCTCATCCTTGCATTTTCTCTACACCCCTACATTCATTCTCTCTCTCTCTCTCCCTTCTCCACTCTCTTTTTCTCTTTCTGAATGAGAGAGACATATACTTTACCACTTTTTTTTACTACTAATAAAGTTATTCTTTAATTGTTTGACCTCTTCTCTGAGTTCCCCATATGTATAACAATTTTCTATTGGCATCTGAATTCAAAGATCTGAAACTGTAACCCATTTTGCAAACCAAACCACGATCTCTTCCAAACCTGCTTTTTTCTTTCATTGGTCCTTGTCTTGTGAATGAAACCATACATTTCTGCAAGTCAGAATCAAAGGAATCATACCTTACCCCATCCTCATCCTTACACTCCATAAAAATCCATCATGAAGTCCTCTTGATTATACATTTTAAGTATCTCTTGAATCCATCCGTTCTGTCTTCACTAGAGCCACCTTTTGGTCTTGTTTAGTCTCCCTAACTGATCTCTGGCTCCAAAGGATGTGTTCTCAACTTTACACACAGGTGCATGTTTTGAAATGAAAGCTGATCACTTCATTCTCCTCCCTAATCTAAAGCAATTTAGTGGAGTCCTGCTCTTAGAATAAAAATGAAAACACTTAACATGACTTAAAAACAATGACTAACCTGACCTGCCTTTGCAGGTTCTTTTCACATCACACTCCCCTTGCTCTTAAGTCTCCATCACAGGAGGCCTTCACACTCTCTACTCCCGCCTCCTTTGCTTTCCCTCTTATTTGCGGTGCTCTCTCCTTTGGCAACATCACTGTATAAGCCTATACCAAGGTACTACTCACTCCACCTAGTTAATTTCCATTCATCAACCCCTCATTGCTAAAATTCTTGTATTGTCAAACCACAGAACTTATTTTTGGTCATCACCACTTTTTTAAAAAATAATGATTTGATGAGTATCTTCTAATTCTGTCTACTCAGGAGCAGATAATATATGACTATTTTTGTTTGACTTTATATCTCCAGTGCCTCATTTCATGTCTTATATGTTTATTGAAAGAATATTTAATGAAAGAATAAATGATTGCATCCCAAATTTTACATCTCTTCATTATTTTCTCACTTTAAAAACATAGTCTCTTCTTTGAAAAGTTTCTTCAAAAGTTTTTTCTGAAAAATTAGTAAGCTTATTTCATTATTTTAAGTTTAAAACTATGGATTAACTTCAGGGTATAGATTTTGAAGTAGCCCATTTTTTAAATATATATTTTCCTCAGTGACTTTTCTCATCAATATGCCATTTTATTATACTATTCATGTTCAATATGACAAAACATAAGGGCAAAAATGAGAAAAAATGCTTAATATAGCTTTTTTTTTTTACCATTTTCCTGGCGTATTTTTGTACTTTTGTTACATAAACAAAATTAATTTTGCAAATTATTTATAAGCTGTCATTTTTACTTTATTGTGAGCATAACTATACATTAATAACTATTCATCTACAATATAATTTTAGTTAGTGGATAATATTGTATATGACTTTACTGTACACAAATTTTGTTTTAGTGGTGGTTTTGACATTCTGGGAATAAAGAAACATAAGATGGCCACTCTTACACTATGTCTTTCTACATATACTTAATGATTAAAAATTTATAATGATATTTTAAATTTTGGCAGTAATGTTTTCCAATTGAGATCAAGGTTTTTTTTTTTTTTATGTTCATCACTTTACTAACAATATATATAATTTCTTACATTTGTTTGGCTTTTGTATATTTTTCTTTCTGTATTTTATGTTCCTGTTCTTTGCCAATTCATAATTTTATTGATTGATTTTAAATTAGTTGGTTAATCCTTTTGCTTCTATAAACATCATAGATGGTTTTTTTCAGAGCTTGTCATTTGTCTTTTAATTATTTTAGGTGGGATTTTTTACTGTGTAATTAGAAAATTAATTTCACATATTTAAATTCTACATTTTATTTTATGGTTTCTGACTTTTTGTATGGTTAACAAAGGTTATCTCCAAAAAATATTAAATAAATAATCACTTTTATTTTCCTCTAACAGTTTCATGGTTTTATTTTTTGCATGCAAATCATTAATTCACCTAACTTTTGTTATAAAATATGTTACCCACTTTCCCAAACTCATTGGTTACTTATTCACAGATATGGAATGTTGTATTTGTGAACTTACAAAGCATTGAATACTTAAAGATACATATATTGTTTTATGCATAGATATTTATATGTTATGTGCATAGATTATGTATTCACATGTTTCCATATATACAAATATATATGAATATACATTCTCTTATTAAACTTTTAATTTTCCTAATCCTTTTACTATATTGCTTAATTAATATAATAGATTAAATTATGTTTCATTATTCATATTTTAAAAATGTTTTTGGCTATCATTTTCACCCAGTTTCTATATTTAATTATAAAAGTCACTATAATTTACATATATAAAAGTGGTTCTTTCCCACTATCTTGTTTTCTTTTGCCTCTATGCTTTCCAGAACCGTATTCTAGAAATAAATCATTGTTAACACTTTGCTCTGTATTATTCTGGATATTTTCTGTGCATATATAAATGAATACATTTTTCTTCTCAAATAATACTATACTAGCTGTACTGATTGAAGTTCTGTTTGTATGCTTTTGGATTTATTTGTTTTATGTAATATATCTTGGACATTTCCCCATGACATCAAATAAAAATCTACCTCTTTGTTTTAATTTATTAAAATGATTCTCTAGTGGTAGATAAGTGAGATGTTTGAGGTTATGGAGATGAACTTTAGAATTATTATGTCAGTACTCTAATAAAATTTCTTTGATACATTTTTTGGAATTGTGTTTTCTTAAAGAATAATCTGGAGTAAATATCTTTTAAGTTCTGAATCTTTAATCTTGGACTATGATAAAACTCTAATTTCTATTTGTGAATTAAGTGTACTGTAAAATACTAAAATATTCTGCATAAAGGAGAACATTTATTTCTCTCTATATAATAATCATTTTGTTTGTTCCCAATATGAATATAATGAGTTTTTATATTTCAGTATTCTCTTCTATCTGTTTTTTGCTCTGACCCATCTAATGCAGACTTATGTGTATATGTGAGTGGGGTTATTTTTTAATGTTCCTATTGTAATCAAAATAATAATATTCCAAATATTAATTTCAGTTGTATTTTAGTATATTTTCTTTGGTTTAATAAATAAGACATTTTTATCCATTATTTCTCAACCTTGCCAGTTGTTAAGCTTCACAGTCTTTATTTTATTGGTCAAATTTCTGAAATGATGTTGACTAATTAGGGAGCTCTGAGAGTGCTCAGGAAAGTTCTCTCACCTCCACAGTAATTTTGAGGAGGAAATCATTACTGTGGTAGACTTGAGCCCATTCGAGGAATGTTCAGACTGACTGAGAAGTGTTTATAGTTGACAATAAGGCTCTTCTGGGGGGAAAGAGGCAATAATATAGCCTGGCAGCAGTTCTCCAATGAGTGGGAAATAGGTAAGATGCTCCTGTATCATTTTCTTTTTTAGTATTTTTTAAATTAGGTTACCTCTAGCTGTTATTATTTTCTGATTAGAGAGAACAAGGAAGCAAAAATAAGCAAGAGTTTGGGGCAAAAAGGAAGGAGGTCTGTTAAAATTTTTCTATGGATTGTATTTAATGAAGGGTTAGGGATAGGGTTAGAGCAAAAGAGGCAAGTATCCTAGGTAGTATATGAAACAGCATGTCTAGATAAGCAAGCATTAGGAATTAATGGGACTATGGAAACCTGTAGTTCACTGAGTGTCTATGGAGGCATTCAGAGTTTTAACACTTCTAGACAGATAAAATAGATTTGATCCAAAGTTCTCTTTTGGTTATCTAGTTAGAGTGATCGATTCTAGCTTTAATATGTGTGCTGCCGAAGCCAGCACCAATTCTAGCTTTAGAGGGCTGAAAGCAGTCTTTGTGATTTACCAGTTTACCAAAGCTAGGATTAAGAACTAAAACCATGGCGGAATTAGGGATCTGATGAAGCTTTTGTTGAAATCTTTATTCTTATCATGCCTTTATCTCTTTGCATCGCAGAGACACAATTAGCATCTAGCATAGCTGGGCAGACTCAGGTAAGTGTGTGGAGAGCTAGAACCAGGAAAATTTCCCTTGTTGTCTTATAAATTCTAAGGTAACTCTACTTCCCATGGACACATTTCCATAGAAAAATAGAAACTCCTAATGTAGGAACTGATCCTGTAAAGGGTTTCTCAATATTCATATTCTTGATATTTGGGATAATTGGTGGTGGGGGAGATGGGGTCTGACCTGAGCTTCTTAGGAAACATGATTGTCTCCATTAGACATCAGCAGCAACTCCCTTTTTCCAGTTGTGATGGCCGACAGTGTCTCTGGATGTTGCCAAATAACTCTCTGGGGGACTGGGCAAAATCAACATGATTGAGAACCACTAATATAGTTCAAAGAATCTGCTCTTGAAGGGGCAAGGGGTACATTTCTGTAGCCTAGGAAGTTAATAGTGATCCAAAAACTTAAAGAGTTTGATGTCATATTTAGAAAGGGGTTGGGGGTAATCTATGCAGAGACTTATGCTCACTTCAAAATTGAGAGCATTTCTGTGTATAGGGTTTTAATAAAGTGGTGTCGGGATTTTGCTGATGATAAGAATAGCATGCTTTGCTTTATTGTGACTCTTAGCTAAGGTTAAAGTACTAAAAAATTTCAATAGATAAAAATATTCTAGGAAAGATAGAAAGAGAATGAGGGAGAGAAATGAAAGAAGGGGAAAAGAAAAGGTAGGAGGGAAAGAGAGAAAGAAAGAGGGAAAGAGAATGAAAGAAAGAAAGGTGAAGAAAAAAAAGAAAAATAGAGAAAGAGAAAGAAATGGTTTTGTTACCACCATAGTAGTACTGCAGGCCGAGAGAACTTTGCATGAAGAGAAACAATGGTGCGAGAACTTAATACATGATAGGAAAAAAAAACAGATCTTCCCAGAAATTTACTGAGTAATTGGGTTTAGGAAACACAAATAGCACCCATCAGGCATAAGAATATTTAATGTTTGTTAGTCATCAGTGAATTTAAGGCCATGACTATGTTTGTTTATCTATGTACAGAAAGGAGGAAAACCGTAATAAGGTTTGTACACTTATTTCAATGAGGAAGAGCTGCAAAGCAGGAATCAAGGGGAAACTGAAAAGCAGATAAAAGGTTTTCAGTATACCAAATGAAAATGTATAGGAAGAAACTAGCCTCAGGAAGAACTTGGGGACTGACAGACATTTCTGTAATTTTCTGCAATCTCTAAGAAGATGGTTTCTCAGATGACTTGCTCTATTGGAGGAAGCAATTTTCACGGATGGTAGAATTTTCTCCTATTATATGGGAGAGATACGGTTAAACTCTTGATGAAAGATTTCTTCCAATTGAGTTTAAGGTTCATGAGTAATGAAATTTGAACAAATGTCATGGACTGACTTGTACCATGGAAAGGCTGAAATTAAAAATAAAATGATTTTTTTTCCCCCTTAGAAACACTGGAGTCAAAAAGATTTGAGCCAAAACATGAGCCTTGCCATGTTTAGCTCTGAAATTATGGGCAGACTGGTTACCCTATGTCAACCTGTTTTTATTTTTTTTTTTTTTAATTTTTAAAGATTTTATTTATTTATTTGACAGAGATCACAAGTAGGCAGAGAGGCAGGCAGAGAGAAAGAGGGAAGCATGCTCCCTACTGAGCAGAGAGCCTGATGTGAGGCTCGATCCCAGGACCCTGGGATCATGACCTGACCCACTGAGCCACCCATGTGCCCCTGTCAACCTGTTTTCTTATCTGTAAGATAATCCTGCTATGTGTATCTTACAGGGTTTTAATACAGCCATCATGTATTAAAAGACGTAACAGTCTCTGGCACATATTGGGTTCTCTTAATAAATGCTAGCTATTGCTGTGATATTGTTATTATGCTTGTAATATTCTACCTCTATTCAGAAATCACTAATATTCAGTGATGTCTGTTAAATTACCAGCGATTTAAGCATAGAACAGAACATGTGGTATTATTTGGGAATGCACCATTATATAATATATGATTATAAATATTCTTCATATACATATTTAAAGTTCCATATAAATCAATCTGTCTGTCTAGTTATCTATGTATCTATCATCTATCTATCCAGTGTTTGTGTGAGTGTGTCTGTGTGTATGTGAATATAGATGTAGACCTGGGCTTAAAATATTTGTCTTTTGACTTGTTGAAGCCATTTGAGAAGGGTGATATGGATATGGAAGATATGGAAGAAGGCTCTGGAAAAAAAAAAAAATCCGGAACTGCAGCCAGTATTTACGGGGAATAATGCCTATAGTAGAAAAGGAGAAAGGTTTCAAACCATGGCCTCAACTTCAACTTAAAAAAAAAAAAAAAAAAAGAAGAGCGAATAATCCAGAGTAAGCAGAAGAACATAATTGCTATAGGTGTCAAAATCAATCAAGAAACAGAAAAATAATGAAATTAGTGAAACTAAAGATTATTTTCTGAGAAAAGCAATACAATTGATTAAACTGGTCAGACTGATCTATAAAAATAAGCTGCAAACACACACATACCAATATCAAATGTGAGAGTGGTGGAATTCCTCCAGATTTTAAAGATATTAAAAGCATATTAAAGAAATATTAAAAAATCTTTTTGATGACTTGGACATAACTTAAAAATTCCTTGAGAGACACAACGGTACCTAAGTTTACTCAGGAAGAGAGAGAGAACCTGAATATCCCTATATCAATTAATTAAATATCAATTAATATTTATCAAATAAATATGTACTTAAAATCCTTCCCAAGGGTTAAACACCAGGTATAAGTGGTTTCATTGTAAACCCTATCTTACAGTGAAGAAAGAAATAACACAAATTCATTCTACACAAATCGAAGAAGATTAAAGAGAAGATTACAGAAGAAGAAATACTTCCCAACTCATTTGATTAGGCCATGACTACAGTAACAACAAAAGCAGACAAATTACAAGGAGAAAACTACAGGCAAAATACACCAAATAAAATAAAATATGTGCAAAAATTCTATAAACGTTTTGGGAAGTAATACCCCAAAAATACATAATCATGACCAAGTGAGATTTATTTCAGGAATGTATGGTTGATATAAACATCTGTGTATCAATCTATATAATTTAGTATACAATTTAATTAACATATAACTGTCTCATTACATGCAGATAAAGCATTTGAGTATATTCAATATACATTTCTAGTACAAAAAAAAAAAAAAAGCAAAACGAGTAAAAGGGAACTTCTTTAGCCTGATAAAGGACATCCATGAAAAATTAACTAGTAGCAATTACACATGATAGTGACAAATCAAAGCTTTTTCCAACAAATATGTCTGTTCTCACCATCTATTCAAAATAATGTGAAAGTTCTAGCCAGTGTAGTAAGGTAAGAATAAGAAGTAAAAGGCATCCAGATCGTAAATAAGAATAAAAACTACTTTTATTGGTAGATGACAAGATTATCTATAAAGGTAATCTAATGAAATCTGCAAAAACAATAACAACAACATGTTCCCAGAATAAGTGAGTTTAGCAAGGTTACAGTGTACATTATTACACAAAAAATCAATTGTTTTACTGTATTAACAATAAAAAGTCAAAAACCAGTGCTGTTTATAATATCAAAAATATAAGTTGCTTAGGAATAAATCTGACATGAATGCTCAAAACCTGAAGTTATAAAATATTGCTGAGATAAATTAAAGAAATTGTAAGTAATAGGTAAGACACACCTTGATTATGAATTGGAAGACTTAGTACTGTTAAGATGTCAGTTCTCCTTAGATCTATATATTTAACACTATCCCAAACAGAATTACAGCAGGCTTGTGTGTGTGTGTGTGTAAAATGACACATTGATATTGAAATACTAAAACTGGTACTGAAAGGCAAATGACTTAATACAACCCAAAATAAATGCAAAAATAAATAAATAAATACCATACCATACCATACCGTACCATACCAGAACACTGCACACCTGATAGCAGTTTAATTCTGTGGATCATAGATCTAAATATGAAACTTAAAACTATGAAACTTCTGGAAAAAACAAGAGGAGAAAATTTTTTCTTATATATGATAACAATAGCATGAGCTATTAAAGAATGAAGTGAAAAATTAGACTTACTCATAATTAAAACTTCCGCTCTTGGAAAGGCACTTTTAAGGGAATAAAAATAACAAACCACAGATGGAAAGAACAGCTAAAATGGAAATGATGGATCATTCCAATAATTATACTTCAATAAAAACATTGCAAACAAACAAACAAATGAGGTTGTTAAAAAGCATTTCTGTCTGTAAATTTTTAGAATTTATTTTCCTCTTTTAGATTCTCTATACTCTTAGGCGAAGTTTGGCAGTCTTCTGTTGTCCATCATTATTGACAAGAACAACAGTTGTTCTTAGTCACAAATTCTTTACCATGTTAGAGAAATACTCTACCTCTCCCAGTTTATGATTGGTTTATAAGAAATGAGTATTAAAGTTTATCATATAGGATGCTGTATTTATGGAGATGATTTCTATTAACTCATTAATCAAGTAGGCTGACTTTATAAGGTCTTGTAATTTTCAACCATCCTTGCTTTACTACTAGAAACTATTTTATCATGGAATATCATGGTAATATATAGCTGAAGTAAATTGGCTATAAAATATTAAGTATTTTGTATCTATATCTGTAAAGAAAATTAATTAGTACTTTTTACTCTTTGTCATTTTTATTACCAGAATTAAACTAGTTTTGTTAAATGAATTGTGAAGCTTTCCATAATTTCTACATTCTGAAATAGTTTAAAATACATAAAAATGGATACTTCATTTATGTCATTTCCAAAACTCTTGGGGTCCTGCATCTTTTCAGGAAGATATATTTCTTAGCTTATTTTTATATAACTTCATGGTTGAGGATTTATTATTTTATCCTCATGAAACAGTTTTGAAAATTTCTACTTTTTAGAAATTAATTTTTAAGAGATCCTCAACTTTGCTGAGTGACATAAATAGAAATTTGAAATTTTAGAGATACCTGGGTGGCTCTGTCAGTTAAGTGTCTGCCTTCAACTCAAGTCATGATCCCAGGGTCCTGGGATCAAGTTCTGCATCAGGTTCCTCTGCTCTGCAGGGAACCTGCTTCTCCCTCTGCCTGCTGTTCCTGCTGCCTGTGTGTGTGCCCACTCGTTCACTCTCTCTCTGACAAATAAATAAAATCTTTTAAAAATTTTGAAAATTTAAAGTAAAGAACAATATTTATAGTTCTGGCAGTCATTTACTTTGCGGTTTTACTCTCCTTAAATACTGATGTCTAGTGTGCCTACCCTTTTTTTCTTGATTTTGTTTTTTAAAAAGTTTGCATGCATTTATTATTGTTGAAAATGGCTTTAAGAATTATTGAACATACCACTTTGTCTCCTGATTTCTTTCTTCTTCAATTTTTCCTGTTTCATCTTTATTAATTTATATCTTCTCTTAAATATATATTCTTATGCCATTTATATTACTGTGGAGTTTAGTTTTTAAAACTTTTTCTTATTTTATAATAAAAGAAGTTAAGTCTATGGCATTTCTTCAGAGTATACATTTGGTTACATTCCAGGAGTTCTGATAGGTACAGTTTTAATGGTCAATAATTTCCAAATAGATTTTATTTAATGTTTTATTTCCTATTTTAACCTTGGATTTATGAGGGAGAATGCTTGTTTTGTCTTTGTGTTGTTGATTTGTGAGACTTCTAAAAACAATTCTAACTAGCCTCTGATTTCATTATATTACTTTTACTTTGTGAGACAAATCTTATGTTGACCAATACACAAAAATCTTTAAGTGTTTTGGGCCTTGCATATGAAAAATACATTATTTCTTTCTAAGGTGTAGCTTTTAATATATTAACCCTCTGAAAAATATTATTTGAGTTGTATAATTTCTTGCTTGCCTTCTGCTTATTGATCTCTCAAAACCAAGAACTATGTATTAATTTTATAGAGTTTTCTATATCTCAATCCTTTATTTCATGGTGGATTCTTACATCCTGATCCCTTCCATTTTTAATATGAATAGGTTTGTGTATATGCATTGTTATTTATTATTTCACACATGGAAGTGTTAGAAATTTTTATGTCCCTCGGGAATAATAGCAATCAGAAATATATACTCTTACTTTTTGTCCAGAAATATACTTTCCACCTAAGTTCTATAAAATCTTATATTAATTTTGTGATCCTTCATAGCATGTTTGAGAACCATCAGTGAAAGGTGGCTGGCCAGTTTTCTTGATGATGCAGTTCCTGTGTCTTTGAAACAATGGTGGAAAGGAGAGGAAGGAGTAAGTGTTTGACTATTTTTAGGAGCCACTGTTCTATGACACTACGCCTCTTTATTCTGTGTACGACTGTCTCAGTCGGATTTACTTGTCAAACGGTGTTGGAGGGTCATCTAGTATCTGTAAAAATATTACCTCTCTTAGTTTTCAATCCTATATTAAATTTTCATCCTTTTACATTTGTATATGATTTAATGATGAATTGGGAGAATATGTATCAAGAGACTGCTAGCTATATGCCATTTTATATTTACAAAACCCCATGCATATGATTTTTATACTTATAAATACCATAGTTGGCTGTTATCCATTCCCTTAAATTGGGTAGGGCTGACATTCTTGATTTTAAAATAAATTTATTGTGGGGTGCCTGGATGGCTCAGTTGTTAAGCCTCTGCCTCCAGCTCAGATCACAATCCTGGGGTCCTACCATCAAGCCCTGCTTTGGGCTCTTTGCTCAGCGGAGAGCCTGCTTCTCCTTCTCCCACTTCCCCTGCTTGTGTTCCCTCTCTCACTATGTTTCCCTCTGTCAAATAAATAAATAAAAATCTTTTAAGAAAGGATAAATTGATTGAATAGATCTGCTAAAATAGATATAACATCTTTTATAATATAATGTCTTTTTCTTTAGATAGCAGTTCAATAATTTCAATCACATTTTAAAAAATATGAATGCATCTAAAACTCAAGATAGACATCATGTTCTCTAGCAAGGGAATAATTATTATACACAATTATATTCCATATCACACTAAATCTTCTTTAAATATCATATAGAGACTACAAAGGAAGATAAAGGTTGGGAATAGTACATGAAGGTCATTAGAGTTTAGAAATCTAGGAGTATATGTTTTGCCATCTTAGCTCATCTACTTACAATTCTTGTCTGTTGCGAGAAGACATTATTTGTTTTTTAAATGCTCAATTATTTAGGCATGCTCCAAGGCTGACTATGACAATTATTCCTCAGGCACCGAAGTCCATGTTTTTGAAATAAAACTCTTAAAGATGCATGTTGTTTTAAATGTTGAATATGTTTCCTTTAGCAGGATTATTTAAAATAAAGTAATTTAATTTTGTAAACAAGCTATTCTTGGTTATTTAACTTGTTGATTTGTGCAACTATAAATCAGAATCTATGTTAGACATGGTGGTTCAATTATTTTGAGGATCAGTCCCCACTTCTCCAAATACTAAAAGCAGACTTCTAAGAAAGGCCAATAAATGGTAGGTAAATTGCAGTTCTCTATAAACGAAAACCTGAAGGATCACCTGTGGATATAACTCATGTGCTATCTGCTGCCAGTGGGTAATATTTGCCTAGGTTCAGCCCAGATTATAGTCTGGGCAGTAGGCAATTTGGGGAGATCAGATGTAAACATCATAGAATAGTATTGCAAAATGAAGATGTATAGAAAGCATCTGATCATAATTGTATGTATTACTAATACATACCTGTTGGATAGAATAGTAGATGATGGGTAATTGTTTATAATATTTTATGAGATCACAAGTAGATATGGATTATTAAAGTCCATTGTCCCATACCAAATAGTTAAGTGCCCTGTGTAAGACTCATTCTAGTTCCAGGTTTAAACATGGCAGAGATTTTAAGTTGAGTGGATAAGAAGAGGACGTGAATCAGACTATTAAATTCTGCAATTGATTAGATCATAGTATTGGAAATTAATTCATATTTGTTTGTACTTGTACTAAAGAACAGCTTGTTATTTTGCTTGATTGATCTGCAAATATGTCACTTTAAAATTCCATTGAAGTTTCAACATGTTGCTCTTTATATTTAATTCTAAAATTTTCATTATTTAATTGGTATTTAAGTACAAATAAAACATGATCCTTCAATGTCATTTGTGCTACTAGAAATTTTTAACTATTTAATTCTGCATTCTTTCTGCATACTATGTTATCTCTGGTCATGTTCTTTCATTCAGAAGAGAGCAGAACATTCCTAATATAGATCTGTCATTTTTACATGTTTATCACAAGAGTTGAAAATGAACATTATCATTCTTGTGAAATGCCAAACAGCATATCTCTTTGTGCATTAATTCTTTTTTTTTTTTTTTAATTTCAGTACACTCATTTGAAAGCATACACAGGCCACTGATTGGGCCTTATGTGTAAAGTTAAAAAAAAAAGTTTTTAATTTGCTTAATAATATTGCTTTTTTCATCAGAGATATGCCATTGTAGTCTTGCATCCCATATGTAGTATTTAGTCTTGCATCCCATAAATTCCCTGCCTTTCCTTAAGGTAGTCATAAGAGTAAGTACACGAAAACTTCTTATACAAATTCTACTTGACAGAATGAGTGAGGAAAAGGTTTTATTTTTTTCCTCAAAAGTGCAAATAAGTGCAAATGGAAGGCAACACACCCTCCTCCTTTTCTCTCTCTCTCTCTCTCTCTCTCTTTTTTTTTTGAACAGGCAGAGAAAGGACAGCAAAGTCAATTTTAAAAATTTATTTCTAAAAACCTATTATTGAATATATTGTTAACTTCTTAAGACTAGCTGCCATCTATTTGTTCCTGATGCAACTGCTCTGTTGAGTTGGAAGGAAATAGATATCCCGATCAATGTGAAGCAGTAGCTAGTTAAAATAGTCTCCAAACTTAATTGTAGAAGCATAGATATGTGATAATCACTGAGTATTTATCATGGCACAAAAAGGTATGATAGAGGTTTTAAATTTATTTTTTAAAAAATACAGCCCCTCCTTTGAAAAGGTATACGGATGCAGCTGACAATCTTCATTTTTGGAGTGCCTCTCATGGATACAATCCGGATTTGAAAACCTCTTTGATTTCCCTTACCTTCCTTGAAACAGTCAAATTCCTGATCTCTTTATAATCTCATTGCATAAAATCCTGTTAATCCCCATTACATTTTTTTTTTGAGCAATATCTCATTTGTCCTCAACTCTACAGTAACATCATGTTTTTCTTCACTCACTGGATCTTTATTCATCATTTCCTGTCTATGCAGATGATACTTTGTCTTATTTTCTCTACCTAGAAATAACCCTCATTTAAAATCCAATTCTTCAATTCTCCAATTTGATGGTGACTTCTTATGTATTCCCAAGGTTCGGATGCTCTTTCTCCTCATTTGTATTACATGATCCTCTTTAAAATTTTTTTTGTTTACTTACTGTTGTCTACATTTGAATTTTAATCCCTTGGAGTAAAAATGTATTTGTCTTTTATATTTAAGAGTCTATTAAATTGTCTGACACATAGAAGTTTCGCAAAAATAAATTATAAAAGTTGTTCTGAAGAACACATTGAATAGTGCTAATAACCCATTGAACAGAATCCAATTCTGGAACTTATTATAATTCTACTTGACATCCTGATTCATTGAGCATTTTTGTTTTTAACCTGTGTTTTCTTAGTCTGTCTGCAGATTCCATGCTTAGATGTTCTATTAATAAACATGTCATTAACTTCTGTTTGTGCTTGGGTGAGCTTGGGTTATAGTAATTAAATTCACTGATTGCAAGATTGTTCTTTATTAACTGTTAAAAACAATAAAGGGAAAGTGAGTTTATCAGCATAAAGAAAAAAAAACCTTGAAAATTTGTTAACTTTTAAGCACTTGTATTTAATCAAATAAAAATAATTTCAAAATTAGAGTTATACTTGTTTCAAAAAATCATTTTTTGAGATGTCTAAAACACATGTTGGATGTCTAAAACGCGTTTCTATTTAACATACTATCAATTATAAATTTCAGGAATTTGATCATAATTAATCCTCTGGTTTTTAGCAGTGTCCTTGACCTTAAGAAAGAGAAAGAGATTCTTAAAAGGTAAACTATACGTGTGTGTGTGTGTGTGTGTGTGTGTATGTGTATATATACTCTCTCTCTCTTTTTTTTTAGATTTTATTTATTTATTTAACAGAGAGAGAGAGATCACAAGTTGGCAGTGAGGCAGGCAGAGAGAGGGGGAAGCAGGCTCCCCGCTGAGCAGGGAGCCCGATGCAGGGCTCCATCCCAAGACCCTGAGATCATGACCTGAGCTGAAGGCAGAGGGTTTAACCCACTGAGCCACCCAGGTGCTCCTATTTTTTTCTAAGAAAGTCCTCAAACTCTAGACCAATCTTGACTCCACAGGCACCTCTTTCTTTGGCTCTAAGACAGAGTCATCCCATCAGATACACATAACTGACCTTGGAAATGTATATGAATGATTTCATGATCTAATATTATAAAAGCCTCCTCAAAGGGGCAGGCCACCTAACTGTGTTAGAGAATTAAAAAGAATTATTGAAATTATCAGAAATATTAACATTGAACTGTAAAAACAATTCAAGTAAACTGCCCAAGAAATTGCCTATTACTAACTAAGGTGTTTGGTTTTCCAGTGGCCAAATACCCTGACTTAATGTCTCAAACGTTATCCACCTCTTGTCTGTGAATGACCCAAATTGTTTCTTAACCTGTGTGTGTTTAGACATAACCTTAATCCTTCAGTAAGACTCAAACCAGTCAAATAAATGCAACTGAGCTTTTACTTTAGTATGCTATGGTCTGATGGCAACACAGCAACATATATTATTTGTATCACATAAATGTTCGAGTTAGCAATGATGTAAAAACAAAACACCTACTTTGAAATATTGAGATAAAAAGAATCACTGACATAAAGCAATCAATACATTCAAGCTCTTATTAAAGATTGTTATATTAGCCAAAACAGTGTTAGTAAAATATATTAGATGGATAAACTTGGTTTTTTTCGTATCAATCCACCGAGGTCTTCTTAATCCACATTCATTCAGATTTCAATCTGCACTCAAGTTCATTTTTATTTTCTCACTGCCTAGAGCTTCTCCCCAAAGAGGAAACTCCATTCAAAGTTGTCTTCTCAGGATGTTGTCATCCTCTGTTCTAAACTTGTCTGTCTTCCACACAGATTTAAAAAAAATGCCCTATGCAATCCTCTGGATTTTCATCTAAAAGGAAGAACTCAGTTATTATACATACATTGTCAGATAATATATATACCTTGTAATTTAGAAAGTCATGACAATAAACCCAATAACTTGAAATTATAGATTAGATCGAAAAATATTTGGAGACAATCAAAAAACAGGTTTTATTATTGGTCAGTTAATACTAATTAGTTTGACTATTAAGTAGATTCTAAGCAAATAAATGAGAGAACAAAATTTTAAAACCTGATTATAAAGTGATACATATCATAGTTATTTGTATTAATATTATACTGGGATAAAATACATTTTGCCATGTTGTCTTATGTCTAAAAATGTCAATGTATTATATAATGATTTTAAACTCCTTTTAAATTTATCATATAATCATTCTGTTCCTTTCTGGATCAGGACCTCTCTGGAATCTGTGTCACGTTTTATTTTCTAATGCATTCAAATAGAATGGAAAGTTATTCACATGTCCTAAGGTGTCTTTTAAAAACTATTTCTATGATGTTTCTGTATTCAAAAATTCATTGTTTTCTATGATAATTTATATTTCATTTTTTTCTTTCTTTGCCTTTTTATTTACTTCCTAAAGTCTCAAAAATCTCATGTAGGGCATTCCATTTATAAGCCAATGCCTTGTAGGAAATCAAATGAGAAATAAATTTTCCTCTTATTCTCTCACAGTTGGAATAAAGATTTGCCAAATCATATTGGAAAAAAGCACCAGTGACTTCAAATTAGTGAGAATCATTTATGGCCGTTCCTAACATGCTTCCCCCATCCATTTTCTTGTTTTTATTGAAGTTACTAATTCAAATTCAGGAAAAGTGTAGCTATCCATTGACCTGAAAATATAAAACATTTGATTTGAAATTTTAGAATGTTTTTCATTATCTTCCTACAGCTGACTAGAGATTAGAGTTGTGCACTATTTTTAGGTCATAAAAATTACAACAGAAATTTAAAGCAATCCAGGACTGCTAAAAAAACTGATACAGCTCATGCTTGTTGTCAGGTTCCCAAAACAAGTAGAAGGAGAAAACAATATTTACCATCTTCATATGCTAATGTATAGTATCCTAAAGTAAGTTCAACTAGAGGAGTTGCCCTCATGCCTTGGATAAACATCCTTTTTGGCAAAGGGGTTTCCCATTTTATGTATCCATGAAGAGAACTGACAAGGATGCCTGAGACAAGTACCACACACTTCAACAACAACAACAACAACAACAACGACAAAAAAACCTCACAATCTTAAAAAGCAAAGAATAGGGGCACCTGGGTGGCAGAGTTGGTTATGTGTGTGACTTTAGGTTCCTGCTCAGGTCATGATCTCAGGGATGTGAGATGGAGCCAGCCTTGTGTTGGGCTCTGTGCTCAGTGCAGAGTCCACTTAGGACTCTCTCTGCCTTTCCCCCTCCCTACCCCCATGCTCTCCCTCTCTCTTTCTCAGTTAAATAAATAAATTAAGTTTAAAAAAATGGATGGAAGGAGAAACAGGGTACCTCTTAGTGCATGAGTAAACCTGGGATGGTAGAATCTCAGCCCTTGATTTTTCCTCTAGTTTATCTAGAACCTAAAAGATGAGCGGGCTCTAACAGCTACAGAATATTCTTGCAATATTTTAATTTTATCAAGCCTTTATATTTGGGTACATAGGCAAAGGCAGAATTCATCTACTGTACTCTGCCTAATTCTTTGGTGTGCAAAGAAGAGGGGGAAACTATTGGATTGCCTTACTAAAGTCAGATTATGCTCATGGTTAAGAAACGAGGTTCTGGAACCAGATTATTGCATTTATATTTCAGCTCTGCCTTATTCTAGGTTTGTGATCCCAGCCAGGTTACTTTACTTCTTTGAGCCTAAATCTTCTTTCCTATAAAATGGAAATAATATTATATCCATACCTTGCAGAACTGTGAAGGCAATAAAATGAGCTAATCTATCAGTTTAGAACAGGGCTTGTCACAGGGAACGTGCTCAATAATTTTAGTTAGTATTCATGATGCTTTTTTTTTTTTTTTTTTTTTTTTTTTCTGAAAAATGTCAATAAGTACGAGACGGATGAGTCCTTTTGGTGGGAGAACTGGTATTCTCTAGGCAGGAAGTGGATAGAGGGGTGGCAGAGGTTGTATTTCCATTTAGGTTGTAACTGAAAAATCTTACCTCAGTTCAAGGCCTTATCAGATGTGGCAGTTGGGGATGTATTAGGTGAATATTTGGCATCTGGATATAGAGTTCAACTGTGAAGAGAAAAGAAGAGAAAAACCTGCACAAGAACCATTGCAATCTCTCTGTCTTTCTGTCTTTGTCACTCTGGTTCTTTCTTGTGCTTTCTCGCTCTCATTTTCTCTCTCTCTCTCTCTTTCTTTCTCTCTCCCTCACACACACATGCTAACACTCCTAGAACAGCCATATATAGCCAATTTTGAGCATCAGAATGTTGGGGAGCGATGCTGAATGGCTCATATGCGTTATTCTTTTTGTAAGTTGTGAGTGTTTATGCCTGCACTTTCTTCTTACCCCCCGCTGCTGTCAGTGCTTAATTTACTGGCTTTATTAATAGTGACAGTACGATGTAGACGGAAAGCGATCTATCTAGGAATTGAAATGATACATTACTTGATTTTCTAGAGACTGTTTGCCTTCACAATGGTAAATTGAATGAGTGTCCAGTGAGTAGCCAGAGATGAACTCTGGATGAGGAGGCTGCGAATTTTCCACAGGCGGTGTGCACTTGCTCTCCCTCTCTTTCTCTCTTGCATTTGCTAACACATTAAAATTGAAGGAATAAATTATTTTATTGGGAAAATAGGACAAGAATTAACACAAGCATCTCTCAAGAAAAGTGAATGCCTTCTGAATCACCTGAAAATAATCTGCTACCAGGCAGTAGTGTTACAGGAGTTTTGAAAGAGCATGGTCTCTGTTTTCGTCTGTGGTTCCTCATACTTGATAGCTTCCTCTTTAAAGCAGAAATCCACAAACATTAACTTTACTGATTAGCCAGGATTTGCTGAGGTTGATAATCAGAGGCAATGTAGTTTAAAGAAAAGCACATAGGCTGAAGCAGACCCCGTCTCTCCCTTACTCCGAATTCCAATGTTGTCAGCGCTGATCAAGCACTCTAGCTGTCGGAAGTTCATTTTCCTCATCTTCCCCATCATATGCCAAATTAAGCCAGGAATAAGGGTGAAATGAGATCCGAGATGAGAAAACCTGTGCCAATTTGTAAAGTATTACTTAAAATATATTTCTTTTGTTCCCTGGACATTTCGTCTTTTTCTAGTTTTTTTTTTTTTTTAAGATTTTATTTATTTGACAGAGAGAAAGATTACAAGTAGACAGAGAGGTAGGCAAAGAGAGAGGGGGAAGCAGGCTCCCTGCTGAGCAGACAGCCTGATGCCGGGCTCGATCTCAGGACCCTGAGATCATGACCTGAGCCGAAGGCAGAGGCTTAACCCACTGAGCCACCCAGGTGCCCCTCTAGTTCTTTATTATTCAACTTACAGGTGGTTTACAGCCTTTGTGAGAAGAGGAAGTGTACAATCATTCTGAAGGGATCTGAGGATCCATGGGCATGAGAGAGAGAGAGAGGGCAGGAAATCCCAGGAAGGAATGACAGGAATCCTCCTCTAACCCTGAGACCCATTGTGGCTCAGGATGACTCAAGGACAATAGCAAACCGGGTACTTCCTGCAGGTCAGGCCACTTTCACAGTCTAAATCACCTCCTGTTAGTTAGCTTTGTTTAGAAGTCTGCAGAGATTAGTACCCTGCTAAGATGCCCGTTCTCCAGTAAACTCTGAGGACTTGCATTTTGATACCTCCAGAACTTTTACAAGGTGTGCTGCCTATTTGATCTTTTTTGGGGGGAGGGTCATATATGTTGTTAACAGAAAAATATTCATTTCTGGAGTATCTCACTTCTTATACTTTTTCATGACGGGTATTAGAGAGCCCATTAAAAGAGTCTCATATTCACTTTCATATATATATTTATATGCATTTCATATATATATATACATATATATATGTATATATATATATATATATATAAAATCTCCAGACATTGACATTAATGAAAAAGCCAACAAGGAAACTCCACTGTTGAAGAGACAGAAAAGTCCTCATATAAAAACAAATATGGAATTGCATAAAAATACTTCACTAAGTAGACTTATCACAACCAGCATTTTTTTTTTCTTTCTAGAAAAGATAGAAATTGAACTCGCATGTGGCAATTATAGCAGAAATCATCTTCACATGGGAGAGTACTTACAGGTCTTTAGAAGTAAATGCCTCTGAAATGACATGAACAAGTAGAAGTTGATTTTCTCTAATCAAATATCTTGGAAACCCAAATTGTTTTCCAGGAAAAGAATGAATGTGTATATATCAGCGTATGTGTAGAGACAAATACCTTTCAGTCAATGGACTGTTTTTGAACATGTGAAAGTTGTTCATGACTGAACTAAGTGTTTGCAGAAAGTTCCTTTCCTTAAGGAAAGCAGAAAAGAAAAGAAAATGTTCAAAATAGTAACTTCAGATATAGAACAATATGTTTAGATACCTAAAGTTTTATAAATAACCCTTAAGAACCTTATTTTGTTTTTGTTTTTGTTTTTTTGTTTTGAGAAAGAGAGAGCTTACATGAGGGGGTACACAAGGAGAGGGAGAGAGAGAGTCCTAAGCAGGTTACACACCCAGCATGAAGCGCAAAGCAGGGCTCAACACAGGACCTGAGCCAAAATCAAAAGTTGGACACTTAATTGATTGAGCCACCCAGGTGCCTCTAGAACCCTAATAATTAAAAGAGATGGAGGAGTAAGGCATATTTATTGGTTATCATACTTCATCCTGGAAATTTTGAAAGCTGCCCTGTTGAATGATAACTCATGCTTACATAGATGTAAAGTTAAATTTGCACTTACAATAACATTTTTATCTCAAATTACATTTTGTATTAACAATGAAAAAAAAATGACTTTCAAAGAGTTAAGCTTGAACTTGTGTGTTTCTATTATCTCCATGAAAGTCATGATCAATTTTGATACTATGTGAGATAGAAAAGAAAATAGAGGGCAAGACAAATAGGTAGGAAGCAGCAAGCAATAGCAGGAAGAGCCGTGATTTTTAAGACTGCCAACACTGGATTTTAACTTAATCCATCTTGCAATTTAAAATCTGTGTTACCTGGAAGAAGACACTGTATGTCTATGAGCCCGATTCCCTTGTTGTTTTTGTTTTTTTTTAAGATTTTTATTTATTTATTTATTTGACAGAGAGAGAGATCACAAGTAGGCAGAGAAGCAGGCAGAGAGAGAGGGGGAATCAGGCTCCCTGCTGAGCAGAGAGCCCAATGCAGGGCTCGATCCCAGGACCCTGAGATAATGACCTGAGCCAAAGGCAGAGACTTAACCTACTGAGCCACCCAGGTGCCCCCGATTCCATTATTCTTAGGATAGAATTAACATCTGCCTCATGTGGTTGTTGAAAGCATAAATACATTTCCAATGCTGTATGACACAGAAATCCACCTCAAAATAAATAAATTATTCAAAAGTAAGATAAAAGGAACATAATATTTTCTTTTGCACTTATGGGAGAATTTTATTTTATTTTTTAAAGATTTTATTTATTTATTTGACAGAGAGATATCACAAGCAGATGGAGAGACAGGCAGAGAGAGAGAGAGAGAGAAGCAGGCTCCCTGCTGAGCAGAGAGCCGGATACGGGACTCGATCCCAGGACCCTGAGATCATGACCTGAGCCGAAGGCAGCGGCTTAACCCACTGAGCCACCCAGGAGCCCTGGGAGAATTTTAAAATAAAGGTTCAACTCTACAGAATAGGGTTATTACCCCACCAAATCCCCTTTTAGGACTTCCTTTAGTCAGGATGAGAGCAATCCTTATTCAGAAATCATTGTTCTTGCCATGTTCTTGCCATGGTAATGTTTTCCAGTATTCACGTGAAATATTTCATGTATCTCAGTAAATACTTCTATTTTCTGTGGTGGCTCTTGATTTTTTTAAAAACTGCTTTCCTGGATCTTCAGTGGATCTTCTTCTTGAATTATATGTAATGCTAATGATCTCACCGTGTGAGACCACTAATGTGCTCTACCCTCTTTCTTCCTCTCTCTCTGTCTTTTGTTCTCTTGCTCCTGTCCCTCCATCCTTTTACAATTCTCTAGAGAAGGGGCATTGGAAAGCCCCTATGGAAGTTAACATTGCTCAGTCTTTTATCACACTTATGTGACAAAAACCATACACACATACACACACACAAAAACACATACATGTATATACCTATCACTTCAGAATAAATTATTCCATACATACCTGCATTTATTGTTACTTTTTAAAGTAGAATTTTGTAATAGAAATTAATAACACACTCTTAAGGCAAAAGAAAGAGAATCATCTGTAATCTTACCCCTTAAAGAAAACCACCATTCACTTATTTTTATGGTAAAATATTCTAGAGTAAATTTTCACTTAGACTATTTATTTTCAAAAGATTGGACTATTACTGTAAATAATACGTATATATATGTATTTTTTTTAGATTTTTATTTATTTATTTGACAGAGAGAGAGCACAAGTAGGCAGAGAGGCAGGCAGAGAGAGAGGAAGGATCCCTGCTGAGCAGAGAGCCCAATGCTGGGCTCCATCCCAGGACCCTGGGATAATGACCTGATCTGAAGGCAGACGCCTAACCCACTGAGCCACCCAGGCACCACATACTGTAAATAATATTTGTAACTGGCTTTAGCATGGCAATTGTTCCATGTCATTTAATATTCTACTGCAACGTTATTTTTAGATTGGATTATTTACCACTACGAAGGTTTTTCAAAATGAATTCACCTTTATTTAAAGCCTTAACTACAATTCATAGTTTTTACTCTTTTCATTGTCTTCTAAAATCTTTTATATGGTCATTTTTTTTCTTTTTTGATGCAAGATATTAGAGAATAAATATTTTTGCCTACTTTTAAATTTCTAAGTTTTTTGTTTTGTTTTTGTTTTGTTTTGTTTTTTTACTCCTGAAGTTAATGTGTGACATTTTGCATTATGCTCAGGCAATTTGACCTATGTATTTACTGGTTTTGAATTTTCATATTTAATTTTCACTTAGATTATGATCAGGTTTTAGAAATATTCTATGAGCACATAAGAAAGGTGCATCCTTTGTATTATAAATGTGTCAATACATAGTTCTAAAATAAATCCTTTTAATTATGTTACCCAATTTCTTGATCATCTTTATGTTTCTTTTTTTTTTTAATTTTTTTTTTTTTAAAGATTTTATTTATTTATTTGAAAGACGGAGATCACAAGTAGGCAGAGAGTCAGGCAGAGAGAGAGAGAGAGAGGGAAGCAGGCTTCCTGCGGAGCAGGGAGCCCGATGCGGGGCTCGATTCCAGGACCCTGAGATCATGACCCGAGCCAAAGGCAGCAGCCAAAACCACTGAGCCACCCAGGCGCCCCCATCTTTATGTTTCTACAATTTTAATATGTCTAGGAATTAGAAAGACATACTATAATTTTATCTGCCCAAAAGTGTGAAAATTAACTTATATTAAAGGTAATAAATTTGTGAGGTTCACACATATCCATCAAATATTTCTTCTCAGTGAGAAAATAGAATATTAGTTTAATGGAGCTGGGGTAACTATTTTAGATGAAAGGAGGTAATTTATTCTCATCATAAAACAATAGTAATCAAATTCCAAATAAATGAACAAATGAGCATATGTAAATAAATGAAATGACTTTAGAACCAGAGAATATAAAGGTGTATGTTTGTAAATGCTAGCTAGGAGAAGGGCATTGCGCACTTAGGACAGACTGAACAACAAAAAGGAAGGGAATTCTTTTGCGTGCAGACTCCATGAATGAGTTCAGGTATGAGACTTCTTTTTACATCTATAAACAAGGCATTCTGGACATCTTTTTCCCCTGAGACTCTAATTCTTTTATTAAATTTTCCAATGTGTCTGTGTTAGAAAAGGTCGGTACTGATCAATAGGGAAATACAAAAGTTTATTGTGTGTGTGTGATAAAACCTTAAACAAAATCATAAGAAAAGAGATAAGATGTAGGATGCTCTGATGAAAGACAATTATTTTATTAAATAGGAAGTGCAGACCTGCAAACAAATCAATCAAAAATAAAATGTCATTGAGCGCCTGGGTGGCTCAGAGGGTTAAGCCTCTGCCTTCGGCTTCGGTCATGATCTCAGGGTCCTGGGATCGAGTCCCGCATCGGGCTTTCTGCTCAGCAGGGAGCCTGCTTCCTCCTCTCTCTCTCTCTGCCTGCCTCTCTACCTGCTTGTGATCTCTGTCTGTCAAATAAATAAATAAAATCTTAAAAAAAAAAATAAAATGTCATGTACTTTGAATTAAAGAAGGCAAGGAAAAGAAAAGGCAATCTGAGAAAGAAATATAAAGTGCCAATTATGAAAAAATGCCAAATTTTCACATAAATAAAAGACATGTAGGGGCGCCTAGGTGGCTCAGTTGGGTTAAGCCTCTGCCTTCAGCTCGGGTCATGATCTTAGGGTCCTGAGATCAAGCCCCATGTCGGGCTCTCTGCTCAGCAGGGAGCCTGTTTCCCTTCATCTCTCTCTCTCTCTGTCTGCCTCTCTGCCTACTTGTGATCTCTGTCTGTCAAATAAATAAATAAAATTTAAAAAAATGCATATTACACTAAAAATCAGTTATCTTTTTTCCTTGTCAGATTAGTAAATAGTTTAAAAACTATTGCCTCTAGTGTTGTTAGCGAATGGGTAAACTTTTCCAGAAGACAATTTCGAAATACGTATTAAATGACTTTACAACATGCATTTCATTTCACCTAAAAAACACCGAGAAACTAGACTAATGAAAAGACATTAGCTTATATTTGCCTTGTATGCAGAAAAAAGTATACAAAGGGAGGAAAAAAAAATTCTATATGAGATAACGGTATATTTCTTAAATACACTGTGCCCATTCATAATAAATTGTTTATTTGTGAAAAATAGTTTCAGCATTGTTCATTGTGATAGTAACCTGTGATACCTCGTAATAGACAGCTGGCTAGCAAAATGACGCAGGCTATCTGTATGACTGAAGATTTGAAAGTTTCTTGTGTGTGTGTGTGTGTGTGTGTGTGTGTGTGTGTTTTCTAGTAGAATTAATGTACTTCCCAAGTTAAGCTAAATAAATTTCTTATGAATGAACTGAGTTGTAAAACCAACACCACCTGTGCTCCTTTGTAGGTGTGAATTCGAGTTGCTTCCTCTGCAATGCACAGTTGGTGGTATTAGAGAAAGAACAATTTTCCCTTCTATTACATATTTAGAAGAAAATGTTTCCTCATCAAAGTATATCCTTTCTCTCGGTAGCAAATTTTTCTTGATGTCCATATGTCTGCCTTTCGCACAATCAGTTATTTGCAATATACTCAACCTTCCCTTTCCCCAGCTTTCAACTTCACGAAATGGAATTTGGACTTTTGGATATCAGTTGGATGGACAAAGATTTATGTTATTATGCTGTGACGTTGTGTGGCAGTCAACAATTGTGTTGTGAAAGCCTTAACTATGTCATGTCACAAAGCAAGGTGTTGATTATTTGAAAATATCATCATATTGTGCCTTTATTGTTTTATAAGGAGTGCAGTCTGAAAGAATTGCTGATTGCTATACACAACATAGTTGAATCAAAGGTGATCCTTGCTACATCTGCAGAAAACAACTAATTTTGACCCTCAAACATATAGGTCATTGTGGGTCAATTATAAAGCAAAATAAAGAAAACTGAAGTTAATTTTCCTTGAATAATTTGGTACTAGAATTTCTGTAACATTTACTTGACTTTTGAGTATTTTATAATCTTGGTTTAATTTTGATATTTTTTGGTCTAAACCAAAACAATCATATTGATTCTGTTGCAACCTTCCTGACATTATTGGAGCCACCCCTGTTGAGACGTTTCCAATGAAATAGGCTTCCATGACTATTTTATGTACAATGAATCATATACATATATTGGCAGTTTGCCTCTGTCAGAAAACTGCAGATAAGGTTAAGCCAACAAAAGAAGAAATAGGATTGACAATTTATAGAAAGTCTTACCTATGTATACAAAATAGCTGCAGCCCCCAAACAAATACCTCCAAATCTATTCAGTGTCTTTTGTTTCTCTGTTTTTATCAGCTGCTATCTCTTTCCTTTGCTCTCAGTTCTTTCCTCTGTCCCTCCCTTCCTGTTGCCCATCCCTCCACACGTGCTAATTTTTAAAGTAATTTTCTTTTGAGTATTTTTCTCTGAAAATTAAAACACGTACACACGAACACTTTAAATGTGAATCCTGTAGTTGGTTTTTTTTTTTTTTTTTTCTGCATCACTGACCCAGAAATAACAAAAAGCCCTGGTTGTGTTTCGGTGTAATACCAATGAGACGGATGAGAGGTGATAACAAACAAGGACGAAGCAGATAAATCCACCTGGCTCATGATCCAAATGAACGGAGGTGACAGAGAACACTTTCCAAATTGCCAGGACTAATTGAATAAATGGTTACTTGTGAGAATGACATACAAGCAGGCTTGTATGTCATATGGCCTGTTGCTGTGTTTAGAATTCCACCTACCAGAGAAAGTGGGGAAAGTGCACAATAGGAAAAAATCTCTTTTTCATTTCTTTATTAGTGTCACATACCCTGGTGCCAATAAAGCTGTCAGGCAGATGTTTCAATTTAAATACCCCTGGCAGAAACTTTATTGAAAATCAACACAAATCATGGTCAACTATCAGTTCTTACTCCCCAAAGAAACAATTAAGTTAAAGTGACAGCTCAGAAGGCCTCATGAGGCAGAAACCAAAGCTCAAGGTCTGTGAGTGGAAGGTGTTCTGTGTCACAGTTGTCAAGCTGCAATTGGGTCAATGGTCTTTTCTTTATTTGATTTTACTTGTACATCAGTCCCACTCATTTCTAGAAAGAAAAAAAAAAAATGGGCTAATAGAGCTATCAGGTGAGCACTGTGCATAAAATCAATCCCATTAGCCTGAAGGGAAAGCAAAACTCCTGTGTCTGAGTGACATTAATTTGTGTGTATGTCTTTGATTTTACATGCTCTGTTATTATAACAATAATCATATTTATCCTAAAACTACATCCTTATGAATTATTTGGTAAATATTTCTTTCAAATAATTAGGAAAGTGATTATTATTTACTACATAATGTTTATTCATTATTTTAGTAATATAACATTTCGCCATTTTCAAGTTGCTTTTACGTTTATTATCCACCTTGATTCCCCCAACAATCCAAAAAGTGGGAAGGGTAGATATGCTTATATGTATATAACAGTCTCAAAATCTGAGTCTCAAAGTCTTAGTGACGTGATAATGAGGATGGACTATATGTGTGCAAGTGTGTGTGTGTGTGTGTGTGTGTGTGTGTGTGAATTGCAGAAGAATGTAGCCTGAAACAGAAATAGAGTCCTTATTTTCTGACTCTAAATCCTCAATCTATTATCCCTTCAGGCTTCTTTCTGGTTTTATCACTGCCTTTATCTATTTAACATTTTAATTTAGGAATAATAATAAATCTTGATAACACAATTAGTTTAATAACAATGGCTGTGGGTTTGACTGTCACTCAAAAGATGATTTTATTCACTTTAGAATTAGATATACCTGAAACTCGCCTGATGTTTAATTAATTCATTTATTCCTTCCTTTATTTCTTTCATCAACAAATTGGTTATCTACCAACTTCATTTTGAACACTACTGAGGTGGATAGGCTCCCAGATAGAGTAGGAACTCTTCCTGATTTCACATTTTGGCCCTGACAATTACCACTGAGAAAATTAAGCCAGTGATTGACTCCTTGGTGTAAGGTTCTTATCTGTAAAGTGGGTGCAGGAGCCCCTATAACACTGAATATTTGGGAGGATTAAACGAAGTACAAATGTATCATCACTACTGAGTACGTGATATATTCTATGCATAGGGTTAAGCACAAGAAATACATTAGTGAGGAAAATAAACTCGGCCATGGTTTTACAGAATCTTCTATGTTTGGGAAGAATATGACAATAAAAAAAAAGAGCAAATACAGTCAAATCTCATTATTCACAATAGTTATGTTTTATGATGTCACCATGAACTCTGAATTAGCACACACTAAACCACTGCCCCTAGGGGAAACACAGGGTGGGTTCTGGTCAGAACAGTTTCTGTCAGCTGATCAATACATAACCTTGTTTTATGTGTGTTTCTAGGTAAAGACACCTTATTTAATATATGCTGTTGATTCACTGACATTGAACTCACCGCCAACAGCACTATAACTCATTTCCTGAACAAAGCTCATCTAACACACATTTTCTCTGTAAGGAGCATCATAGCTTTCTTGCACTTAGGACTACTAGACAGTACTTCAGCAGTACACTTGGGGACATTTTAAACAGAAAAATCACCAACAAAGGGCACAAGAAATGCAAAAAATGTAGCACAAAATAGACTGCAAAAAAGACACTTGTTTGTGCTATGATAGCTGAAACAAGAAGGCAGAGTTCAACCTCAGATGAGAACATGCTCCCTGGGTGACAAATTTTTCACAGCTATGCACATGCCATGAATGACCCTGAAAACACTGTAAGAGTTAGGTTTGAGGTTACAATTAATTTTGTGAGTAGGGCAAATTTACGAATACGGAATTTGTGAATAAGTAGCAAAGGCTGTGTGTGCATGTGTGTGTGTGTGTCTAAGACATACCAGGTGGTAAAATGTATCATGGAGAAAAATAAGTCGAGGTACAGGGGCTGGAGAATACTGCTGTTGATGGTGGAGCATGTGTTGTGTGTGTAGGTGGTCAGCAAAGACCTCTGTGATGAGATGGTATTTGAACAAAGATCTTAAAGTTAGGGAAGAGGCCATGTGGGTATGTATTGGAAATGTCTTCCAGGCAAAGAACAAGTGCAAATGACTTGAGGCAGTATCATAATTGATTTGTTTAAAGATCTCAAGAAGGCCTGGAAGCTAAAGTGAGATGAGGCTGTGGAGGAGATGAGGTCAGAGAGATGGCAAGGAGATAGGGTATGTGAGGCATGAGAGCGAGCTCTGGGAATTCAGGGAGTGTTTAAGATGAGTGACATAATCTATTATATTTAAAGTGGATCACTCTGGCTTTTGTGGGGAATTGATGGGAGGGAATCAAGGATCCATTTAGGAAATTATTACAGTCCGAAGATTCGTTCCAGTAGTTTGGCTAGAGATGATGGGACTTCGAACCAGAATGGTCGGGAGTGACCAGATTTTAGATATATTTGGAAATTAGAGTTAATTAGGATTTGGTGATTGCACATCAGGTATAGAAAAAGAGGAGTTCATTGTAACTCCATGATGACTCTGAGCGACTGGAAGAATGGAGTTGCTTTCAACAAGAGGGTGGGGGAAATGTATGAAGTTGGCTTGTGAGGCTTGTGAGGGATAATCAGGAACTTGATTTTGTGCATGTCACGTTTCAGATGAAGATTTAAAATGCAAGTGGGAATGTTAAGTCCAGAGCTATTGTGTGAATTTGGAGTTTAGGGGAATAGTCTGGACTAGAGATGTATATCAGGAGTCAACAACACATGAAGGGTATTTAAAGCCACAAGACTGCAGAGACCACTGAGCAAGAAGAACTCAGAAAAGAGGTGCTAAGACTGAGTCGTGCTCATTAAATTACTAGGTCATTGTGGTCTTAATAAGTTTTATGTCCACTTGATTGGTACTAATTGAGCCCCACAGAGCTTCTCACGATTTCTGAAACAATTGATATGACTTATCATAACCTTATCTATATAACTTAAGTGGAAAGGAATAGTTGCCCCTTAAGAAATATTGGCTTCTATTTTAATGGCTCGAGGGTGAATTTTGTGTTCTATAATTACAAAAGCAAAATCTTAAGACAAACCTATCATAAAATACCCAGTGAATTGTTGATTCTGATTAAGATTCACCCTATGATGCTGGGGTGCATTTTTAGGGACTGTCAACAACCAAAGGTTGTGACTATTCCATAAATACTCTTTCCTTACCTGAAGCAGCAGTCTTTGGATCTACCTAAGGTTCGTTCTGTGGACTCACCTTTCTGCTCTTTACAGATTCATTGAATAGTGAACCAAATGCCTCTTGGTGTTATTCTAAAAGTACATTATCAAGCCTTCCTTTTCAAAAGGATTTCATGCTTTCAAACACTTGCTTTGTGTCATTTGGTCTGTGTTTTATGTAATTTTCAATATATTTGGCATAAACTTGGTGTGCCTTCCAAAATTCTCACGTCCACCCATCTGCTTGTCCATATGCCAAAAACCAAGATAAATAGCTCTTAATCTTTAGTTCTTAAGGGAATAGTTGGACTACTTGGAATGAAATATTCTACCTTGCTATATGTTATGTGATCACAAATGATACATGCAACTTGCATGCCTAATATTATACATTTTAAAATGTGTTTGCCTGTGCCTAAACATGTTTGTGCTTTTCGTAGCAGTTCTTTGTCCGTCCTAAGGAACTATGCCTAATTGAGCTAATACGCATTGATCTTGAGCAACTGGCTTCTTACCCTATCTGAGCCACCCCTGCCTTTCAAACAGTGCAACCTTACATTTCCAGGAATATACGTTTATTGTGATTAGCTCTACTTTTATAAATAAGAAAACTTTACTCAATTATGGTATTAAACTAATCATCACTTCGAAATGGAGACAATTTTATCAGTCTTATCCACTCTCAAGAGTTGTATGAAAATGTCAGAAAGCATATAAAGTGCCATAGGAAAAAAAAAAAAAAAGTTGTCCTTGAGTGTGTATAAATTATAATACTGAATGTATTTATAGCAATATATGGATTCATATGTATGTTTTAAATATATGTGTTATACATACATAAAAATTTTTAATCATCTTCCTTTTCCAGAGTGAGATTCATATCTTTAGTTTGCTGCAATTCATCATCTCACTTTCTTAAAATCTTTTTATATATTCATCAAAATTAGGGTCTTTATTCTGGAATCAGATGGAAATGAAATAAAGTCTCTGGATTCCTCATTTGCATAATTGCAAAATTTTGATTTATGTGTTAACCTGGCACTAATTCCCATCTATTTCTTGGCAGTGTCTTTACAGTAAGCAGCAAGCTTATTTTTTCAGTACATTAGCTCTCTATTACTAACATTCAGTTTGAATTCTTTGTAGGATTTTTTTCCTGCCCCCTGACACATTCTCTCTCTCTCTCCATCAAACAGGCTTCTGTTTGAGTAGTTTATTAGTGGCCTTCTGTGAAATAAAGATGCTTCTGTGTGGGCTGTGGTTCCCCCGCTGCCCCTGCTTTCAGAGGCAAACCCTTGCTGTTTCCTTTGCCCAGGCCGATTCTGTAGATTTTAGAGACCACCACTGCAGTCGAACTACTTTCCTCAAACGTAAATGCTTAGGTAGGAATCAAGCTAACCTCGTTCCCTATTATTTTCTCCTGACTCCTTCTCTGCCCTTCCTGTTAAGAAAGCAGCTGAAGCTGAGCACTGAAGGACAGTTTCTGTGTTCCAGAAGGGCGGCACCATCTGCACCCACAGGGTGCGATCCGACTCTCCTAAGTGAAGGTCTGCATTCGTTGTTCATTTCTGTACGCATTGTGGCAAAAACAGGCAAGCCACTAGGTACTGCTCGAAGCATTAAAATCTAGGGGGAAGGGCGCCGTTTAGCAGGTGTTTTTAGTCGTGTCCTCAGTGACAGAGAGTAAGGCTCTTGTGCTACCTTCCCCGCCCCCGACCATGAGGGAGGGCCAAGGATCGATTGGAATCTTAGGGGCGTGGCCTGTGTGGGGGTAGACAGCGCATCAGGAGAGGATGCCCATGCAGAGATGTGTGGGAACACAGGACCCAGCAACAGGAGGAGAGCAGGAAGAGGGCCAGGGAGTGTGTAAAGATTTCCAGACTCCTCCAGTCAGAATTTATATCCGCAAGTCTGGGTAAAGAGAGCTGATGGTGTTCCCAGAGCTCTCTGTAGGGAGCCCTGTTCTGGGGCTCACCACACTGCATGGCAATTGCCCTAGACTCTAAGCCCCATGAGGACTTGGTACCCCAGAATAGTATAGCTTTTCTATATTTGAAGAATAGATACAGTTTGTTCCAAAAATGTTTTAAGTACGCCTCGATTTCATCGCCTCTTGTAAGAGAATGAATGGTTTGCCTGACTGTGGGCTTCCTGTGGACAAGGAATGTGTATTAAGCATATTTGCATCCCCAGTAAATGATTCTTAGTTCATATGCTTCCCAAGAGCATAACGTAGTACTGTACTCATAGTAAGAGTTAAATATTTGTCAGATGAGGACACAAATAGAAGAACTGAAAAAGTCAGTGATAGCCAAATGTGTAGCTGAATAATGTGGTTTTGATGAACATTTTTTTTCCCTTCGTACTCTCTGATCTTTGGGTTTTATTATCTGAAGAAGAAGCAGAGGAGCATTATAAAACAAATACTAGTCACTGGCAAGGTATTCCATGATGGATATTTAGAGTATCATAGATCTGTTGAAGAAAAAAAGGGAACAGCTAATGAAATAAAAGAAAACACAAAAATAAATGAACAGAAACCATATGACAGGACTTTTTTATATCACTTGGCTGACATCAAGTACTATATAAATGCCTCTGATTGCAACTCAAAAGCAAACAGTGGTGGTGGGGGAGACGAATCAATAAATAACCTCTGACATTTATTCAAAATATTTTTTCAGGGTTGACACCCATTGATTTTATAGCACACAAAATGTGTTTCTTTTCTAAAGGTCTTGTCATTTTTTCCTACTATCCAAACTTGAGGTCACTTTATTCCTTTTTTTTTTTTTTTATAATTTTTTTTTTTTAAAGATTTTATTTATTTATTTGACAGACAGAGATCACAAGTAGGCAGAGAGGCAGGCAGAGAGAGAGAGAAAGGGAAGCAGGCTCCCTGTGGAGCAGAGAGCCCGATGTGGGGCTCGATCCCAGGACGCTGAGATCATGACCTGAGCTGAAGGCAGCAGCTTAACCCACTGAGCCACCCAGGCACCCCATTTTTTTTTTTTTTAAACAGGTGGTTTTCAGGATAAAATGTCAATTTAAATTGTGTCTAAAATTATTGTTACATTATTTATATATTTGATCTCAGAATAACTAATAATCAAATGATTGTGCTTGGGCCCAATTTCTTTGATGTGTATCATTCTTAGAATATGTTCAAAGGATTTTCCTCTGTATGTTTTTGGTTAAGAGTGCAGTATACAAGCCTACACATACACCCATGCAGTCATGAATGTGTAAATGAATGCAGATACATTCTTGGGCCATCTGAAGTGGGATTTTATCCAGATACCCAGACTCCTTACAGGTATATCTAAAATGGCTAGGTGGCATTAGTGCAATCCCTAGTGGATAAGAACCTGGAACAGCAGGAGCATGGCTTTTGTCTTTCTTGGATGATAACAAGACAGAGAGATCATGCTGGAACTATATGTGGAGGGGGCAAAGTCTTGCTGTTATGTGTCAGGATGGCCATTCCAAACTGAGAATACATGAGTAAAGAAACTTAATGTGCTGACCACCAGATCCTGTGAAAAACTCAGAGCTCAGAGCTGTCTGCAAGATACATTTTTCAGCTGGGACACTTGGGTGGCTCAATTGGACTGGAGCCCTGCATCAGGATCCCTTTCAGCGGGGAGTCGGCTTCTCCCTCTGCCCCTTCCCCTACTCATACTCTCCCTGTGTCAAACAAATAAATAAATAAAATCTTTGTGGGGTCGGGGGAGATACAGCATTCTGCCACACAAACCCCCTTTCCTCTCCTTATCTCCCTCCAAAAAAACCAACCAAAACCCCCAGAACAACAAAAAGCAAAACAGTCTTGTTTTATATAAAAAAATGTTACCATGTAAAATATGACGCTTAGTTTCAGTTATGTCAATAAATTAACACACAGAAGTGAAAGTTGCTGCAGTTTGGAAGCTTTTTATCACAGCATTAAATGTTTTATTGAAGACGGATTATCCCAGAAAAGAAAGATTGGAAAAGGAACTTAGTTGTGTTGGTGTCTTACAGATCTGATTTTGTTGATTATTGACAAAGAGAAACAGTGTTAAGAAGCATGATCTTAGGGGCACCTGGGTGGCTCAGTGGGTTAAGCCGCTGCCTTCGGCTCAGGTCAGGATCCAGGGTCCTGGCCTCGAGTCCCGCATCAGGCTCTCTGCTCAACAGGGAGCCTGCTTCCCTCTCTCTCTCTCTGCCTGCCTCTCTGCCTACTTGTGATCTCTGCCTGTCAAATAAATAAATAAAATCTTTAAAAAAAAAAAAAGAAGCATGATATTATCATTTAACTGTTAATAATAATAATATAAAGTGGTGAGATACTTTACAACCTGAAATAGCTAATGGATTGGATTGGTTTGTTAGAGAATCTAGTGTCTTCCATCAGCAGCCTTCATCACTTCCTTGTATTAAGGCATCTCTCCCAGACCATTAACCTCACCTCTGAGGTTATAAAACTCAAAATACTTTAACTTATCTGCCAGATATTCTCATTATTATTTTTTTTTCCTGCTCAGTGGTAACCAAGACCAATTTAATTCCGACTCCTTTGAAGTAATTAATTTGGGGTCTTTTAAAAATCAGAATTCTGCAGAAGCAAGGTTCTTTTCACTTCCATCCAATTAAATTCACAAGCCTTTACTGTCCCCATATGCCCCTTTCTGATAAGCTTTGTTCAGAATTGAAACTCTGTGGAGAGCTGATCTGAATTTAATTCTATTGTTTCTAAGAAATGTATCCCATAGTTAGAGTCTTGTTGTTTTTCCCTAAAACAAAGAGCTCCTCCTTACATAAAAAGAGTCATGGTTGCTTAGGGCCTGAGTTAGACAAGTTTTATGTTCTGTGAATGGATCATAATCGCTAAGCAAAATAGAGGCACAAAGGAAAAATAGTCTATATTGCATTTGAGAAGCCTGCTGTTTTTATCATTACCTTAGGTGCCAACTGCCCATATGTATTGTTCTGTAATACTAGTCTAATCAGGGCAGAGAGAAGGAACACAATTTCCGTGAAAACCAGAGAAATTTTGCTAAAAACAATAAATCCAAACAGAAATCACAACATTGGAACGGTTGCATTCTTAAAGAAAATGATTTCTGCGACAAACAGTAGGTAAAATCTTTGGAAGAAACAAATGTGTTTTCTACTTATAGTCATTGGGTTAAACCAGGTTTGGGGGGTGGATGGGAGAATCTTAGGTCCTCCCTCTATGAAAAAATAATCGTGAATTTCCCTTTTCTCCCACTATGGTCACAAAACAGAATAACAACTATTAGAGCAACTCCTTATGGACTGAAGAGGTTCTCTCCAGATAGTTGCTTTTAAAATGCAAATGTCCTGGGAGAGGGAATACAATTTATTAATGACTGTACTTTTATGAATTCACTCTTCCCTCTCACAGGATAAATAGACAGTAGGAAAAACATATATTAAATGAAGACCTCATGTATATAGTCATTTTATTTTTCATTTCATGAGATTCTTTAAGGTACGTACTATCTTCTGTTTCTGGATGGACACACTTTTAGTTCATGTAGTTATGTAACTGGTTAAAGGAAGTAAATATTTCATTCATTCATTAATCAAATATCTTTTGGGCAGCTACTATTTTGCTAGGTGCTATTTTAATAAATAAAAACTATTTATTATATAGATACTATACATCAGACCCAAACTTCATGAAGATTATATGCTAGTTGTGACATAAAGACAAATACAGGGCTATATTGTAATGGGGGGCAGTGAAAAATGCTATGATGAAAAATTAAGAATTTGAGTTTCTGAGAATATGATAATTATGTATTTCATAGTTTTATTTTCTCTACCATGCTTCCACTTAGGGTAAAGGTGATTAGAATTGGTTTGGATCTTAAGTATTAATGGTTTCATGTAGTATCTCTCCTTCTTTCATTTGTTTATCAAGAAAGTATTTTTCAAAAGCTGTGTTTTCGGATATTATTCTACATAAGAAATACTTGGTCAGGTTGTTTAAAAAATACTGATTCTACTGTCCAACCCAAAGGTTCTAAGTTAACAAAACTTGGTAGGTGACTATTTTAATAAACATCTGATGCAGGTGGTCTGTGGCCATCTTTTGAGAAGCAGTCACCCCAAAGAATGGATAATTAACATATCACCTTGATATCAGTCCCTACAAATAAGGGTTCTAAAGAACGAAAGTACCTACGACCAATTTATACCTAAGAGCTGCCTCCTTCAATACAGGTGACTTTTGAGCCCTTGAAATGTGTATGGCCCAAGTTGAGATGTGCTGAAAATGTAAAAGACACACTGGATTTTGAAGACTTGGTAAGAAAACAAACAAACAAACAAACAAACAAAACCAGAAGAATGTAACATAGCTCACTAATAATTTTTGTATTGATTACATGCTGAAATGATGATATGTTTGATATATTGGGTTAAATAATATATATTATTAAGTTAATCTTACCTTTTAAAAATTTTTAGGGTCTTCTAGAAAATTTAAATTTATTTATATGGTTCACATTATAGTTTTCTTAGACTTACACCAATTATGAGTTCCTGTTTATTTAAAACTCTATGGAAATTATTGCACTGCTATCTTAAACTTGCTACCTAGGTTCATGTTACTATAGCCTTTTCTGATAGTTTCCTAGTCTCATCCCAGGCATTAGACACACCGGACCTATGTACTACCTTTACTTGCTATGTTTTGGGCTGCCTGTATCCATGCAATTTGCTTTGTCTGACCTTCGAAACAAGAATCCATCTCTGCTATTATATGATCCGTCAAGCCCAGTTCAAATCCCATCTTCCCTAAGAAACATTCCCATTTACCTACTGCGTTTTTTGTGTAACTCTGAATTTGTCAATTCATTGATTCACTCAGATAATAATTAAAATAGTGCAATGGTACTATCTCCTATCATGACATACTGTAGAGCAACCAATCCTGTGGTCTAGAGAGGAGATAAGCAATCACTGGCTACACTAGTATTATAGAATATATCACCAGAGATGGTGCTTCAGTGAAGCTGTGATAAAATATATACATTTACTTTATTACTCATCATTCTACTTGTAAAAAACAGATTGGACTAGGAGGAAGGTAACCAGATCTTTGAATGAAAAAAATATAATCTTAGAATCCTGTCAGAACTGTAAAATATATAGTGACCTTTCCTTCATGCAAAATACAGTTGCTATTCTCCGGTGGGTTTTCTTGGAAGATAATTATAGTCATAAATATGTACTTAGAAACGATAAACATTTTTCAGTATGGTGTTACAGAATAGGTCTCTAAAACTAATATGAATTTAGTAATTATGAACATGTGAGTTTGATTTATTGATGAAAGAGAATAGTTGTATTCATGTATAATATTTGAGATTTGCAATGTACAGGTTATTCATGAAAATATATTACTGTAGAAGAAAACAGTGGTTTGTTGCTTATTTACTAAGATGGTATAATCAAATAATAATTAAATCCAGCATTAACAATAAAAATAATTCTCCTCTCTAATTCCATAGTCATTTCTTCTTTGAGATTTCATAATCTTTGCTTAGATCCTCCTCTGTTAAATCAGGTTGCCCTTCCTCCTAAATCCCAGCACACCCAGACACACAAGCACACAAGCACACACGCACACTTACGCATGCACACACAAATGGGCACTCCTTGATAGCTCTCTTAAAATATACAGTGTTGCTCTAGTCTCCAAATCTTAAAAATCATATGTGCAATGATTTCTGCACAGGTAGACAATTTATGATTTTATTTTTCCTTATGCTGATTGCTAATTAGGGTGGATGCAAGACCTGCTTTGTTTCCATTTAAAAGTTTTTGCTGGTGAGTGTTTCATCATCTGTGAACTCTGCAACAGCATGAATATCAAAGAGAAAGCTGTTGGTAGATCTTTCTGCCACCTGTTTCTATTTTTTTATTTTTTTCCTAGTGAGCTGATAGTACATTTCCATATGCTAAAACATTTCCTTGTAAGGTTTCCTTATGTCAAGGCAGGCATTTTATTAACTGATTGGCAGTGGTCTGGAGTGAGGATAGGGTTGGGTTAGGAAGTGTGAGGAGGAGGCTGGACTCTAAATAACCCTTGCTACTGTTCCCCACTAAGCTCCCTCAGAGCTATACGATGGAAGAAGGCTACCCCACAACAACTTCTGGGTGAAGGAAGACTTTCCAGATACCTGGACTGATTGCTTTCCTGTTGCAACAACAGTCATTTCTTTGAGAGATTTGGTTTTGTCTTGATAATGACTTCTCTCTGTCAAATGTTTTGCTCTATACTGGGGATGCAATGGTAGATGCTCCAGAGCTCACATCAGGGCTTTTATAGCGCCGCGAAGACAACAAGCAAACTGGCCTTTGCAATTAGGCGTAATAAGTGCTTTGGTAGAGGTTTGCACGGGATGTGGTGGAAACAGAGTAGGTAGGGTATTTAAATCAGACTTCCCAAAGTGTCAGTTGAGCTGCTGGTTAAGTGAGTAGATAACTAGGGGAAAAAGACAAAGGATGCTCTTAGATGCTTTCCATTTGTTCTCAGAGAGCAGTGAATTCAAGATCCCATTTTATTTAAATGTTCGATGGTTATTACAGAAAGATAAAAACAACCAGTAAGTTTTTACTAAAGGCAAGTAAACAAAACAAATCATCGGTGAAAGAAAATAGCAGTTCAGTGAGCCATTTGAGGCAATTGACTGAAAAATCATTCTACTGGTTCCTTGGTATAATTCAGTACTCCCAGGGTAAGAGACCAATATCGGCCAGAGAGCAGGGAATGCTGAGTGAAAAGGTTGTCATGTTCCCACATTCTCAGAATGAAGTGGATATACTCGGAAGAAGTTGATTAGATCCCCAGAGAAAGAATAATATGCATACGTTTTTTAAAAATTGATATTTGTTATTTCAAAATAATCATAAAAGTACTCCTCATTAGTAAAATGATACTCCTTATGGTTGTTTTACAGTTTTGTGCTATACTTATTTTTCAATGCACAGAGATAGTTAGAAGTAGGGAATGGGATATTTTGACATTTTCAGACCATATGGCCTCAGAAGTTCTTAATTCCACTACGGTAAGAAGGTATCCACATTCAGTTACAAATCTGAAAAGATATTTAATCAGTACTCAAATGAGCAGAGCCAAGGAAATCCAAACACCAGGGCTGCTGGCTGGCAAGTATTGAGTCTGAATAAATTTCTCTGCATTTGAGGATGTGTACAGTAGCCAGAAAATAAAATCCATGGTAACAGTGGTTACCTCTAGGTGACTTATAATGTATTTTTATGTATTTTCATGTTTTATGTAATAAGTATATATTTTAAGTAAGAAGTACATTCAAAATGAGCCTATACATCCCTGGTGTCTGCATGTATGTGTTTATGTAAAAATACATTGACATTTTTAAAAAGAGAAAATTCTGAAGTATACCAAAGGGTTAATTAAAAATGAATGGCTCTGGGTTGAAGAATTTCTCTCTCAATTACACTGTGATTTTCAAATTCTTTAAAATTAAGTTTATATTCCATTTGTGATATTCAGTGGGACAAGCCTTACTTTAAAAAATGTCAGGCTTGGGGCGCCTGGGTGGCTCAGTGGGTTAAAGCCTCTGCCTTTGGGTCAGGGTCCTGGGATCGAGCCCCTCATTGAGCCCCGCATTGGGCTCTCTGCTCGGCAGGGAACCTGCTTCCCTTCCTCTCTCTGCCTGCCTCTCTGCCTACTTGTGATCTCTGTCAAATAAATAAATAAAATCTTAAAAAAAAAAAAAAGTGTCAGGCTTGGTAGGGGATAGGGGAAAATGGGCTGCAATTCCCAGTGTCACAACGGATTACTAGAATGCAGTTACTTTATTGGAAGTTACTGCCCCAACTAGAGCAGGGTTAAAGGAGCGCATTCCTAGGGGCTTTTACAGTGTTGCTCTTTCCTTGTGCTCTCAATTTAGGTACAGAGAACCAATTTCCTTAAGAAATGCAAAATGCATTCTCTAATCACCAAGTTAAGCACTTAAAATATTTTTGCCTTTCAACTAGCCTACATCTGAGTTAGTGTCTACATCATTTCAGAAGGAAAGTTCTCTCGTGATTAATTATCTTATTAAATGTGTGAATAATTATTTTGGTCAATGAACTATATAAATCACATTTTAAATTTACTTTTTATTGTCGTCAGGACTTACTAAAGTGACCTCAAGAAATAAAACACCTGGGGAGATTTTTTTCTTGCCTGGTACAAATGGACATGCAAAAGACATTTATCATCATCATCTATAAACTAGCAGCTGTAATGGCTTTTCTCTTATAACAGAAAGCTCAAAGAAGTGAAGTAACTTAACCAAAGCCATACTGCTATCAAAGGTGCACATTCTTAGTGCAGCAGTCACACTGCTTCTCCTACACAGAATTAAATTTGGTTAATAATACCTTTTTTTAAAAGAAAGAAAATAAATCTTGCCTTTGATATAAGCAGCAGCCTAAGTTAGCCTGATTATGGGGAGGGCGAGTATCAGGGAGTCAGCATATTAAAAGCATAGAAAAGGTATCTGTGTTGTTTAGTAACTCTACAGGTATTTAGGTATGCAGTCAGTTTTCCTTACAGTTTCTTGTATTCTTCTGTGTATCTATGGAAGATACGGAATGGAATTCTTTCAATTAGTTCACTCAATTGGAAAGAGAAATGTAATTTGAAGATTATCATTTTTCATCATGATCATAGGATAGATTGGGGCTTGATGAGATGGTCATTGTAATAAGAAGAAATTATATGTCCAATCATAAATACAAGGCAGAAACCCATTGTTTAAAAGGCAAGATTAGCTCATGAGTATCTGAGATTCCATAGTATAAATGATTATTCAAGAGCCACACAGTTTGGCGGTAAACTTCTTTTTTTTTTTCTTAACCAAGACAAATTTATACATTAAGGGTATAAAGCTTTTTAAGTGTGTCATGGAAAAAGAATTCACATCTCTGTCCCTTGTTTTACTGAAATGTATTACTGAAATCTATTTCACTGACACTTCAGTGAGGCCAGACAACATATATATTTAATAATAGCTGTTTTTATAAATGTCATAGATGCCTTTATATGATACTTTGGAAGGGGCCAATATTTTACTGAGTTACTCTATAGGGGGAACTATGTAGGGGCTATAATCAAGGGCTGACTTCTAGTTTTTTTAAAAAAATATGAATTTTTATTTCATTGGGAAGGGCTTTTAAAATGTGTTTCAGGGGAAGACCTTTCCTCTTAGTAGCTGTATATGTATATCTATTTTTTTAAACATAGAGAAACAAACAATTCTAACTTTAACATGCTGAATTTTAGGTACATATGAAATCATCACCTTAATTGTGTCATCCAAAGGGTCAAATATGTTCAGTTTTATTTATTCTCTTGAAATGATCCATAATCTAATAATAATGTAACAAAAGTTAAGTGAAATGCCAGCATGCCTCTCCCAGAAATAAGGTGAAGAGGAAGTCAGTTTTTTCAAGAGATAAATAATGGTTCCTTCAGGCATTATATAGAATAGAGAATTTTTCATTCTAGTTATTTATTGCTATTTTAGATAAGAAACAAATAGTTGAACTTTTTGAACAAATATAAATAACAAGTTGTGATATAACCCAGATTTTTAAAAATAAAGAATGTCTATATAGTTTGCATTATGAACTTATAAAAATCCATATAGATAATGTAATACCAGAATAGAAAAAGAACCAAAGGGCATGGTGTCATGAATCCGTAGAAAAAATATTGCAATTTTTACTCGTCAAATCAATATATATTTAAGATAGCAATCAGAGCTCATACATTTAAACTTGCCTTAGTTTTAAATTTCCACCAAAATGACAAAATAATGCAATAAGAGCAAAAACTCCCATCAATATTGAAATGTAGGAAGCCAGTCAAATGTGGAAAGTATTGCAAAATTTCTATCACATAAATTGTAGCTATGAACACCATAATAGGACAGAGGGCACCGTCACTGGCCATTCAGTGAGTCTCCGCAAGGATGGAAAAGCCTACCTGGATACAAAGGGTGGGAGCTGTACTTTGGAATCCCTCCAACTGTCTTTTCTTTGCACCGGCAGAAGCTGGAGCCAAGGGTAGCTTCTACGCAGTTGATGGGAAACACAAATTGATATCATTTCCCCAGGTTTCTACCAAATAGTGAGTCCATCCCATGGGACAACCCTGTAGCGGTGCTGCCTCCTAAGTCACATTTGGCATGTATGGCTTTTTAAGTAAAGCAGGGCAATACTACAGCTGGCTCCAAATGGAGGGCGTGGTGCCAGCTCTAAAGACTGCCACTGACCCAGCTAATGCCTGCTGCTCTGAGAAATTCAAAAAGAAACGATTTGGCACAAAGTTGAAACACTATGTCTGCTCTTTCTGGCTATAGCTCCCTTGCTACTCTGTGCTGGCAAGTGAAAGCAGAGCAACTCTTAAACTTCCCCTTTATTCCTCTGGTCGGGAAATATTTGAACAGAGATCAACATAATCTCTGATAGATCCCATCTCAAATCCCAAATCTGGAAGAGAATTGTTGACTATCTGCACTCTGTAGGGGTGGAAAAATACACTGGGCTTATGTAAAGACTAGGTTTTAGAAAGAGAGTTAATCTAAGGATCAAACCAATGCTACTTATGAGGCAGATTTGGCATTTCTCTCACCTGGATAATTTTAACTATCATCCAGTTGGGCTCCCTGCTTCTAGCCTGACTTCTTGCTGTAAATCCAAGTCTTCCCTGCAGCCAGAGTGATCTCTGAAATAAAACCGTGTCAAGAATGCAGGGTGATCCCAGAAATGCATCCCTTAGAAAGTGACCTTTGAGCTGAGGCATGATGAAGAGAAGGTGCCAGGTGATGATATTTGGGGAGACTGTTCTAGACAGAGGAGCAAAAAGGTCAGAGCATTAATTTAGGAATAAAATAGGCTTTGTGTAGAGACAGAAACAGCTCAGATGGCTTCAGTGCACTGAAGTCCACTGGAAGAGGAAAAAGATGAAAAGGTGATAGGAGGCATTAGGAAATGGACAGTAGGAAAAATACATGAGGTCTTGTAGCATGTGATGCAGCGTTAGGAAATTTTTTTAAGGGAAATCGAAAGCTTTTTAAATGTTTTTAAGTAGAAGAGATACCATGTATGGTTTTTATCTTAAAATATTATTCTGGCTTCTGTATAGAAAATGAACCAAGAAAGGGAGGTTGCTGTGGAAGCTCTTGCTGTATGTAGTCCAGCTGAGAAGTGAAGGTGATTAGATTAGGGTTGTAGTTACAGAGATGGATTCTGTGCTGAGATATAACAGAACTTGAAGAGTCTCTAGATTGTGTGTTGAGAGATGGCTTAATTGGGGAAAGAAAAAAAAAATCAAGAATAGATTAAGGCCTACCCAACTTCACTTAATGAGATTTAAAAATAAAAACAAAACAAAAACAAAAACAAAAAACCTGAAGGAGAAACAGATTTTGTGGCAAGAGAGTGGGGAATAAAGTGCACTTATATGGCTTTAAGATAGCAGTAGACAGTTGGCTAGTTCAATATCTAACTCTGAGGAATGATTTGAGTTGAGGATATAATTTTAAAATTAATTAGCATATAGATAGTATTTTAAAACCACTGGATAAAAAGAAATCATCAAAGGAAGAATAGCAAAGAAGTCTTGCCAGAATGTCCTAGGGGGGTGGAAATTAGAGTCAGCAAAGATGAATGGGTTTGGGGAAAGAGGGGAAGAAATAAAAGATGGTGTTACAGAAAATTAGAGAAAGAAGTAGTATTTTATTTTTATTTATGTATTTACCTTTAAGGGTTCATCTTATTTTAGAGAGGAGGGGTGGGGTAGGGGCAGAAGGAGAGAGAGAGAGAGTCTTAAGTAGATTCCAGGCTGAGCATGGAGCCCAAAGTAGGGCTCAATTCCATGACCCTGAGATCATGACCTTAGACAAAACCAAGTTTTTGTCTGCCACCTCATTGCTCTGAAAATAGTATTTTAGTAGGAGGGTCTAAGTAAATGTGATAAATACTCAGAATAAGATAAGGTCAGGATAGGATATATTCTATGGATTTGACAGGTCACTGGTGACTTTGATAAGAACTTTTTCAAGAATGAAGAGGTGTAAGCTTTAATGAACAAAGCCAGAAAAAGGAGGCTGTTGCAGAGATAGGACATAAAGGTAAGGGAGGTTTTTATCTGCTATAAATTATAGTGCATGTTTGTGGGTGGATGGGATAAACAGAGGGGGAGATTGAGGATGTTGGAATCAAAGGGGATAATTTCAGGAATTAAGTCAAAGGATGAATAAAAAGGTATAGAAACTAGATTACAAAGGGACAAATTGACCTTACTTAATAAGCATGGATAGTTTACTTGCTTTGGTCTGAAAATGCAGAGCATTTGTGAAAGGAAGTAGGTACATATTTTTCTGTTTTATTTGGTAAGAAGAAAATAAAATACTTTCTTATTTTAACCATTTCTCTCTGAAGTATCAGTCAATATCAGTAGTTGAGAGTATGATTTGGAGGAAAATATTGGAGAGTTCAGAGAAGTTTTAGGGTGGCATAGTAAATATAGTAAGTAATAGAGTGCACTATGATTTTCTGAATTAACCAAATGCTCACTTGAAATTTGCGAGCCCAAGTGTAAAGTGGATTCAGTCAGTGGAGATTCATGATTTTCTGTAGCAATGTTCAGCTTATTGAATGTTAGTTTCACTAGTTTTGATATTTTGACAAAATTTCAAGATTGGGAAGGTAAAGGGATTGAAGCATGTTGACATGTAGTGTATATTAGTTTAAGAGGGTGTACACTAAATTAGGTAAGGAGGGAAGGGAGCTCATGAGGAAGTTATGGATAAGGAAAATTCATAAAAATCAGTGGATTGCAGACAAAGGAATATTGGAGGGAGACCAGAAGAGTAAGTGTCCTGAAGTGGTGGAAAGTGACATTTTACAGGGGCTGTTTATAACAGAGAATTTATTGGAGAAGTTATTTTTGATTATAAAAATTGTTATGTGCGTGGCTGGCTAATGTGAGATGGTAAAAAGAGTATTGAGGTGTTAAGATATCTGGGAACTAAGTGGCAGGGAGAAAAAGAGTTATGGTTGGGACAGGGAAAATGATAAGTATATGCTCTTCACCTTCATGTTGGACATGTGTGATGTTTGGATAAAAGCCCCTTTTAGAGAATCCTGCAATGCAAATACTGTCATTTCAGGTGGGACACCAGATTATCATAGGGGGAAAGGCTGAGCACATAAGCAAATCTGTTGATGGTAGACCTTGAGTTCTATTTCCTCATATTTTAAATCTGAAATAGATATTGAGCTATTTTTAAAAATTAACATAAAAAGTACTCATAGGAGAAAATGTATGTTATAAAAATGTTGAAATACTAATAACAATCTTTTGAAAATAAGATATGATAGTCTCTGTGGTTTCTTTGCTCAGGACTGTCTAAAATTTTAAATCATTTAAAAATATTATGGAGTTTTCAGGATAAAACAGAAAGGAAAAAAACTTGTCATTTGCTCAGCAAATATTTATGAAGCATCATCTATGTGTCTGATACTAATGTAGGTGCTGGCAATACATTACTGAGCAAAACAAACATGCTTCCTGACTTGACTCACTTAGTCATCTAGATCTCCTAACCTTTCTGAATTTAAATAATCAGCAAGATTAAAAAACAAAAACAGAAGTCTGTTCACTCAATGACATTAACTGGATGGTGTCCTTAGCATTCTGAATAGTTTGCTGTTAGCCTCTTGTCAGGATACGCTGAGAATTTCTGCTGCAACCAGTTGGATTTTATGCTTAACCAGAGTCTGTTGTATTTATTCCCCAACTTGTTTCTGTGTTGGATTTTTTTTTTGATCATGCAATTTAATGAAATGTTAGATAAACTCTGAGAACTGTTTATTCTATGAAAATTAACTTGAATGATTTCAGAAATGTGGTAAGAGAAAAATCACTGAAAGCAATTACTATATAAAATTAAGTGTGGGCAAGAAAACTCTAAATGATTGGGGAAAAGTAATAAAAAGCAAATTCTGCTTTCATATTCCATGGCTAGTATAGATAAATTATTGTTCTGCTTTAAAAAAAAAATTTAAAAAATGGACTTCTATCCGAAGATAAATGAAACTACATTTGTAGGTCTTAAGTTTAATTCTTTTATAAATTTGTGCTTTCATAGACATTTTAGAAAAATTGACCATGATGATTCCCAGTCTCCTAGTACAGTCACACAAAAATGTAATTGTAAACTATGATAGAGCTTTTTATTTTTCTAAAGATTTATTTATTTGAGAGGGAGTCCACGAGTTGAGGGAGGTGCAGTGGGAGAGAATCTTTCATCCCAGACTCCATGCTGAGTGTAGATCCCTCCCTACCCATGAGACCATGACCTGAGCCCAAACCAAGAGTCAGATGCCACCCAGGCAGCCCTGATAGAGCTTTTTATAAAGTGTGTGAAGTGTTGGGGCACCCGGGTGGCAGAGTCACCAAAGCATTGGACTCTTGGTTTTGGTTCAGGTCATGATCTCAGGGTGGTGAGATGGAGTCCCACGTGGTAGGCTTGTGCTCAGTGCAGAGTCTGCCTAAGTTTATCTTTCCCTCTCCCTCTGCCCCTCCCCCACCAGCTGCTTGTGCACATGCTGTCTCTGTCTCTCAGATAAATCTTAAAAAAATTTTTAAAAAGTGTGAAGGGTTATGAGAAAAGCTAATAGAGGAGGGTGTCTGTTATGTGGAGTATTTAAAGAAACTTTGAGTTGTGATCCAAAAGATGAGCAGATGCTAATTAGATGAACCAGAGGGAAAATTACTCTGGAAAGTAGAAATGTTGAGAAAATTTGGTCAGTATGGGAGAATTTAAGAGGAAGACCCGAGAAGAAAACAAGGAAAAACAAATGGTAGGTAAAATCACTAAAGTCTAAATGAAGGTCTATCACAAAAGTATGAATGGATGAAAGAATATACAGGAAGAGGGGTGCCTGGGTAGTGCAGTGGGTTAAAGCCTCTCCCTTCGGCTCAGGTCATGATCCCAGGGTCCTGGGATTGAGCCCTGCATTGGGCTCTCTGCTCAGCTGGGAGCCTGCTTCCCCTCTCTCTGTCTCTGCCTGCTTTTCTGCCTACTTGTCATCTCTGTGTGTCAAATAAATAAACAAAATCTTAAAAAAAAAAAAAAAGAATATATAGGAAGAGAATTCAACAGTTTTCAACAGTATGCTTTTTTAAAGAGACATATATACTGAAAACAAAACTCCAGAGAAACATTGCAAATCAAAATATAGAGATATTGATAAGATGAAGAAAGGTCAAAAATGATATCACTATAGATGGGAACATTAACATCCAGAAAATTAGAATACAAGGCTAAAAGCAATTACCAGATAGCATTGATTATTGTTTTACAAGGATCAAAAGTGTAATCCACAGTTAGGACAGACCACAAATGAATCTTTATAAGTCAGTATCTTAGAATGAACACTCACAAAGAATATAAAACTTTAAGAAGAGAGTGATAAAATAAAAATAATAGTAGAATATATTAATATATATATGTACATTTGGTATATCAAAAATAGGGGTGTTTGACTTAAATAATATTAACAGTAGCTTTGGGTTGGAAGTTCTATATCAAACATTCTCTTCTATTATCAGAATTTTTTTCCAAATATGTATAAAGGATCATTTACAATATCTCATAGAAACCATCAACAGATTGGGTGAGCCGATAAGAAGCAGTTAGTCTTATGAAAAAGTCTTATGAATAAAGGAGTTGGAAGGTAAAAATGTAAATCTTACTTCTTCTGGTGACCCTTGGTATACTGAAACTAAGTCATAAAATCCTGGCTGAAAAAGCCATTGTTTTAGCTATAGTTAACTTAGCCCCATAATTACTTTCTCTTCTTAAATATAACTATTAGGATGAACTACATAATTTGCAGGACTCAGTGCAAATTGAAAGTTCGGGACCCCTTGTTAAAAAATTATTAAGAATTTCAGGACAATGACAGCTGAATATTAAACCAAATTCAGAGACCTCCTGAGCTCAGGGGCCCTGTGTCACTGCACAGGTTGCACATGTGGTCTCTCTTGATAGCACATCCCTCTGCCTGCCAACATGATCCATTAAAATGATTTTACCCTGTTTTTACTGCTGCAGTTGAGCCCATACTCTGTCCACCTCCCATTGCATATACAGAATCTTTTTATTAGTTAGAAAGATGATTAAAATGAGTTCATGACACATTCATTTTTAAAGCCTTGCAAATGTTTTTATGTCTCCTGGAATAAATTCAAAGTTCTTACTAAGGAACTCGGACCTCTGCTTTTCTTGACTTTAGTTTTTTCCCTTTGCTCCCCACATCCAATCCATTAGCCATTCCTATAGGTTCTACTACCTACAAATACCCTGAATTTGTCAACTTCTTCACAACTGCACTGTTGTCCTCTTACTCCCTGCTACATGAACCAGTGTAATAACTTTCTAAATGGTCTCCTTTTATCTGTTTTTTGTTTGTTTGTTTGTTTGTTTGTTTAGAGAGGGAGGGAGAGAAGAAGAGAAAGAATCCCAAGTAGGCTCCACTCCCAGTGTAGAACTGGATGCAGGGCTTGATCTCATCACCCTGAGATCATGACCTGAGCCAAAATCAAGAGTCAGATACTTAACCGACTGAGCCACCCTAGCACCCTCTTTTTATCTGTTACTATCTTTAGTAAGCCATTTTCCTCACAACTGAAAGTAACTTTTAAAACCATAAATTAGACGGGCGCCTGGGTGGCTCAGTGGATTAAGTCTCTGGGTGGCTCAGTGGGTTAAGTCTCTGCCTTCCGCTCAGGTCATGATACCAGAGTCCTGGGATCGAGCCCCACATCGGGCTCTCTGCTCAGTGGGGAGCCTGCTCCCCACCCGCCTCTGCCTGCCTCTCTGCCTACTTGTGATTTCTGACTGTCAAATAAATAAATAAAATTTAAAAAAAACCCATAAATTAGATCATAAAACCTCTCTAGAGATTTAAAGCTCCTGGTTGATTTCAACTGCATGTAAAATGAAATCTGAACTCCTAACATTGTTCTGCAAGGATAACACACATTATCTTTCCTTGCTTAGATTTTCAGTTCCCGACTTGCTTACCCCTTCCTTTATCATATATAAAAAAGTTTACCAGAAATAAGAATTTTACTCTTAAACATGCCACATTCATTGGTAACTAAAGGCCTTTGAACTTTTGAAGATTTTTTTGTTGGGAGAGCTTTTCACAGCTCCATGGCCTGTTATCATTTGTGTCTGATTCAGCTATCACCTCCAAGATGTTCTAACCTGAAGTGACCTTCCTACTCACCAACCTGTGGATTGTATTCACATTAATTTTTGCTATCTAAAATCACCTTATCTGGGGCACCTGGATGGCTCAGTGGGTTAAAGCCTCTGCTCAGGTCATGATCTTGTGGTCCTGGGATCAGCCCCGCATTGGGCTCTCTGCTCAGCAGGGAGCCTGCTTCCTCCTCTCTCTCTCTCTCTCTGCCTGCCTCTCTGCCTACTTGTGATCTCTGTCTGTCAAATAAATAAATAAATAAATAAATAAAATATTTTTAAAAAATCACCTTATTTATTTATTTAGTTAGTTAGTTAGATAGTTTTGTTTTCACCTACTGTGAAGAAAGATCTATGAGTGCCTTGGTCTTGCTGTATTGTCAGTGCTTAGAAGAGTACCTAGAATTTAGAAGAAGTTCAAAAGATATTCATTGAATAATTACAAGTGGAAATTATCTCTAACTTCTGAAGGAAAATTAGAAATAATAATAAAAGATTGAGCAAGCCTACAAAAGTGTTTTTTTTCTGCATCCAAAATAAGGCAAAAATGCACCATACTTGATTTTGTATTCTGAGTCTCATCTCTAATCAAGTCCACTGAACCTCCATATTTCATTTTCTAACTTATTAGGAAGAATAGCATTTATGCTAAGATTGTGTCTAAAAATCAATCAACAGGTATTGATTGCTTCTTATAGGCATTGAGGAGGATTAGATAATGTGAGAAATTAAATAATATATTATATACTATGGTTGTATTACATGTTAGAGGGGTCTGGATTCTAACGTCGTGATTCATGGGATACATTAAAGAAGCTAAGGGAAGGGCGCCTTGGTGGCTCAGTGGGTTAAGCCTCTGCCTTCGGCTCAGGTCATGATCTCAGGGTCCTGGGATCGAGTCCCGCGTCAGGCTCTCTGCTCCACAGGGAGCCTGCTTCCTCCTCTCTCTCTCTGCCTGCCTGTCTGCTGTGATCTCTGTCAAATAAATAAATAAAATATTAAAAAAAAAAAAGAAGCTAAGGGAATTCATAGAACAGTTTGGGGTTGGGACGACCAGGGATGACTTCAGGAAGAGCTAATCTTCAGATCAGATTTTATAAGATAGATTGAACTGGGATTGGTGAACAAGACTTGCAAATGCAGATTATGATCCTCTCCAAAAGAATTTTATGAGACAGTATGTGAATCATTTTTGTTATTGCAAAATTTACATATAGAATCTGTGGAAGACAAATTCGAAAGTTATGTTTAGTTAGATTGTGGAGATCCTTGAATGCTAAGTGCATTTAAAAATTAAAATGTTGGCAATGAAGATTTATAATGCCTTTTTGGCAAAGGAGTAATATTGGGAAAGTAGTATGTTAGGATTTAATCTATAGAAATTTATAGAGTTGGATTGGACCAGCAGGAACTTGGAGTTGGGAATAAAAGTTGCAATATTATAATCACCTCGCTATAAGGTTATGTGTGCTTCAACTAGAATGTCTATCGTGGAATATTGAACTGGGGAGATAAAAATAGCAAACCTTTAGTATGTGACCAGATGGAGTTGCTTTGAGGAAAAAAAGAAACAAATTCTCAGATATTGTTTCAACTCTGTGATATGGAGGTGAAGAGAGGCAAGAATAATAGATAGAGAACCCTATGAACAGTTGATTTGCTGCTTGCATAGGTATTTTTCTTTCTTTCTTTCTTTCTTTCTTTCTTTCTTTCTTTCTTTCTTTCTTTCTTTCTTTCTTTCTTTCTTTTTTTCCCTGTTTCTTAAAGTGTAGTTCAATCACTTTGCTCATTATAGGCACTTATGTGAGGAATAAATACACTCATCTATCTTCTTTATTTAATTTAGCTTTATTACCAGAAAATATGTAGAACCAAAGATATTATATATCTTCCTATATTATTGGTTTAAGTTAAAATTCAGATTTAAGCTCTAGACTGATAGATCTTGGAAAGTATATTTTTTGAGAATGAAACAAGATAATTTTTATTATGTACCCTGTAAGTTTGTGCCTGATGAGGGGTGTGTGTGTGTGTGTGTGTGTGTGTGTGTGTGTGTGTGGCTGGTGGCAGGGGGACAGGGAAAATTAATATTGAAACTGTTAAATAATGTCTTTTCAAGGCAAATACAAAGTTGCCAGGTAGCATCATCAAAATCTTATGTTAAATTTTTAAAGGAACAATTTTAACCATTCAATGGCTAAATTTTTTCATGACTACATTTTTGTCTGACAATTTTTTCTGAGATAAAAATAGCAAAAATTCATCCAATAAATATTTATTTGGTGCCTACTGCTATCTGCTAACCTAAGCTAGGTGCTGGGCATGTGACACTGAACAAATCAGACATAATTCCTGACCTGTTGGAGGTTACATTCATTATTACTGTGAACCTGGTGCTGCTTGAGTATCTAACATACTGTATCAGTCAAGGTTTAATGCCAAAAGCTATAGAAACTGGTTGACTAAAGTTTGAGCAGAATTCATTAACAGTGGAGCTTGAAAACAGGATTTGAGGAGACACAGACAGTAACACTCTCCAAATTTATGCTGACGGAAATGATCCAGTGAAGTTGCATTGTGATCACACTGGGCACCAAAAGCCGCAGTTGGCAACAATGACCCCAGCAACACAGCATACTGGACCATAGGACAGCCGCTTCTGGGAATTAGATGTAGCTGCTGCCCGTGGCCACCTCTGTTCACAGTGGATTCTGTATAGTACCTGCTGCTTTATATCAGTGGCCTTTGACTCAAGGTCTGTGGCGGATACAGAGTCCAGGCAGAATCCAGGTCTCATGATTGTACTCTAGTGAAAAGGGAGGCTGGAAATGAGTCTGGCACTTCAAGCTTCTCCAGAGGCACAAATGCTGTGCCTCATGAGGTGGGGTATTCCCTAGTTAAAGGAAGCCAGAGCAAAATTCTGAAAAGGCAAACAAATAAGAAACAAAAATGACAAATATCCACTCCCTGTAAATTATCCAATTTAAGACCTACTACAACCCTGGTATTATTATAATTATTTAAAACATGAGATAACTGACATGCAGAAATTCTAATTAATACATCTGAGAGCCCACATTTTAACCAAGTCCTGTCAGATTCTAAAACCTATTGCCAAAGACCCTGAGCTACAAAACTTTCCTTGATCTACACACTTTTGGGATATCTTACTGCACAATAAAATATTTTATTAATATATATTCATGTTGGTTGAAGTAGTCGGATTCCATAAGTTTTTAGATCCTTATTAACCTAAAATTGATAACCAATGGCTGAAAAGGTATATATACATCTAAAAAATAATTTATGGTTTGAGACTCTTCCTTATATTAGGACTCATAGTGGATGTCACACAGAAAGAATTGTCAAAATACTTTTAGTTTGTCCATGTTAAAGATCTTCAAATTTCAAATATTCCAATGTCATTTGCACATTATTAAAATGATTTGAATCTGCCGCTTTCCATGATTGCATAAGGATCATTGCCTGTTGATATGGTCAAATCTGAAAACATGTACTAAAAATAAAAAATACACTCTTAACTTTGTTAGGTACACTCAGAAATAATATATGCTTGATTCTTGACAAAGAGCATCCATGTAAAGAAGTAAGATATTACAGAATAGATCACTATACAACTGAGTATTTTTACTCCTAGAACTACTCCAAGAAACTCTTGCATATGTTCACATAGTAGCCCAAACTGGAAACGGTACAAATATCCATTTAAGAGAATTGAAAATAGATTTTTCTTTATACCATAGAATACTATACAGAGGTGCAAATAGATTAATTATAGCCTCATATATCAAAAGGAAGGGATCTCAAAGCATAATGCTAAATGAAAACAATAAGCTGCAAAAAATATATATGTGCAGTATGATTCAATTTATATAAGGTTTAAAACAGAAAAAACCCTAGTTATAAAATAAATAATAAAATATTGTAATTATTTTATTTTGTAATATAGCCCTACTGGTGAGATTAGAAGTAAAACAAGGGAGAGATTTATACAAGAGTAAATTCAGTGTTGTCTTAGGAAGTAGAGAGAAAATATGATCAGAAATTGGTACATAGGGGGGTCTCTAAAGGTACTGGCAATGTTCAATTTTTTAATCTTGGTATTTTTTTAAAAATTCATTATCACTTTTATATACACTATTAATTACATAATATAATCACATTTAAGAAAAAAAGACAGAGGTATGTAACATATATTCTTACTTAATGCCAGAATCTACAATTTTAACCACGTTTGATTTTAGGTGACTACTTTTGTTGGAGTGCTTTGGAGTCCATGAATGCAAACAGAGCTAATTTTATGCCAGGTCGTTGGGAAGACATTTGAATTCTGTACAACTCTCCTCTTTCTACGTCTGTCCTTTCTACCTTCGTTTTCTATCAAGGAAATACAGTATCCAAACCTCAGTTCCTGTCTCCCAAGATATCCACTTGTTTTCATTGTGCTTTATAGGAGCCAATAAGCTGTCAACAGCATTGCTTATTTCTGATCTTTCTTTCTTCGTCTCCCTTAGATCTTTTATCTATGTCTTGCTCTTTATTTTAGATTATAAGTAGGAATACATTAACTCAGGTAGAACACATATCTGTACATTTATTAGCAATGTATTATTATTAATTGAAATCATAATTATTACATTTGTAATTGGATATTCATACATAGCCTCTCTTTAACAATGAGAAAGAGCTTATTTTAATGACAGAATTATTTCTGAGAACAAAGTATATTATAAATTTTTTGACAAATTAGGATGAAGTGATTTTAATTTGTTCCCAAGAATGTTGTATTAGCATGCCCATAACTAATAATCCTGGTATGATGCTTCACATTCGTCATATGGTTCCACTTAGATGTGATTCACCTGTTAGATTTAGAAAAGACTTGGAGAGCTAGTTTCAACTGATTTAATATTAACCCTGGGGATGATCATTTAATTAAAACAAACCAACCAACAAAACAGAACAAAGGAATTTGGACAAAAGATAATTAACTCTAGTTTTACATTATTATGTTAACCAGGATCCCCAAAGCATGATGGTGCTGACAAAACAAACAAACAAACACAAACAAACAAACAAAAAGCCTACTTCTAAATAACAATAAATTAATTGCAGTCTCTCTTCTCTGAAAAACTCCGCCAACGCTATTGACTCAACATTCAATGTACTCACAGAGATTGTGCTATTTCCTTCTCTTCAACACAACTGCCTTTCCTCTTCTTAAATCAATAACCCAACAGTGAACACAGAGCAGCATGCAATTTCTGCACATACAAATATTTTCAGATTAATTTTTTTCAGTGTTACAATCATTAGTAGAAAAGAAAGGAAATTGGCATTCTTATCTTAGCTCTGCCACTAATTAGCTGCATCATTCTGAACAGTTTCCTTTATCACTCAGTTTTTTTTTCTTTTTTTTTTTTTAACCCCTCCATCTGAATCAGAGCGTACACATTGCGGAGTATGAGCCATGTTTTATGTAGTTGGTTGTAGTGTTTTAAAATTCTTTGAATTAGTTGTCAACATTTAAAAATTCAAGTTCTTCACTTAAATATCAAGATATCCACCATTTGGCACCTCTGTAGATGGTTTCAAACTGATGTGGATATTTCGCCCTAGGCCTGAAGTCATAGACTGGTCCTCCACTCCGGCCATTCACTGTATGTTGTCAACTTTATCTTCTGAGAACCTTTCTAATCTAATTGTCCTCCTCATTCCTAAAGCATTATCACTTGTCTGCATTATAGCAACAGATCCCATCAATTTTTTTTTTTTTTTTTGCCTATAGTCTTTCCTTGTTCCAATCAAATGTGATTATATTCTTCAACACAGCAATTTTAAAAAGTCCTCCTTATTGGATTTAGGACGAATCTTAGATCATGGCACAGACAGAGGGACATGGAGACAGAGGAACAAGGACACTGATTGTGGGTCCTACCTGATTCCAGAGCTGCATCTGCCACCTCATTATCCCACATTCAACCTCCTTCCAGGGTCAGAAAACTATTTAGAGTTCCTGATCTTGAGAGGATCTCTTCCTTTGGTGGTCTTTATATATGCTCCTTATTCCCTCTAGCTGTACCACCCTTACTTTTGTCTTTTCCCAGTTAATTCTTAAAGAAATCTCAGTGTTCAGTTCCTGTCTTTAACTTGAAGCCTCTGCTGCAACGCTAGGTCTTTGTTTGAGTACTGTGTGCCTTCTTTAGCCACATGAATCATTTATTACCAAACAAGTTTATTGGGTTAGTTACTTCAACATCTTTCCATTCATAAAATGCTCAGTTGCAAAGACTACATCTTCTTAGTCTTTAGTACAATTTTGGCACAACTGTCCCCTAAAACATTCCCCACCCTGCCCATAAAGGCGTCAGTAAGCCAACTGCACTGAAATCACTGAGGATGTGTCTCCATACTGAAACTACTTCACAAAAATCTCTGGAGACAGGGCTCTGAATTCTTCATATTTTAAACAACTATCTTGGGTAACTTTTATACCCATTGAAAATTGAAGAACCACTGTCATAAATGATTATTTGTTGAATGGATGTGTCTATTCCAGCCTCTTAGGATGTACTCTTCAACCGATTTGTGTGTTTAACTTAGTCTAATCATAGTTTTGCCATTTGCTTGATCCCACGTGTATTTTCTGGATAATGACATTTTTATCAATCTAAATTCTAGACTTATAAATCAATAGGTCCAGGACTCAATAAAGTATATTGAAGAAGCTCCACCTGCAGAGAAGGCTAGCTGTCATTGCAAAGTTATAATGTTGACAGCTTCTTAAAGAATAGATTACATGCAAAGCACTGAGAAATAAAATCTAACCAGTTAAAGAGCTTCCTTGACTAAGGCTTCTTGAATTGATTTTAAGTTATTAAGTGCCAAGAAAGTATTACATGTGTGATTAGTTTTGTGCAGGACCTCATTTAAATAGTTTTGAATTAACTGCGATCACTTCAGTTACATGGGCATGGGACCTGTGGCAATCTCTTCTTAGTGCTATTATATCAAATTGATTTCCTCAAAATTCTCTGGAAAATTAGGAAGTGAAATGAAACTATCTCTGAGTGTCAATTGAAAAATGAATTACACATTTCACATTCTTCCTGCTTATTCTTCCTTGTCATTCTATCCCCCCAAAGTATTGAATTTTTATAATGCTATGGTAAAATTTTATGACTAAAACCAAAGGTTGTTCATAGTAGTGAAAAATGCAAAGTTTGACATAATAAAGATTAAAACTCTTCCTAATTATTAAGGATGTGATTTTAATCTTGTTACAGGATACTCAGGCTAGTAGATATGAATGATCTCCTGTTCTTATGTCTCCTTCCAGTTGGATTCCTGAGTAGACACATCCACACACAGCATGGAACAGAGTGGAAGGAAGTCAGAGAAACTCTTGGCAAGTGTTGGCTAAGCTGCCAAGCTCTAGAAAAAGACTGTGTTTGAGCAGGCCATTTAGACTTAGACTGTAGATATCCTTGGTCCTCTGTTTCGAATTTTAGAATACCTGGGGTCGTTTGCGTCTATGAGACTCAGAGATAGCTGTGTTCCAAGTTATTCTTTTAGCAAAATGGAACTGGGAAGAGAGGGAAGTGACCATTCTTGAGGGGTGTAAGTTGGTTTTGTGCAGGAGACTGATTCGTGTTATCATCTGTATCTTCCCAGCCATGTAAATTCAGAGATGGGCAGAGAGAAAGGTTAGAGAGCGCCATGTTGCAAGGTGGGAATGGGAGCAGGCAGGATGAGTGGAAACAGAAGGGGATAATGGCTTCTTGTATTTAAGACACTCAGTAGTAATCATAGCTCAATTATTGTCTAATATTTTAAACTGTCTGATTAATATCTTCTTCTCCCTAAACGAAGAATGTAGAAAGGAAATAGGTAGAAATAGCTATGGAATGGGAAAAGGCACTCTTAAGTTCTCTTAACCCTAAATACCCTGCTTCTCCTTCCTCCTCCAATTTTAATTTTCTCTTTACTCTTTGGACTCAGTGTTTTAGGCTATAAGAAAGAGAAATGAGATTCTCCCCTTCAAAGGAGGAGAAGAAAGCTATGGGGAGAGTCTGGCTTTCTTCTATGTGAGGTTATTATTCAAATACTTAAGTTTCTTTACAGTCTTCTGAAATCTCTGAGAAAGACAGACCCATGCCCTCAAATCCCCTGGGTCAGAAATTCACCCTGATTTTATTTCTCATCTCAAATCATGCACAGCCACAGCTGTCCAATCTGACTCTTTAGAGATCATACTGTGAGCCCAAATGAGAACATGATCCAGATTAGAAAGAAGCAGGCATTACAGTTGAGCACTATGGAGTTCTACAAAATTCAATAAACCCCAAAGAGATATTAAAATCTAGCAAGAATTGTCCTTTTCCTCTCTTACACAGTGTTCCCAAAAATCAAAGTTTCCAATTATGATTGCAAGAAACTTAGCATCACTCCACATTTACATGAACTCAGAATGGCATCATAATAAATGGGTAAGAAGTATAGTCTATTTAGCAAGTCACTTAAATACTCTGTGCTTCTGCTCTCCCGCCTATAAAACTGGAATAATACTATAAGGAGGATATAATGACCTAATACGTGTGAGGTTCTTAGAACAATGCTGAGCATGTTTGCTAGTATAATTCTCTAAACAATCAAAATAACAAATACCATACTTTTTCTGCCCTTTGTGAGAGAAAAGGAGGAAGAAGGAAAAAGTGGGCCCAGGATTCGAAGAGAGTGGAAATTCTCCCTCCACAGCTATCACTTCATTGATTTTTTTAAAAAAGATTTTATTTATCTATTTGACAGAGAGAGATCACAAGTAGGCAGAGAGGCAGGCAGAGAGAGGGGGGAAGCAGGCTCCTTGCTGAGCAGAGAGCCCAATGTGGGGCTTGATCCCAGGACTCTGAGATCGTGACCTGAGCTGAAGGCAGAGGCTTAACTCACTGAGTCACCCAGGTGCCCCGATTTTTGAGCCTCTTTATTTTCTACTATTAATACAAAGAAGTGCAGTTAGTAATAATACATCAAATTGATCACATTACATATGTTATGTATATCTATATACATATGTGTATGTGTGTCTATAAGAAAATATTTTATTCTCATTTGTTTTGAGGAGAAAAAGACCTAAAAGAATAAGGAGGAGAGCGAGAATAAGAATCATATACATGGACACCTTCTCCAGTGCTTTTCCCTTTAGGGAACATTAGGGAATGATATCTTGAAAATTCAAGGGCAGAAATGAACAAAGTTACTTGAAAAAAGTATTTGATTTTCCGGATAACAAAATTAAAGTGGTACAGATGCAAAGTTATAAACTGTTTCCTCCTAGAGATCTAGTTATTTTTGTTGTAGGGCAATGAATAATTTTAAACGGCTAGGGGGAGCGCCTGGGTGGCTCAGTGAGTTAAAGCCTCTGCCTTTGGCTCAGGTCATGATCTCAGGTCCTGGGATCAAGCCCCACATCGGGCTCTCTGCTAGCAGGGAGCCTGCTTCCCTCTCTTCCTCTGCCTGCTGCTCTGCTTACTTGTGATCTCTGTCTCTCAAATAAATGAATAAAATCTTTAAAAAAATATAAAAAATAAAAAGGCTAGGGAAGGTACTATGTGGATTATGAGCAATAAGTTCATTGAAATAAGGGGCTGACCTCTACTGGAAGCCAGATAAGCTCAGCCGTTGACAGTCAGCTGGGGGTGTCTGTAGTTGAGCCACAGGGCAGGAATGGAGGTCAGAATATGCTGAGCCATCCACATCCCAACAGCTGGTTCTCACGCAAAACCTTACTGACAGTGAGAGAGGAACTAATGCCACCTTCCTTTTGTGTAATATGGCGCAAGTCCTACTTTTTAGTCCCTTGAGAGTGGATAAGAAATTAATTATAGAATGATTAAGGAAAGGGAACTTTTTCATAATTTGTTTTCTCTCTTTTTTACCTTTCCCCTGTTTCCCTGATGGTTCACTCATCTAATCTGCTCTTTAAATAAGCAATGCGTCCTCTGCTTCTTACGTAAAAAGGAAAGTGTTTAAGAAATAAATTGTTCTAATACAGTGCTAAAATTCCCACATTCAACATTAGTTGCCCAAACTTGCATATGGAAATAGCTAAGTCCAACAACAGTAGGACTGTTTCCAACATTATTAAACTGTGGTTGGGTCAGTTATAACATGACATATGTGTACCTAAGAACCACAATGGTATGCAAAAATGTGCCATGAAATCGACAGGGCTTGTGGGAAGATGGAGTTAGGGGAACAACACTTAAAAACTCTGTCAGTGACATATTTATGTTTTTATAAAAATAATCATAGGGACCTAATAAAAAGTATAGCACAATTGTGCACATACTGAATGGCTAAGAAATGTACAAATACCACAATAAAAATAGCAGGTAAACTTGAAAAATCCTTAATGTTTACTAATGGGACTTTTGAGTGATTGGAGCTTATGGTATTACGCAGTGATAGAAAGAGGGTGATTGAAATTGGACACCAGATGTGGATAGGCCCGGCTAATGGTTAGTAGTGCAGTGAACTGAGGTAACTGGGTGGACGTTTGATGTGTGTTTCCTACCTGGCTCTGTTCAGTTGGGTGCAGTTTTCTGCATTTGAGTGTCCTTGCAGTCATAATTGAACATACAAATTTTTATTTATATCTAAATACAAATACAAATTTATCTTGGTTCTTATATATTTGCTTACATCATATATATAAAACATGAATATGTACATATATGCATATCAATTGCCGTGAAGCAAATTTACATTTTCAGAGCAAGTGTTATAGTAAAACTGCATGTGAAAAAAAAAGTGATACAGTATAGTAGAAATATTTGGAGTTATTACAATATTGTGAATCTTCTCCCATAAATATCCACAAATGTATACATACATTAATGCACATTGCATATAAAGACTCCCATTTCTTAGGATTTCTACCTCTGGTGCAAGTTCCTTTGCATCACAAGATTTTGTACCCTTTAGCTTTGTTTTGTTCTAGTTTTATTCATACGTTGGAAACTGTAAACTCTCAAATGACGAATGCTTTCTTCAGCAAAGAAATTTCAAGCTTATTCCCAACTATAGTTTTACAAGTTTGGGTACCTTTGTGAATCCCCACAGCCCGAGATATTACTTCCATTGCTTTTCTATACCAGTAGAGGGCTGTGGAACTTTTGCCAAATTTGGGTTACAGAGATTGCCAGAATACATTTTACATAGAAAAGCTGCATTTTGGGGGGAAAGTTCAGGTAACAAGGGCTTCATAAGTTTACAGCATCCATATGTAAAGTGCTGTCTTGTTGTGGCTAAAGTCCAAACTCTGATTCTTGTTTACGTCAATAAAATGAAAGAGGAAAAACAGTGTGGCTGATGTTAAATCTTAACGAAGCAAAAAATGCGTGAGTTTCCATTGGAACTAAACCAAATTAGGCTCCCACAAAGGACTAATTATTACAGTTTGCTAATGATACTAAGTTATTAGTAAGAATAATCAAACTGTCTTATTCTCTTAATTTTCAAAGTAAGATGTATGTTTCATTGTTGAAGATGATCAGCTAGTACTGTCATCACTGCAGACCAGTTGTAGAGCAGCGGTTCTCAACCGGGGATACGTTTTGACAATCTGGTAGGGGCTATCTGGCAACATCTGGAGACATTGTCACAACTGAGGAATGGGATGTGCAGCTAGTGTCTGTGGGAGGACCCTGGGGATGCTGCTAAACAGCCTACAGTGCACAGGACCAGCCTGCCATAAAAAAAGAATGATACCACCCAACCACCCAACCAGGACAGCATTTGATCCTGGGCACTAAGGCTATATACGTATATGTCAGTAGTGCTAAGATTGAAAAAACATGATGTGGAGGAGACAGAACATTTTATTTACTTAAATAAACAAATGGATTATCACAGGCTCCCTCTAAATATTATATGCTGCTGCTGCTAAAGTTCTGAAAGTGCTTATATTATGCTTCATATCAGTCCCAGAGGAACTCAGAACATGTCGCATATTTTCTGGTTGGTGATAACAACATCTCATTTGGCAAAATAAAATTAATAGCAATACTATTAGTAGAAATAATTATTTTTTACCAATTGCTTTCCAGATAATATTTTGAATAATATATGTGTTTTATTTCATTTAATTTCCATAGTAGTTCATGGGATAAATTCAATTTTTTTTTTCTGGAATGTTTGTGAGGAAACTGAGACGTTAAATACCTGAGTCATACGGGTTGCAACAGTAGAACCAGGAAATGGGGGATGGAGATGGTTTATGAAACCATTTTTGTAAATCTTAAAGCTAAGAGACCACAGACTCACTGTAACTGTGCCAAATGGTATTTTGTTGGGGGTATAAAATTATACACTGATATCCTGAGCACACTAAGTTTATTTCCAAATGTGCTTCGTTGATGTTTACGAAACAGTTAACCCTGCTCTACTACATTTTCACTCCGTGTTTTATTTATGCAGTTTTCCAGTTTTTCTTTCCATTAGAGCCACACCGGCTTTCTCTGAGACCGTTTTATTAGACACCATCTCTCCTGTCGCAGAGCTTTTGAGCATGTTATTATTTCTGATGATGATGATGATGATGATAAGAGAAAGAAGGAGGAAGAAGTGGAGAGGTAGAAGAATGAGGAGGAGGGCATGAAGGAGGAGAAAGAAGAAGATAGAAGAGGAGAAGGAAGAGGAAGATGGGGAGGAGGAGCAGGAGAAGGAGGGAAAGGGGGAAGGGGAAGAGGAAGAAGAAAAAGGAAGAGGAAGGGGAAAAAGGAGGGGGAGAAGGAAAAGAAGGAGGGTTGGGGGGAGAAGGAGGAGAGGCAGTAGTGAAAGAAGAAGGGAAGAGAAGGAAGAGGAAGAGATGGAGGAGCAGGATACAGTAGCTAACGTTTGCTGAGTCCTTACTATGTTCCAGGAGCTGACCACAGCAGTCTGTATGTATTATATGACTCACTCCTCACAATGACCGTACGCGTTAGACGCTATTTGCATGAAAACCTAATGAACCTCTATACGCCCTCCATCGAGTCAAAACATTTTGGCTCAAACAGACCTCCACACAAATATCAATTTTTCAGGAATATCTTCTTTGCCCTCCTTCCTGACTCGGCTAAATCTACCTAACATACACCTTGAAACATAGTATTCACATAGCATTGAGTGCCAAATGCAGTGCTGCTCACCATTGAATTCTAAGAGTTCTTCCTAGGGCCTGGAACACAGATATTATCACAAGTATTTGCTTGTTAATAATGTATACTTGATAGCAGAGTTTAAAGGACTATAACACATTATTCAAACATTTTAATGTCTGCAGGCAGCTTTGATAACAGAAGAGTCTGACACACATGCGGCTTTGAGGAACATTTTATAGAAAGCACTAATGTAATCACCATGCTACTTGATAGGTGGTATCAGTCACAAATTTTTTTTCTGGAAGATGAACAGTTTTGAGTTTGGGTATGTAAAGTTTTTTCTTGCTTCCATCCAAATACATGAACTTTTACTGAGTTTTAGGAAATCTGAAATGCTATCAATAATAAGACTCACCATTATTTTATATACTTCTTACAAAGAAAATGAAAATACAACATGATGCTTTCTTGTCAGTTAGACTTGTGTAATTTGCTTATTTAAAAAATAATTTAGACTATTCAGAAAATGATAGGTAAATTGATAAAGGACAAACGTGAAATAAATTAGGCATGCTATTTCTTTTTTTTTTTCTTTAAGATTTTATTTATTTTTTTGAGAGAGAGCAGGGAAGGGGCAGAGGGAGAGGGAGAAGTGACTCCCCGGGGAGTTAGACATTGGGTTCAATCCCAGCACCTAGAGACAATGACCTGAGTCAAAGGCAGATGCTCAACCAACTGAGCCATCCAGGTGCCCCAAATTTGGTTATATTTCTTTTTTTTTTTTAAAGATTTTATTTATTTATTTGACAGACAGAGATCACAAGTAGGCAGAGAAGCAGGCAGAGAGAGAGAGGAGGAAGCAGGCTCCCTGCTGAGCAGAGAGCCCGATCCTAGGACCCTGGGATCATGACATGAGCAGAAGGCAGAGGCTTTAACCCACTGAGCCACCCAGGCGCCCCTATTTCTAAAACCTCTTTACATTTAATGCCCTGGTCCTTTGTATCAGATTTAAACACAGTCCTCTGTACCCATGTTTTCCCATATTAAATTGCTCTCTAGGACATTGAGAAGGCTATAGTGAAGAATTTCTGAAAATAATACTTCACAGTTGTCTCTGTTTTGCTGGCTTGTTTTCTGGTTTTGTTTTGTTTTTCCAAGCTGATAATTTCTATTATGAAATTCTTGATGATACTTTCTTGTTTTTAGTAGAAGGAAAAGTTCTAGACAAGAGTCAGGACTCATATCCCTACCTTAAATAGTCCTTAAATGATTTATTGTCTAAAACACTGAGCAGTTGCAGTTGCCTAGCTGAGTAACAGGAATTAAGTTTATACTTATTTAAGCAAGGAAAATATGTCCAGCTTCCACTTAGTTGTCTATCATTATAAGATGTAATTTTTTTTTTTTTTTTTTTTGCTTTGCAGGCTTATGAAATATATTTTGTGATTACATATGATCAATTAAGTGTCTAGCACTATGATCAAAAATTTTTTTTTAGTCATTATTTCTCACAACTCAACCCAGATAAGCTCATTATGTCCATTTTACAGGTGAGGAGAGACAGGCTCTGAGGGAGAAAGAGATTTGCCTACTTGCCCAAGATAAAATACCTAGTAAAAATCTGACATTTAAACTGATTTGTAAAGCTGCATTAATAAAAATGTTAACTAGTTAAGTGATTATGAGCATTAAATGAGGCTAGTACTTAGCACAATATCTGGGAAATAGTAAGCACCAATACATATTAACTTTTAGTTTCATTCATTTATTCAGTAACTATTTTTTGAGCCTCTCCATGGGCCAAGTTACTACTCAAGGTATTGGGCATAATGAAAAAATAATAATCATTAAAAAAAAAATCTCAGTCCTTGCTCTCTTGAATATTGATTCTAGTGGATCATTAATAAAGATTTGCCTTTTTTTTTTGATCTTTTAATTTTTTATTTTTTATAAACATATATTTTTATCCCCAGGGGTACAGGTTTGCCTTTTTAACTCCAAAGTGAGATAGATATGTTTAGCTATTAAATAGATTTTACACACATTTATTAAAATATAAAAATTTGTTAACAAAGTCAGCAAGACCCTTTCATTGAGTTTGGGGGAGGATGTTTTAAATTATATGTGAAATGGCCAATCAAATTGTTCCATTAAAATATTACATTCAGGGACCTCTGGGTGGCTCAGTTGCTTAAGCGGCTGCCTTCGGCTCAGGTCCTGATCCCAGCGTCCTAGGATCGAGGCGCACATCTGGCTCCTTGCTCGGCAGGGAGCCTGCTTCTCCCTCTGCCTCTGCCTACCACTCTGCCTGTGCTCGCTCGCTCTCTCTCTCTCTCTAACAAATAAATTAAAAAAAAAATTATATTCATTCCTACAAATCCAAGTCTATGTAACTAAGGAGGAAAAACATATCTAAATTTTCCTAGGGGATTGAAACTGTATTAATCTATAAGACCTTTTTTCCAAAGCAAGTTTGGTGTTTTGAAAATAATATATAACAAAAGACAGTATATCCATTAAAAATAAATTATATTTGCACTGATTTTCAAGTATCAGTTAATTGAGAACTGCTGAACTGGTACTGATTTGAAAGCTTAAAGACAGGAACTGCTAAGTTTTCGATTATTTGACATTAACATTCTGAGCAATCAATGTCCCAAATAAAATTATTTTCATAGCAAATATTTAATTCCTTGGTAAACTCTGGAAGGTAAATTTATTCTTGACTTTTGCCCCGTTGGACTCTGCAGTCCCTTGTGGTGCTATCTCACACATGATTTTCAGTACATTCTCGGGCCTGTTTGTAGAATACCCAATCTCATCCTTCTCTTCTTGGCCAGTGCCACACTACTTGAATTACTGCAGAATAAATTTTTATTTGATAGGGAAATATCACTTCTTATATTTAGATGTACAGTATAATTTTTAATAGCACAATCCCTGGGGATCTGCCTGCTTGGTTTGTTTTATACTAGCTGTGACATTCAAAATAATACTCAAATTTTGCCTATTTCATTTGCTTTACCGATAAAATGGAGATAATGGTATTGCCTTCCATGCAGTTTTGTTCTTAGGATTAAATGAGCTAATACATGTAAAATAGCATGTCACTGGCCTTTAGACACCATGCAGTATAGAAATTACTGTTTCTATTATTATCTACTTATTGCTATTTTAATAAGGTCCATATCTTCCTTGACACACTAATGTTAACTTTCAAATATAATCCTGTTTGGATTCTGATTGCTGTTCCATTGAATTGAGAGATTAATTTTGGAAAATAATAATCCTTAAAATAACAGGCCTTCTTATTCAATAGATTTTATTTTATTTTTTATTAACTTCTTCCTCATGGTTGGTTTCTTTTCCCCTAAGCTCCTGAACTGAGTAAAGATATTTATGTTTTCTTTTTGGACAACAAATAATAAATAAAGCCATAATTGTGTCCATATTTGGCTTTATTTGGCCATATTTGGTTTTATTCCATAATATGCAAATATAGTAGAAGAAGGAAGAAGAGGAAGAGGAAGAAAGGAAGGAAAAGGAGAGAAAGAAGAAAAATCGCAGTTCAGCATTGTAATTCTTTTGATAGAGGACTGCTTGGAGCTTTAAGTTGTGAATTATTTCTATCTTTTGCAACATCCTGGGTGTGGTCCGGGTTCTATTGCCCTTTTATAGGTTCAGCATCTTAGGTCCAAATGTGTCAAATAACTTATTCAGCCTCATACCACTTTAGCCTGAGGATGAATATCATCAACTTAACACTGCTTTGTTTTTCCTCCTTACATTCGAAAGGGCCTGTAAGTGCATTTTGAGTTTTCTGCCATGGTGACTTTCAGGACTATTCCTTAATTTCTACTTGGCAGGTTCACTTGGTCTATTTCCATTATTAAATTCTAGTACAATTGCATTAGGCCCATGCGACAGGGTCTATATGTTTCATGCCTTTCAGAAAGTTTTGAGATTGAGGGCGCCTGGGTGGCTCAGTCATTAAGTGTCTGATTTCCTCTCAGATCATGACCCCAGGATCCTGGGATGGAGCCTCGCATCAGGCTCCCTGCTCAGCGGGAAGCCTGCTTCTCCCTCTCCCACTCTCCCTGCTTGTGTTCCCTCTCTCGCTGTGTCTCTCTCTGTGAAATAAATAAAATAAAATCTTTTTTAAAAAAGGAAAGTTTTGAGATTGTATCCTTGCTACAAATGAAACCTGCTTTTATAAAATGTGCCAGGCTTCCTAGAATGAAGAAGTGATTTCTATTCAAAGGCTTCACAGTTTGATGTCTTTGTTTATACCTGTGCTAATAACAACCCTGAGTTTGTGAGAGGATTTCTTTAATTTCTGTTTTTCTAATTATCATCAAGACAAAGTAACTTTTAGGTTTCACTGTACATTTATTTCTACCCTTCCCACAAAGTAAGGATTTTTTAAAATGCTGAGTTTTAAATTTACATTACTACTCTATTAACTTCTTTATTTTATAATCCATGTGAAAATCATTCTCAAACATTTTTATTCAGTCGTATAACACTATTTCACTCTACCAAAATACATAAATTTTGTTTATTTTGTATTTTGGCAATATAGTTTATATATATTATAGATACACTGTCTGAACAACATTTCACAGTCTCAGAAATAAAAATATATTCACTACAATCCAATGATATAGCTTGTTGAACTTTAAGAAATTTAGTAAAAGATGTCATTTATAAAATAATTGTAATATCAGTTACATGAATTTAAATCTCCATAACAACTTGGTAATAATCTTGTTGAAGCATATAGAGTAGCTATACTTATAATATAATGTGAATTATTTATAATTATTTATAATTAAAAAAATAATTCTAATATAGTATCTCCACCACTCCCAATTGGAGGAAATTAAAAAGAAAATGTTATAAGTACTCAGTAAATATGTGCTTATCTATTTCACAATCAGGGGAGCAAAATATTTTAAAATGTATTGAGATAATATTAAATCATCTATGGAAACAAAAAAAAATCTAAAGTAGATATTCATTAAATATTCTGGCCTTATGTTTTCTATCAAACATGATTCAATTAATTTTTGGAATGTACTTTTTAATGTTCTTTTTAATCACTTTGATAACTTTACAAGAGCAATGTTAATGTTTTACATTTATCTAGTGAGTTAAATGTCCCTACTAGAAGTATACTTTTTTCCAATTCAGTGAGTTTTCATTCTTTTATATGAAAAGGTTATGCCCCAATTTCCTCAAAGCAACTTGGTTATTTTTTAATATATTTCTTTTCAAATATTGAGTATAATAGCTGTAACACCATGGTTTAAAAAGTCATTGGGGTTGAGATAATACAATTACCTTGTTTTCTTGCATGAGTCAACAAATAGAGTTCATTAAAGGGTTGAATCTCTGTGTAATACGAAACTGTTGTGAAAAGCAAAGCATATTTCAAATTTCTCATGCTTGCCTGCTCAGAAGGGCATATTTAATAAGCTCAACTTTTCATGTTCAAAAATACCATTGATATTTCTGATTTCTTAACTATCTTGAACATCTTGCTTGGTCAAAAATTTATAGAAATCATCACATTTAGTCAACTGGAAATGTAACAGGCCAGTATTATTGAAAGGTCATCTCAATTAAAAGGGATACTCTTAGCAAAATCATTATACCCTGAGTTCTTTCTAATCAGATCACTGTGAAAACAGATAATCATAATTTTCTTTCTAACCCTGTAACACCAGATGTATGAGTTATTAGTGTAGGCTAATTATTTATATTAATATTTAAGTTGCTATACTATGTTTGGATTCTCAGCTGATTTAAAAAAATAAATAAATAAAACCCTTTTTGTTTTAGCTATACCAAGAACCGATTACAAGTTACTTTAAATTTATGTCCTTAAACTTCGTTTGCTATTTTAAGAGATTAAAGGGTTGACAGAATGATTTGTCTATTCAAATAATATGTGACTTTCATAGCTAATATGTTACATACAGAAAATAGTTGAATATTATCCTATAGGTCTAATAACAGAAAATGAAGCCTTGGTAAAATTGAAGGCATAATGTTTTTACTTCTTTTCTCTTTCACTGTATTTCATTGTCTGATGGTTGTATAATATGACATACACATTTAATCCATCTAAAGCTTTCTAGAATACTTTTTTTTTTTTTAAAGATTTTATTTTATTTATTTATTTTCTAGATTACTTTTGTTTGTTTGTTTTTATGCATGTCATTCCTGGGGATAATAATCTCTGGGAAAAACTAAGCTTTCTTCCATTGGTCTTAAATTTGCTTCTTCCTAATATCAATGTGTGACTCCTAATTTTTGCTTCACTTTTTATGTCATTATATAATTATGTAAAATCAATGATATATCAATGATATATCAATGATATATCAAGTATATAAATATATATAAATATATACTTGATATATACTTGATTTTATATAATTATCTAACAACCTTAGCATTGATTTTTAAATACAGTTGATTTTCCTATTTCCTAAAGACAGGTACATTACCTGGAGGCCAGGATATGTTTCATGGTAAATATTGTATCTCTTACCACTTTGCAACATATTTGACTTAGCAAATAGTGTGTAGCCTATGAATGATTATAGTTCCTGTTCTTGGCATTCTTTATTGTAGTAGTTCATTAAAATACAGAGCATGTTTTCATCACTTTGAAAGATAATTCAGTAATTTTACTATTACTTTTAGTACCTTTCCTTCAACACTCTATTGTGTTTGAAATTACCAATGTCTCTCTCAATTACATATATTTCCACATAAATGGAGAGTCAAAATTACCTAGGAGGGATGTTCTTGTGGTGGAAATGAAGTAATTCATAATGTAAGGGCTTGATCAAACATCTTTCTGGTAGTTCCATTTGCCCTTGATTTTTGTATCCCCTTGTGGTTATGATCAAGGTAAACACAGTTTTAGTTTCCTAGCTTTATAGTAAAGCAAATTTTGTTTTTATAATTTCATTTTACCCATCTCGTTATATAAAGTAGGTATTATGATCTGTATTTTAGAAATAAGAGACTTGTGCATAGATAGGGTAATTGGCCTGTCTAAAAATTTTTAGCTGAGCAATAAAGCAACTCAATAAAGGAATGGTTGAATAATAAAACTTGAAGACATGTCTTATGATACAGTTTCTTTTCGTGAATTGTAGAAATGTCTTCAACTCTTCTAATCACTTAGATTAAAGTTTTCAACATCAATTATAAGGTCAGAAAAAATCTCAAAACTAGAATCAGGACAGCTGGTAAAGGTCATGTGAGTTCCTCCTCAGCCCTTTAAGTGTAAATCAGTGGTTCTTAACTAGAGGCCATTTTCCCTCCCAAGGGACATTTGACAATGTCTAAAAATATTTTTGATTGATACAGTGTCGGGTGGAGGCTGTACTGACATCTAGTTTGTAAAAGCCTGGGATGCTGCTAAACATCCTACAATGCCCAGGACATCCCGTAACAACAAAGAATTATTTGGTTCAAACTTTCATAGGGCCAAGGCTGAGAATCCCTTAACTGGAGGTTCAGGTCCCTTTAAGGTAGGGGGTGGACAATTCAGCTTCAGTATATACATTAATTTACCAGTATCCCTATCCTCTCTTCTGCTCATCAATATATGGTGTGGTGCTTTGAAGTAGAATTGATATGAGTATACTATGCTTTAATTTCTGATTCTACCACCAGTTGGCATACTAACTTTGGGCAAGTCATAAGCCTTATTTACCTTTAAAATTGGAAAGCTGTACTAACAATGTCTAAGTTGTGGAGTTGTTTTGAAGTTAAAATAATACAGGCAGCGCACTGAACACCTAACTTGGAGAGTGAGTGCTCAATACGTGGCAGCTACTGCGTTAATTTTGTGCACCAATGGCTTTGAAGATATATCAGTTGTCTTGTACAAAATATTTAACTTTTTGAGATAACTCTAACTCATTTATCTTACCAGCTCTTTTTAGCCTGGTAGTGAAATTAAATTAGTCAATTTTTTGATAGACTCAATCAATTACTTAGTTTCTTAACACATTAAGGGTGATTGTGTTCTCCCTTTATTTCTAAAGTTGCTTGTAAGTATCTGACTCACATTAAAGGCTGGGTTCTTGGTTATTTTGGCTTATTTTGCAGTATCATTATTTCCCTTATTTCTATTTAGCAAGAGCTATATCCCTCTGGCATTTGGAAAATACTGTTTCCCTGTTTCCAAAATGTGCTTTGATAGAGGATCCACACACTTTACTCTGTGTGTTCTGTATCCTGACCTGGATGTTACTCTCTACGCAGACGTCTTCTATAGGGAACTTCTGAATGTTATGCTATGCCAGTTTTTCTCTGTGGGAAGCCCAGTAGGGTGTGTCTAGAAGCTCTACACACAATAGTCAGTTATGGTAACTTTATTGCTCCGACAACATATTCATGTCCAGAAAACTCTAGAACCTTATGTTCATGCTGACTCTTGAAACTGGGCTAAGGTACCCTCTGCTGTAGGGGGATTCTACCAAAACTTACCAGGGATTTTACTGTCCTCCTTCCCATGAAGCTCAGACAAGTCTGGAAACACAAGGTAAAAGGCTATTTCTTGAGGAGCTTTTCCAAAGTTGACTTAATTCTTTTGCTCTTCTCTTTGGTGCTTGCTATGTCTTAGTTCAAAGGTAGGTAGAAAGAGGTTTATCTATTGATTCTATAGCTTTAAGAGGTTTATCTATACATTCTATAGCTTTAAAGAGGTTTATCTATTCATTCTATGGCTTTACATTTATAACTTTACAGCTTTACATTCTATAGAATGTTTTTAGAAGTTTCCTTCCCATCCTGTTGTTTGCATTAGGACTTTAGCTTTTGAAAATCCAGAAGCCAGTTTTTTTTAATGGCTTTCCTTAATTGATAGTAATATGGCTGAAGCTCTTATGGCTATGGAGAATTAAAAATGCATAGGTAAAGTTATCAAAGTATCACATAATCAGTATGTGATTTTCTTTTACCACAGAGACAATCCACTTCATAATGAGAATTCTTTATAGGTATAGTGCTTGACTTTTAGAAGTTTAGGCATTCTTAGATTCATTAACATTGGTGCAACGTTGAGATGGAAGGTAATCTTCCTTTTGGCTCAGCAACTTGATTTGATTTCAGAATGGCATTGCTGATTCTGTTTGATCTTTCCAGTTCTTAGTTCCTCAAAATATAATATTATTGCTTTTGACACATCCTATTTTTCTCATAGTGCACACATAACTTTCTGTTCATCTATTCTCTCCTATTCCCATTTCCCAGGAAATAAATGAGGGAGGTTTTTTTGAGTCCTTCATTAAATGTCTTTCTTTATGGTGCAAGAAGAAAGCTCAGGAGTTCCCAGGGCATGGACAGATTTGAGATATTTAATTCCCGGATAATGCTGTTTCCTAAAACTGACATACCTGAGAATTGCCTTCTGGCTACAGAGTTTTTTACCCACCTCCTCTCTCACAATTGCCCCTCACCCATTTTACCAAAGAAAGATGCAACTTTTTCTCAGCTGCTGTCTTTCCACTGACAAAAACCATTAAAAAAAAAAAAATGGGGGCACCAAGCAAAGAAGCAGTTGAAGAATGCTTTACTTCTGAAGGACAGTTCCAGGAGCAGAGCACAGAAAGTGTTAATAAGTACTGAAAGGGACAGAGTTTTATTTCATCTTAGTCACATGCTTCTTCCTTAAATCTAGGATGAAGTAAGATCCTGCTTCTTTCAATACTTCTTACCAGCAGTTTTTTGGTCTATATGTGCCACAAGTGTATTTATTTATTTTTAATTTATTATTGAAGCATAATTAACATGCAGGGTTATATTAGTTCGGGTGTACAATTACGGATTTGACAATTCTATAAATTACTCAATGCCTACCATGATGAATGTCGTCACCATACAACACTCTTACTATATCCTTGATTGTATTTCCTATGCTATACTTTTCATCTCCCTCGCTTATTTCTACCTGGAAGTTTGTATCATTTAATCCCCGTTATCTCTTTGCTTAACCCACCTTTCCTTTGGCCATCCCCGGGTTGTTTTCTGTACTTAGCAGTCTCTTGTTTGGTTGTTTGCTTTGTTTTGTTTTTAGATTCCAAATATAAGTGAGATCATATGGTGTTTGTCTTCCTCTAACTTATTTTATTTAGTGTAATACCTTCTAGGTCCATCCATGTTGCTGCAAATGGTATGCTCTCATCACTCAATGGAGTAATCTTACATTGTGTGTGTGTGTTATACACTGCATCTCCACATCTTTTTATCCTTTCATCTATCAGGGCATAGCTGGGGTGTTTCCATATTTTGGCAATTGTAAATATGCTGCATTAAATATAGGGGTGCATGGATGTATCTCAATCTATCTCTTTACCTGCGTAAGAACTAGAATTCGCAGTCAGAAAGCTGTCATATGGATATAAGACATATGTTGATTTTCATTAAAAAAAAATAGTCTTGCTTTTTTCTGAGAAAAAGTTATCTAATTTGACTGGATGATTTGACAATGAGGGCCAGCTTTTACCAGTATAGATGGTTTCTCTAAATTGAATGAGATAAATTTACCCCTTCAAAGTTAAATAAAAATTAAATTTTAAAAATATGCCATAGACAACTTGCCTAAAAAAATACATCTATCACAATGATTTGAACATAAGATAATCTTAGACATCAGCTTAAAAAGTACAAGAGATTATCTAGTTTTCATATGTGGAGCATATGACTCTAATATTTGAAGTCCGATGTTTTAAAGAGTTCTAAAATATCATTGGCATAAACTGGAAATATTAAGTGGTTACAGTAGCTTTCTGCGATCCATTCTTTATGTAAGTGACCAACTGCAAGTTGATCCCATCTTATAACAACAATCAAAGTGTCTCTCCCTGAACTGAATTATCTTTGTTTAGTATTTTTGGAATTTTCATGTGCAAATTTCAAAGTTCATTTTCACCTGAATCTTGCAGTGATAGTTTGGAGAATTGTGTATGAAGGAGAAACAACATGTAGCAGAATTTATTTTTTAAAGTTTGTTTTTGTTTATTTATTTGTGGATGTGTGTGTGAGAGAGAGCAAGAGCTTGAAGGAGAGGAGGGACAGAGGGAAAGAAAGCAGGGCGGAGAAGGAGCCCCATGTGGCAGAATATTTTTTAATAGAAATGAGTATTTGTACTACTAATTAAATCTTAAATTTTTTTTAAAGATTTTATTTATTTATTTGACAGAGAGAAATCACAAGTAAATGGAGAGGCAGGCAGAGAGAGAGAGAAAGGGAAACAGGCTCCCCACTGAGCAGAGAGCCCGACGCGGGACTCGATCCCAGGACCCTGAGATCATGACCCGAGCCGAAGGCAGCGGCTTAACCCACTGAGCCACCCAGGCACCCCAAATCTTAAACTTTTAAATATAACTCCTACATAATGCATGGTTCGAAATTGCAGATAGAGGTAGTGATAGAGATAAAGAGAGAGAACAAATGGAGAATATGAACTGGGGAAAAAGCTAAACATTAACCAAATATTTCAAAACATTGGAACTGCTTTGAATACTAGATGTAAATTAGTAAGTACATTTCTTTTTTTCTTTAAGATTTTATTTATTTATTTAACACAGAGAAACAGCGAGAGAAGGGAACGCAAGTAAGGGGAATAGGAGAGGGAGAAGCAGGCTTCCTGCTGAGGGGGGCATGACGCAGGGCTTGATCCCAGGACCCAGGACCCAGGACCCTGGGATCGTGACCTGAGTCAAAGGCAGACACTTAACAACTGAGCCACCCAGGCGTCCCCATTTGTTTCTTAATAAAATAAATGTTTCTTTATTTGTACCAAATACAAATTTAATGAATATTTAATAATATTTCCTTCCTGATTCTAGGAAACTTGATATTTTCTACATGGCTTATTTGTCTTCATTACTCCTATTTTCAAAGAAAGGCACATATAGCAGAAAAAGCAGTTTCTGGACCCAGAACTGGGACATTTGTTTTTCCATGTGATACTTTATTTTGAATTAAAATAAAATGTTTTGTTGAGTTGTTTAATATACATACAGTAACAAGATTAGCTGGAAAAGGCAAGGCCCATTTATTCATTCATTCATCCATGTGTGATGGATTTATCCAGTGCAAGTGGGAACACACTCTACAGTGGTACTTTAGATATGAAATGAGACATAGCACATGTATTGCTGAAATTATACAAGGGGCTCAATCATTATACTTCAGTGTCCTAGAAGTACAGAGTGGTTTACAAAATATTATAGAGCCCCAGAAGAGGAACATTTGACAGCATCAGAAATCCAGAAGAGTCCATGGTAAGTGTTCAGTGAAACTGAGTTCTGCTTGATGGAGAAGTGTTTGCAGAAGTGGAAATGTTGGGGAACATTCCAGGTAGACAAAACAAAAATTCTAAATGCAAAATTACATTATATAAGAAAATTTTATTTGTTTTTAGAAACCCTAAGCCGTTTAGTGTGCCCAGGAAATAGGTACTTGGCACAGGACTTGGACAGAGGTAGAGAAGGGTAAAGGATAAGTTCTCAAGGTGTTAGGTAAAACAAGAAAATTTAATTTTAAAAATCCTGGAAAGGCATTGAAGTATTTCAAGTAAGGAAGTGGTAACATATTTTTATTTTGTCAAAATCACAATAATAGAATGGAGAAGGATAGATCTGCCTTTATAGAAAGAAAGGACAGTTGGGAGAGGTAAGAAAAACAATAACTGAACTAGAGTAGTGACAATAGAAAGAGATAAAATATCTAAGTTGTGACTATGTAAACAAGTCTTCCAATTTAATAATTCAGTAAAAGTTGGATTAAGTGAGGAGGAAGCTAAAGTGACTCCTAAGGCATTGGGGATTAGGTATGAGACTATGTTAACATTACTTCCTAAAATATAGAACATTAAAAATAATGACATGCTTTGGGAGACAAAGCAGTGAGCACAGTTTTAAATGCATAATTTATGACATTACTAAGGAATACCCAGGTGGACATAATTATTCAATTGGAAATATGGCTGGATTTCAGAAGAGAGGTTTTCACTTCAAATAGCCCACCAGTGTACACCACTATACCAGTTCAACAATGTACTATATTAATCAGCATTTATTTCTATTGTAAGTGACAGAAATGCAATTCAAATTAATGTAGAAAAAATAATTTTTCAGTCATCTACTACATGGGGTTACTTTTAGGTACAAATTTATTAGACATCCAAGATGCCCTGTCTCTTTATTCCCTCTGGGTTGCCTCATTTTCAGGATACATTCAAAGGTTGCCGTCAGCTTCAGGCTTCTCCCAAACCATGACTACTACCTAGACGCCATATTTTCATGTCAACAAAACTTAGGAAAGATAAAATGCTTTTCCTTCCCAAAGTTGCACCAAACATCTCACATTGCCTTTATTCTGCTACTCGTTATTTCCAGAGCTGATAACCATGGGCTGGGCACATTATTTGCTTGATTACCACAGGCTAATTTTGCCTCACTAAGGCTACATGCAACATCATATTTATCTGAAAACATTTCCGGTAAAAGCAGAGAAGGTGATGGTTCCCCCAAGGAAAATTGGAGCATGTTACCAAAGAAAGGGAATAGAATGCTGACCATGGAAAAATAAGACATTAAAGGGAAAAAAAATTTAGAAATATTACATATGGCAATTAAAGCTGTAAGTTTGGAAGCAGATTACCTTGAGTAATGTATAAGAAAGAAAAGCTTTAGTGTCATGGTCTTCTAAGGAATTACCAACATTTAAGAGGTCCATAGTGAGTGAAGTTTTGGGAAAGACTTTTTGAATGAAAGAGCATATTGTAATTCTTAGATCATTTTCCTGGATCAAAAATGATTCTCATAATTTTTTATGCCATATCTGGAATTGTTCTTTAAATGCTTTACTTCACACTTGCCCACATGGAAGCTCAATTGCCATTTGTCTTACCCCACACAGCTTCATGAGTTCTCTGTGCACTTTACTCCCACTGACTCAGCATTCCTTTGCTTAGAGAGCTTGGTTAACACTGTGTACTCCCACTTTTAGGTTATTTATAAAAATCTTTAAATAAAATTACTGTCAAACCTGAGGAATGACATTGTTAAGCTTTCCCACCCAGTAGCGAATTAATTTAGCTCTGTTCTTTTTCTCCTAATTGTATCTGCTCCTTATCCACGGGAATCAATATGTATTTGTTAAGCAGCACACTATGTGCTTAAAAGGACACCAGGGTTTTGGGGCATACTAATGAGCTTGAAGACATTAAAGAGATTCTACTTAATCACAAGGCAATTACACTTTATTTGCTTTTTTAACAGTTTCAAGGAAACTTTGCTTAAGAGCATGCATTAGTTATGTCCACCGCTTTCTGTTCTGACTCTTCCATTAATGAAAAGCCTTACCCGTGTTTCCAATTGATAATACACAGACCAACTTCAATTTTCTTCTCAGTTTTAAACACTTATCCAGTCAATACTGAAAGTATCTGCAACCTATTTCTGAAAACAGTAGAAATTTCTTAGAATTATTCCAAGAATGGGAATACAAAATACCTTACTATGGGTTGAGTTCCTCTCAGCTATGTTACATGAGTTACATTTCTATGTTACATTTCTCAAATGTGAAATTATGTACCAGGCTGCTCTCCTGATGACAATTTTGACAGACCTAGGTGAAATGATAAAAATAAGGACAATTACCACAGTTTGACAAATAGTAACATTTTTATAATTAAAAAGCCTATCCTTATGTCATTATGATTTTTTATGTTAATATAGCCCTCCTTTGCTCATGATGTAGTTATTGAACAAGAAGTGTAGCCATTTTGAATATTCAGAGTTGGCAAGTTAAAAAGTTGACAAATATATGCTTGTCTTCCCTCCCCTGTTAAACATTATATGATTTCTAATTTTCTAAACATTAATAACATTGATTTATATGCCAGTAGGCAAAGAATTTCATCTATGCAGCTGAGCTTTCATTTCAGGATTTAAGTGAAACTATATATATATATATATATATATATATATATATATATATATATCCAAAACTGCAGAGCATTCTCCCTACTGTTCTCCCCCCATGGCAGACTGACACCCATGTCATATAATCTAAGGTAAAAATAGGAGTTAAGTCAATAGGCCAACTACACAATTGTTTCACATGGAAGATTCATTTTCAAAACAGAGCTTAACTATCTCATACTGCTCTGAAGAATTTTAACTTCAAACTACAAATAAAGGAGAATTTTCTCTGTATTCTATGCTGGTAGATCATTGTTGCATGCATTTATGTGTATGTGAAAATGTGTACTTCTTTTCACTTTAGCAAAGTGGTTTCCAAGGAAGAAACAATTTAGCTTGATAAATACATTAGCTAAGAAAAAGAGTATACATAAAGGTAGTATTAAGGTAGGGATATATGACTTGAAAGCATCTATTTTATTTTTTTTTATTTTTTAAACAAATATCTCTAAGATACTAACAAGGTCCTAAGCACTTTGCTAGATGCTAGGAATAAATAAAACCAGATGTGGTCCCTGATTTTATGGAACTTAACAAGTAATGGGAGACAAAGACATCTATCAATAATCTTAAAATGAAATAAAATTTTATGACTTTGAAAAGAGAAAAGAAGATACTATTTATATGTGCATCAAAAGCTACATCTTTATTTATCTATATATCTGTCCATCTACCATCCATCTATCTCTGCAACAAATCTGAAGGATAAGTAATAATTAATAAAACAAGGCTGAAGAGAAACAGACTAATGTGAGGGGCTAGTTGATGGTCACAGTGAAAAGTTACCAGGGGTAACTCAATGTGTCTAGGAGAAAAGGGGTGACTATCAGTGTTTTACGTGAATATCATTATCAGATCAATGTGATAAAAATACTGCTCTGGTTGGGGTACCTGAGTTTCAGTCAGTTAAGTGTCTGCCTTAGGCTCAGGTCATGATCCCAGGATCCTGAGATTGAGTGCTGCATCTGGCTCCCTTCTCAGCAAGGAGTCTGTCCTCTATGCCCACCCTCACCCCAACCCCCCACTGGTGCTCTTTCTCTCAAATAGATAAAATTAAAAAAAAAAAATACTGCTCTGGTTGAATATAAAGACTAGACTGTAGGGAAGCCAGAGGTATGTATGTGGGTAAGTGATTAGGTCTCTATTGTGTATATTAAGGACAAAAGATAATGGTGTTAGCAATAGAAATGTTCAGAAGTAAATGAGCTTGAATAACATTTAACAGGTGTATTTGAGAAGATTTTTAATGAATTGGATAGAAAAAATAAGGAGATGGATGTAGCAGTTAACTACTGACTTGAGTAGTTAGATGTTGAAGGGTTCCAATACATGAGAAAACAATGTTTGAAAGGAGACATATATGGACCATGCAGAGATCATATGCCTTTGCGATATCCAAGCAAACTTGTCAAGGAAGCAGTAGATATAGATATCTAGAGTTAAGAGTGAGATTTAGCCTACAGATATAAATTCATTTTGTCTCTGCTTATATGTCAATTGGTATGTATGTGAATACTGTGATTATCTAGGGGAATAGTATAATGTGAAAAGAAGATAGAATTTTAGACCGAGTCTTAAGGAATTCAAATTAGTAGAGAAGATAAGGCCCCAAAGAAGGCATAGAATAAATAGTGTAATATAAGACAAGAAACAGAAAAGAGGAATGACCAGAAAGACAGGGGAAAATACGTTAACAAAAGTGAAGGCTGTTTAGAGGCCAGTAATATGATGGTTGGAAAAAAGCTGATGGATTTAGAAAAATAGGTTTGATTGGTGACCATCATGAACAATTTTAAAGTAAAGTGATGGACTAAAGTTATGACTAAGCTGAAAATTGTATGAAAGGCCAGAAAATGAAGAGAGTGAATATAGACAGCTTGCTTCTACAAGAGGTTTAACTATGAAACTACAAGATCTCTAACTTAATCCTTACTTTCCAAACATTGTGTTAAACTGAACAAATAAAAACCAAAAAAAGAAGAAAAACTTAAGAAATGTAAATGAAAATATTTGAAGATTACTAAATGCTAAAATTCTCACTGTATGAGTGTAGTTTTATTTAGCACAGGTCTTTTTGTAATTTGCATAGGTTTTTAATAGACACCATGCTTAATCATCCTCAAGAATCTGCCACTGTGATTCAAAGATGTTTCATATTCCATTTAAAATATCAAGCATCTAAAATAAAAAAGAATATATTTCTTCACCTCCTGGAGCTTTAGTAAAAACAACTAACACTAATAATGGACTCATTAACATTTGCCTCTGCCATCTATAGGCATTCCTGGGTCTATAGGCAAATATAGTGTGACATCCACCAAGAATGTGTGTGTAATTAAGGCAGAAACTTCCTCAGGTTTATAGCAAATGCCCCAAATATTTGTTTGTTCTGATGCATTTGCAGTTGAATAATCTCAAGATATTCATATCAATAGAGATGGCAATTTATATAATCATCTCTAAGGCATTGTTTTTTTTTTTTTAAAGATTCTAAGTTTTTTTTTTTTTTAAGATTTTATTTATTTATTTATTTATTTGACAGACAGAGATCACAAGTAGGCAGAGAGGCAGGCAGAGAGAGAAAGAAGCGGGCTCCCTGCTGAGCAGAGAGCCCGATGCGGGACTCGATCCCAGGACTCTGAGATCACGACCTGAGCCAAAGGCTGCAGCTTAACCCACTGAGCCACCCAGGCGCCCTCTAAGGCATTGTTTAATGGGATCTGAAATTTTTCCTTTATTGAAGTATTGTGCCCATCTGAAAATTGCTAACAGAGATTCACACATTGTAAAATATGCATTCCATTGGGATAAGGAACTTATTTTGGTTAAAATAAAAATATTGTATCAGAGAATAATGAACATGTCTACTTTTGATGCTTTGGTACTGAAGTGTTTATCTAATCCCAACTCAACTGACAGCAAGATTTATCAGTTCGTTACATAATGAGACATATCATGGGAACTTTTGAAGGTCAAGGAGTAGAACAAAGGATTTTGAGCTAAAGTACCATCTTTGGAGGATAGGCGGAAGAGCATCCCTTTGAAGGTTATTTTTTTCTCAAATTCAACTTTACAGTGATTGCTTATTTTATCAACAGCAAACCAAAACATATAGAGTGCCTCTTATGTGCTCAGCATTGTGCCGAGTTTATGTGCCTGCTAAGGGCTAGAGCATTACACTAAATGAAGCTATTTAACTTCAGATTCTGTGTTCTCAACCCTCCCAATCACTATAATATATGCCTACCCCAAAATTGTTTATATAAGTTGCTTAATAAATATATTTGGTAGTGGTATAAAAACAGACACATAGGCCAATGGAACAGAGAGGAGTCCAGATATGGACCCTCAACTCTATAGTTAAATAATCTTTGACAAAGCTTGAAAAAATACCCAGTGGGAAAAAAAGGCAGTCTATTCAATAAATGGTACTGGGAAAATTGGATAGCTATGTATAGAATAAAACTCAACCATTCTCTCACCATACACAAAGATAAACTCGAAATGGATGAAAGACCTCAATGTGAGGCAGGAATCTTACCAAACCTAGAGGAGAACATAGGCAGTAACCTCTTTGACATTGGCCACAGTATCTTCTTTCAAGACATGTCTCCAAAGGCAAAGGAAACAAAAGTGAAAATGAACTTTTGGGGCTTCATCAACATCAAAAACCTTCTGCACAACAAAGCAAACAGTCAACAAAACAAAGAGGCAACCCACAGAATGGGAGAAAATATTTGCAAATGATGCTATAAAGGGCTGATATCCAAGATCTATAAAGAACTCCTCAAACTTAACACTCAAAAAGCAGATAATCATGTCAAAACACGGGCAGAAGACATGAACAGACACTTCTCCAAAGAAGACCTACAAATAGTTAACAGACACATGAAAAAATGTTCATCATCACTAGCCATCAGGGAAATTCAAATAAAAACCACATTGAGATATCACCTTCCAGTTAGAATGGCCAAAATTCAATAGGACAGGAAACAAGTGTTGGAGAGGATGTGGAGAAAAGGGAACCCTCTTACACTGTTAGTGGGAATGCAAGTTGGTGCAGCCACTTTGGAAAACAGTGTGGAGATTCCTTGAGAAATTAAAAATAGAGCTACGCTATAACCCTGCAATTGCACTACTGGGTATTCACCCCACAGATAGAGATGTAGTGAAAAGAAAAAACCATCTGTACCCCAATGTTCATAGCAGCAATGGCCACAGTCACCAAACTGTGGAAAGAACAAAGATGCCCTTCAACAGACGAATGGATAAAGAAGATGTGTTCCGTATATTTAATGGAATATTACACAACCATCAGAAAGGATGAATACCCATTTTTTTTTTATCAACATGGATGGGACTGTAGGAGATTATGTTGAGTGAAATAAGTCAAGCAGAGAAAGTCAATTATCACATGGTTTCACTTACTTGTGGAGCTTAAGGAATAACATGGAGAACATTAGGAGAAGGAAAGGAAAAGTGAATTGGGGTAAATCGGAGTGGGAGATGAAGCATGAGAGACTGTGGACTCTGAGAAACAAACTGAGGGTTATGGAGGGGAGGGTGTTGGGGGGATGAGTGAGCCTAGTGGTGGGTCCTAAGGAGGGCACATATTGCATGGAGCACTGGGTGTGGTGCATAGACAATGAATCTTGGAACATGAAAAAAATAAAATTAAGATGTTAAAAAATAAATTAATATATGTTTCTTATTTAGGTAATGGCAAAGAAGAAAGCAATTTAAAAACAATATAGCATCTTAAATACACTCATTAAACGAAATGAGAATGGTTGTACGAAAAATTGGATGTCATTTAGCACTTTGGTGTTCTTGAAATGTGGGGCTCAAGTACCATGAATTGGCTCACTCAGCATCCATTCCTAACTACCTTATCTCCTTTATGCTAGAAAACTAAACACCTTGTTTTCCTACACAGCTTCTAGTCAGGCATGAACTTGAAGCCCATTTCTCACAAATGAGGTCAGAAGTCTACAAGGAATTCCTCCCATATCTACATACAAAGACAAACTCTTGCAAGGTTTTGTTCCCTCTACCCTGATATCAATCTGGTCCTTAGATATGGTACTATAGCATATGTATTGTGATAGTGAAACTGCGCTAAAGATGGCAGAACAGAAGAGGAGAAAGAATTTGTTACTGAAAACATCGTGGTACCTCTATACTAATACTGAACTTTCTATTTTGTGAAGCAGACAAAATGCTTCTTGCTTAAGTAATTGTTCTAGGATGCTCAATTTTTTTGTGGTCAAATGCTTTGTTAATCTCTGCAGAGAGTGATTTGTCTTTATGTCTCAATAATCTTTAGAATGATGAGACCTCATACTCAGTTATTTAAATTCTGGGAATTATTCCAAAGAGGTGGATTTATACCAGACCTATATGCCCTAAAATGAATGAGTTTGGATAAGAAATTATATTATATGCAAAAGTGTTTATTTCAGCACTATTTAAAATACTGAAAATTAGAAAAAATAAAATGGCAAGTAAGGGTTTTTTAATGGACCATTATCTATCAATAACATGACTCTTGAAAATGAGTAATGCTAAAATAAAACTTATTTTAATATAAATAGAAAGTTAAAAATTAATGCTCAATATTATATACAGTATGATTAAAATGCTATATTAAAGTAAATACAATTCCAAGTTTTTTTTTTCAAGTTAGTGTACATTATGGAATATTTTATTGCTATTTTACCATCAGTTTTTCCCTTAACATGACTATAGTAATGAATAAATAGAACTTGTAAACTTTTAAAACACTTACATAAAATTTCAAAAACACACAAAAGAGAGAGTGATATCCTAAATGCATAGTTTCAGATTGTTTTATCTGTATTTCCACATATACACTCTTTTTCCATTCTAGGTTATTTTTAAAGCAACTACCACATCTTTTTTTTTTTTTTTTTAATTTGACAGAGAGATCACAAGCAGGCAGAGAGGCAGGCAGAGAGAGAAGGGGATACAGGCTCCCTGCTGATGTGGGGCTCGATTGCAGGACCCTGAGATCATGACCTGATCCAAAGGCAGAGGCTTAACCCACTGAGCCACCCAGGTGTCCCACAACTACCACATCTTATTATTATTCTGTAACAATTTCAATCTCCATCTTAAAAAGATAAGATTTTTTTTTCTAAGTTTTAATTTTAATTCCAGTTAATTAATGTATAGTGTTATATTAGTTTTAGGTGTACAGTACAGTGATTCAACAAGTCCATACATTTCCAGGTGCCCATCACAACAAGTCCACCTCTTAATACCTATCACCTATTTAATTCATTCCTCTACTCCCTCCCCTGGTAACCATCAGTTTTTCCCTATAATTAAGAATCTGTTTCTTGGCATCTCTCTCCTCTCTTTCTTTAATCATTTGTTTTGTTTCTTAAATTCCACATATAACTGAAATCATGTATTTGTCTTTCTCTGACTGACTTATTTTGCTTAGCATTGTACGCTGTAGCTCCATCTATGTTATTGCAGATGGCACAATTTCATTCTTTTTTATGGCTGAATAATATTCTCCATATATGTGTGGCACATCTCCTTGACCCATTCATCAATGGACACTTGGGCTCTCCCATATCTTGGCTATTATAAATAATGCTACTATAGTCATAGAAGTGCATATATCCCTTTGAATTTTTTGTTTTGTATTTGGGTAAATACCCAGTTGTGCGATTTCTGGATCATAAGGTAGTTCTATTTTTAACTTTTTGAGGAAACTCCATATCGTTTTCCAAAGTTTCTGTACCACTGCATTCTCAACAGTGCCTGAGGGTTCTTTTTTCTCCACATCCTCACCAACACCTGTTGTTTCTTGTTTTGTTGATTTTAGCCATTCTGACAGGTGTGAGGTGATATCTCTTTGTCGTTTTGATTTGCATTTCCCTGATGGTGATGATGAACATCTTTTCATGTGTCTATTGGCCATCTGTATGTCTTCTTTGGAGAAATGTCTGTTCATGTCTTCTGAGTTTTATAAGCTTTTTATGTATTTTGGATACTAATCCTTTATTGGACAGGTCATTTGCAAATATCTTCTCCCATTCTGTAGGTTGCCTTTTGGTTTTGTGGACTGTTTCCTTTGCTGTGCAGAAGCTTTTCATTTTGATGTAGTCCCAATAGTTTATTTTTGCTTTTGTTTCACATATTCAGGAGACATATCTAGCACAAGTTTGCTGCTGACTATGCCAAAGATGTTACCATTTGTGATCTCTTCTAGGATTTTTATGGTTTTAGGTCTGACACTTAGGTCTTTCATCCATTTTGAATTCACTTTTGTGTATAGTATAAGAAAGTGTTCCGATTTTATTCTTTTTCATATTGTTGTCCAGTTTTCCCAACATCAAGAATGCTTTTTAAAAATATGACCACAATATCCATTGTCACACTTAAAATGATTTAAATAACTTCTTAATATCATAGTCAAATGTTCAATTTCTTTCCAAGTTTCTCTGATGGTCTTATAACTTGTTTTCTGCTTATTTGTATGAATTAGAATCCAAATATGTTTCATGCATTGCAGTTGGTTGATGTGTCTCCTCTCTCTCTCTTTTCTTTTTCTTTCTTTCTATTTTTTTTTTTTTTTGCAGTTTGTTTATTGAAGAAACTGAAACATCTGTCCAAGTAGAATTTTTTTGAAGTTTGCACTTAGCAAATTGCATATACCTGGTGCCACTTATTATATTCCTCTATCAGATGTGGATTCAGTTTATTGACAATAATATTATATGAATGGTTTCATGTTTATGTGATATTAACAGCCATTTGTGATCAATGGCAAAACCTGCCTTTTAATAGATTGCAAAGAGGTGATATTTTATTTTAAACATTTCTAAATTGTTTATTAGTACATCTAAGAAGAAAAAATTCATCTCTTTAACTACTTGGTCATCTGAGGATTTCTCAACTTAGGTCCTATTGATAATTTTAGACTGGGTAATTCTTTCCTTTAAGGGGTTGTTCTCTGCATTTTGGAGGTTTAGCAGCATCCCTGGCCTCTTCCTACTAGATATTAGTAGTTCCCTTCCTCAGTCCTGAGAACTACACTTGTCTCAAGACATTGTCAAGTGACACCTTTGGGCAAAATTGCCCTCCCCCCCCATTGAGAACCACTGGTTTATCCTAAAGTTCATAAGTGAAATACATGAAATACAGGATATATACTTGATTTTTTTCCTGTGTTTGTCAGCTTTCAAAAAGATAGTTCTTGAGCTTTCCTTAGAAAAGATAGTTGAGGTATTTTCTAATATCCTTATTTTAAATATAATTTATATCTTAGTTATTATTCCAATTTAAGCTTATTTTTTGTTTGTTTTTGGTGTGATTCTCTTTGTTTCCTAAATTCATTTGACACATCTAGTGGCATTGCTTTCTTCTATAACAAGTTCATCCAAGCTGATTTTGTCCATTTCCTATCAAGGCTGGCATCCATTATTTCTCCAAGGAGGCTTATTTCTTTTAGTACAAAATAGAATTTAGAGAGTGAAGTGTGTGTGATTGAGGTGCTCATTAGTTTTTAAGCCTTTTCAGTGGACAAGAACAGGAAATGTATATGCACATACACTTACGTGTGTGTGTACTTGGATTCATATTTCCAATTCAAATTCAGGAACTACAGGATTTTTACTTAATTTTTAACCTTACACTTGGATCTCTTTTCTCTACTACTGCAAATCCCAATAACCAATGATGTCAACATAGTCACTTATTTGATTTATACCTACAGTAGGAAAATTCTAATGTATTTCTTTAATCTTCACTTCTTAGTAGTCATGCCCTAGTATCATCCCATCCTCTTGAATGTGGCTGAACCAAGTGATTCACTGCTAGTGAATAGAATTCAGAAAAAGTAATGTGATGTCAATTCCCAGATTAGGTTACAGGCATGAGTTCTGTCTTACTGGCTTTCTCTAGTTCTCTTGATGGTGTGCTCTGAGGGAATCCATCTGCTCTATTATTAGCTGCCCTATGGTGAGGATCACATGGCAAGAAATAAGGAAGACTTCCTACTAACAGTCTAAGAGAAAGGAAACAGAGGCCCTCAATACAAAAGGCAAGGAGGAATTAAATCCTGCCAACAACTGCATGATTGAGCTAGGAAACTGATTTTAATACAGCACATACAACCTAGTCTCATAAGGTGTGTGTATATATATATCCTTGCCACCAACAATTTGAATATTTAGAATATATTCAAAATAGTTAAAAGTTTCCTGGTCATTTACTTTTGTCCACAGTGTATAAACTATTAGACATAGTTAAATTATTGTTTTAAACTCACTTAATATAATTTCTATTTGTGAAATTATACCACTAGCTCAATACCAAAATACAAAATTAGTTTCATTGTATTATTTTGCTTTTCTTTAAAGATTTTATTTACTTATTTGGTAGAGAGAAACTGATCACAAGTAGACAAAGACACAGGCAGAGAGAAAGGGTGAAGCAGGCTCCCAGCTGAGCAGAGAGCCTGATGTGGGGCTTGATACCTGGACCCCGAGACCATGACCTGAGTTGAAGGCAGAGGCCTATCCCACTGAGCCATCCAGGCACCCTTTGCTTTTCTTTAGTATACATTTTGCTTTGGTTTTATAATTATGGATGTATTTACATGGTTCTAAGGTTAAATCCACAAGCAAGGAATATTCAGAAAATTCTATTTTCCAACCCCATTCCCTCCATCATCATATCAAACCTCTCATGGATTAACTTTTTATTTTTTTGAGAAAATACAATCAAATATATTTATATAATTCTAGCCTCTTAGGAATATAAGGTAAATGATAGCAAACTATATACATTTTATATATATATCTTTTTTCCTCTTGCTTTTGCTCATTTGTCAGTATTATCTGTTTCAGGATTTCTCAGTCTCAACACTATTGAAATTTTGGCTGGATAATTCTTTGTTGTGAGGGACTACCCTGTATTATACGATAGTTAGCAGTTTCTTCCCTCTCTACCCAATAGATTTCAGTAGCACCTCTCTACACAGTTGTGACAACTCAACATGTCTAAACATTGCCAAAGATCCCCTGGGGAACAATATCAATCCCTATGAGAACCACTACCTGAGCTATAAATATAATATGTTCTTTTTTTTTAATTGTAAAATTAATACAATATTAATTTGTATGCATATACCATAGATTTTTTTTTGTCCAGTCCCTTATTGATATACATTTTGGTTTTTTCCAGAGTCTTGCTATTACATCTTGTGCTTTTATCTTTTTTATATTTTTGCTGGTCATCGGAATAGGCTCCCAATAGTAGGATTGCTACATCAAAGCATAAATGCATTGGTAATCTTGCAACATAATGGCATTATTCCTTCACCCCTAAGGTTCTAGCTATTTTTCTTTCTTATCGTCAATAGGTAAAAATATTTCCTCTGACCTCACATGCAGTCTGTTGTTAAAGGTTAGGATTAGTGCTAATATGAGAGGGAGAAAGGGCATCTCAGTGTCATTTCACAAGTGTCACTTGTATTTCTCTTATCATGAGCAGCAAGGCTCAAAAATTTTTCATATATTTATGCTCATTATTATTTTTTTCTGTGAACTATATATTCTTATCTATTGCCCATTTATTGTTGGTTGTCTTGTTCTCTTTTTCTTTTAGGAGATTTTTATATATTAAGTATATTAACCATTTCTAGTATAAGTAGAAAATGTTTCTCCAGTTATCATTTGTGTTTTTACTTGTTTACAATGCAAAAATTTTTTGATTCTTCTTTTTAAAAAAAAATCAGTATTTTTTCTGTGTTGCATCTGGATTTTGAGTAATAATTAGAATTTCTCTCAACACCCAAAATAGGAATTCGATCATGGTTTTCCTTAGTAATTACATAGGTTCTGCATAATTTTGCATTTATTCTGTTGTACCTAATAAGAGGAAAAATTTCAATTTTATCTTTTTCAAGATACCTACCCAGTTATCCTAACACTGCTAATTTTGAAACTTCACCTTTTCTTTACTGATTTAAGATGATACATTTATAACACATTTCCAAATGTATTGGGTCTATCTGGATTTTTTTATTCTTTATTGAGTTATAAGTTACATGCCTTGAAATTTACTTATTGAAAAGTTAAATTAAATGACTTTTAGTAAATTTGCAAAGTTTGCAACCATCACCAAAATGGAATTACTTTGAAAAGATTTGTTCCCTTTTGCCATCACTGTCTATTCCTATAGCCAGGCCCAGGGACCCACTAATCAACTTTCTGTCTTTATGGATTTGTTACTTCTGGAAATTTTATATAAGTGGTGCATGTTATATTTGATATTTTGTTTTTGGCTTCTTTTACAAAGCATACTGTTTTTCAGGTTCATCCATTTTGTGGTATGTTTCATTCCCTTTTATTGTCAAATAATATTCCAATATATATTGTGTGGACATGCTACATTATGTATTTATTTATTTATCATAAATACATGCAATATATACATTGTATGTATGTATTTATTTATTTATCAGTTTATGAGCATTTTGATTGTTTCCACTTTTTGACTACTACGAATAATGCTCCCATGAACATTCACTCCCATGTATTGCCATGTACGATACATATTTCATTCTTCTTGGATATATACCTAGGACTGGTATTGCTGAATCATATGGCAAATTTATGTTTAACTTTCAAAGACACTTCCAAACCATTTCCCTAGATTTTCTGTTGTTTAACTTTGGTCTATATATATGTGTAAACCATACTAATGTGATTATGGAAAGCATATCTTTGAATATCTGAAAGTCTAGACCCACCTTCAGTAAAGTATTTTCTGGCTGTTCTTGCTCATTTGTTTTAATTTCAGTTTTTGAAAAATGGCAATTTAATTGAAATCACCTTATATATATGAAGGGGGGAGGGCATTTATATTCAGGAATGAGGTACACCTTTCTATTTGTACTGGGTCTTGACCTAGGTATGCTCCAAGTCTGGTTTTGTGTCTCTCAGAAATGTATGTTTTAGAATTTTTTTTTTTTTGAGTCTTATCAACTTCTGTGTTGTGAAGTATTCTAAATGTAGCTTTCTATTCTGTTACATCTTATAACAAGTTGTTTTAATTATGAAGGCTATTGATTTTGGTTTTGATTTTATAATTTTCTTTGTTCGATTATCTTGTTGCTTATCATATATTTCCCATTGACTCTTGGGTTTTCTAGATCTATGATAGCGTTATCTGAAAAGAAGCTTTATATCTTTTTTTCAATTCTTATGCCTCTATTTGTTTTCTCTTTTCTAATTAGATTGGGTAATACCTCCAATAAAATCTAAGTAATAGTATAGATAACAGATATCTTTGTTTTATTTGTGACACTATCAAGAAAGCCTCTATAATCCCCATTGAGAAAGTTGTAGCTTTTGGCATGAGCTATCCATCAATTTTTACCTATGAAGAAAATTCTGCTATCGAACTGGTTGGACTTAGGTTTTTGTTTGGTTTGGGTTGGTGCTGTTTATCAACCTTATTTCTTCTTTGGTGAATGGCCTCTTTAGATTTCCGTTTATTGGGGACATTTTGTTAAGTTGTATTTTTCTAAAAAAAAATATACACTTCATCTAGGTTTTCAAAGTAATATCTTTAAAAAATATATCTGATTCAATAGTTATTTTGCCCTTGCCAATTTTATGTTTTTAAACATTCTCTATTTGAGTCTTCTTCCCCCAAACTGCAGCTCACTGTCTTTTTTTTTCCCCCCTTACCAGGCCAACAAGTGACTAATAGTATTTTTAGTATTATTTTCAAAGAAACAGCTTTTTTATTTATTAGTTTTACTGTATTTTATTTTGCTATTGCAATTTATTTATAAATAAAACCACTGAACATGCAAAATACTGAAGATTAATAGTGATCCTATAAGAGCTGAAACCAGCAGAATCACTAGATCTGGGGTTCAAATCAAAGGAGTTTCAAATTTTGGCTCCATTAATAGTAGGTTTTTGAGGGGCACCTCGGTGGCTCAGTGGGTTAAAGCCTCTGCCTTCAGCTCAGGTCATGATCTCAGGGTCCTGGGATCGAGCCCCGCATCGGGCTCTCTGCTCTGCAGGGAGCCTGCTTCCTCCCCTCTCTCTCTGCCTGTCTCTCTGCCTACTTGTGATCTCTGTCTGTCAAGTAAATAAATAAAATCTTAAAAAAAACAAAAGAGTAGGTTTTTGATAGAAAACAGAATGGGGCTTTCTCACATGAACTGCTTACAACTCAAATTAATCAGCTCTTAGGCTCTCATTCTACTTAAATACGAATGTTAAAGGACACATCAGAGGTGAAAGTCTTACATGCTTCATGTACCTGGTTAGTTATTACTCAATTTATATGGAAAGGTTATGTTCTCTAAAAAGAAAAGAGAAACCCAGGAGGTCATGTGTCATTTTCTGTGCATTTTCATAAAACAAAAGTGACAGAACAATGGCATATTTTAGAACTCTTTAAATGTGAAGCATATTTCTGGACAACTCCTAGCACTACTTTCAAGTCCATGGTAAAAATTCCAACTCTTGACTCTAGGTATTGACAGCAAGTAAAAGCAAACTCGTGATGAACAAATTTATTCAAGAATGCATACTATAAAAGCGATCAGCTGTGTATACAGCCAAAAAGAGAGAGTTGCTGAGAAATGCCAGAAACACAAACTTGAGATGGAACTCACAGGTGAGGGTACATATTTGGCTACCAAATACCCTTCATGTCACCATGTTTTCTTCCTTGATGGTTCCTTTAATTTGAAGGTGTCTTTGTTGATGCCTAATGCAGACTCAAAAATTATTGATTTGGGCTCTGCTATAAAGTTACCGCATGCTATAGTCTTATAAATATGACACTATCTTTATTCTATTTTGCCTTGGTTTCTCAATCTGGGTACCATAAACATTTTAGTCCAGATAATTATTTGCTGTGTGTCTTTGTATTAAATGATGTTTATCAGCATCCCTAGTCTCTATCCACTAGATGCCAGTAACATCTTCCTCTTAGGTATAACAACCAAAAATGTTTCCAGACATTGCCAAATGTCCTTTTGGAACTATTGCATTGTATATTTATTGATCATATTCCTTTGATGATTGACAATTATTCCTTTCCATTATATTCCTGGAAGCATATGGGAGGAAGGAGCCTGGACAGGTGTGCTGTCTTTGCCTTTTTTGAAATCCCACTTAAAAAAAACTTATATGCTTATTTTTAAGCCCACCAAAACTTGTTCTATAAGGCCCCTAGTAGGCACTGGGGGAAATGACAAATTTATAAATTAGTAATAGACCCCAAATAAAATATAACGTGTCAAAATATAGGGCTTTCTGTTGGCTGGGCATTAATTCATCATAACAATTTATTCCCTTAACCATGCACATGAGCCCCAGGATTAATTTTTGCTTCAGATATTTATAATCACAGCATAGAGAGTATCGCAAAACAAACAAATAGGCAAGTCCACAGATGGGGCAGTCAAGAAGAATTTATTCTGTAAGGCAACAAATATTTATTGTGTGTACTATATTCCAAGTGTTATGCTAAATACTCAGGATATATCAGTGAAAAAAAAAAAGTAGAATAAAAACAGAAAACATGGCATGCCCTCATAGAACTTTAATCTAGTAGGAAGACATAAAAAAATAAATATGATAAATAAGTGAACATCAAGAGACAGGCACCCTACAGACCACTTGAGGAGTTTGCTGGCCACAGTAAGAAAATGGCATGATATATTGGAAGCTGGTAAATGGTATGAAGATAAGAAGGCAGGGTAGGAGACAAGGAGTGCATAAATGATGTGTCTAAACTGAACTAGGGTGGATAGTGGAGAACTCTCTAACAATCTGACTGGGTGCAATCATTCATATGACTCAGGGAAGAACATTTCACCTGGAAAACAGCAAGTTCAAAGGCCTGTGGCAGGCATGTACCTGCAATGATGTAGGAGTTATGTGGCTGGGACAGAATGAATGAAAAGATAAAGTCAAAGAGATGTTGAGGGGGCCACTGGCTTGTGCAGGGCTAAATAGACATGGAGGGGTACTTTGTACTTTTCTCTGCACACTTTTGAGAATCATTGGAAATGTTTGAGCAGACCATTCTTAGTAATAATAGGATAACAAAGTTTTGCTTCAACTACCATTTTTCAAAGTAAGTGAAGTATACATACTACAGTGGTCAGAAAGGAATTTTTCAGGGGATGGAGCATGATCTAAAATTTTTCTGATCTGATCTCAAATTTCTGTCTGACTTTGTTATATAAACATGTTTTTTTGCTTAAAGTTGTACAAAATCATCAAAAGATCAAAATCAAAAAATAAACAAAAATAACAATATAAAACAAATAATATAAAACAAAAAACAAACAAAAATCAACAACAAAAAACCCAGATCAATTCACATATTATTATCACTTTTTATTCATTAAGACTGTTAATCCAGAAATGCTGTTGTCTTTACCTCACAGAGTCAGTTTAGAGAACTCAATAAGCCCACATTTTTGTGTTTTAAGAAAAATGCCAGAAATTTAGTTAGAGCCTAAACTAAGAACTCTTTGGCACAGAAATGGCTGTTTGGGTTGCAGTGTACCTCTTTTTAATGTCTCAGGGATCCCTGCTACAAGTGAATATTTTTTCCCTTCAGATATTATCCAGTGCCATTAAGCTAATTCGTAAGAACTAGTCATCTAATTAATGAGATTGTGTTCTCCATTTTCTCTTTTCCCTTCTTCTGGAACGCCTGTAATTCAAATTGAAAGAGTGGTACAATTTTCTTGTTTTTAAAAAAAACAAGAAAACTTTTTATTTTTTTTTTATTTTATTATTTTTTTTAATATAATTTTTTATTTTTTATAAACATATATTTTTATCCCCAGGGGTACAGGTCTGTGAATCACCAGGTTTACACACTTCACAGCACTCACCAAAACACATACCCTCCCCAATGTCCATAATACCACCCCCTTCTCCCAAACCCCCTCCCCCCAGCAACCCTCAGTTTGTTTTGTGAGATTAAGAGTCACTTATGGTTTGTCTCCCTCCCAATCGCTTAGTGTTTGTCTTAGGTTATACCTCGCATAAGAAGAAACCATAGACTGGCTGGTTTAAACAACAATTTATATTGTCACAGTTCTGGAGGCTAGATGTCCAAAGTCAGGGTGCCAGCATGGTTGAGTTCCATCAGAGGTTGATTTCTGGTGATAAATATCTTCCTAGCTTGCAGATGCCCAACATCGATGTCTTTACATGGTGGAGAAAGAGAGAGGAAGAGCTCTCTGTCTTATTCTTCTTATAAGGCCACCAATCCAATTGGATTATGACTCTACTCTTATGACTTCATTTAATCTTAATTATCTCCTAAAAGCTCTTTCTCCGAATATAACTATATTGGGGATTTGGGTATCAACATATGGGAGGAACACAATTCAGTCCATAGAGGGTTGTTAAATAATTATTGGTATCCTAGAGCATTAATTTTATTGCAGTATTTTATGTGCTCTTTTATCATTCTCTTTGTTTTTTAAGTGCATGTGGTATATAGATGTGTGTGTATGTGTGAAATACTAGTTTATGTGTGTATATATATCAGATCATGTAATAATTTCTTGATTTCTGTTAAGAGTTTGAGATATTATATATTTTTTTCCTTTGGCTCTAAACTTCTCTTCTTAAATCTTCCTCAGAGAAAATCACCTATGGCAATTTGTTGGTTCAATTTATTCTTCAAATAACTGAATTCATTAAACAAAGAATAAATTCCCTTTGTCTACTTATACTATTCTAGTTACACTAGACCAACCCTCACATGAGTGTGTGTTTATTATTAGCAGGGACTAAGAAATCATTCATTAGCCAGTGAGTAGAAGTAATTTTTTCCCTGTGGGCTGAAATAAATGGGATTCAGAGCCAAATCTTCCTGAGAAGCAAAGGGAGCCTCCTACTTCTCAGTCTTTGACAAAAGAAGGAGGAGTAGGTATCACTTACATGATAGAAAATAATTCTCCCTTTTTTTTTTTATTTCTACTTTTTGAGTAGAGCCCCTAAAGGCAGCCAGAACTATAAGCTCAGCAATATTTCCCCATATGTTAGCATAACATGTAGGCAGAAGCAATTCATCTCCTAATATAGGCAGGACACCATGGGTCAGTTGGTGTCCAATAGGTACACTCCAACATTTGCACATGCACTGATGCCTCAGTACCAAGAATTTACACCTGTGGCATCCCATTAGACCACACTTCCCTACCTCCCCCAGCCCTCCTGTCAATGTCTGTAATTTGTATTAGTTGAGTCAGCCTAGCAGGACATAGTGGAGACAATAAATATCCTCCCAGGCCTGTTGTGCTCTGCCCAAGTCAGAGCCCTTAACACCTCTTTGACTTTGTTTTTTTCTTTCTTCCTTCTGTTCCAGGGGTCAGAGTTCATCTCAGTTTTAAACATTTTGTTTTATACATCTTGTGTTCTTGTTTTATTCTCTTAAAAAGAACAAATTTAATCATTTAACAAATGTTCACTTAGCAATCATTTGCTGCTTTGTTGGTGTTTATACAATTTTGTACCAGGTATAATTGGAGAAATAAGGTAATAGAAAGAGACTTCATGACCTTCATGAGTTTATTATACAGTTAGAAGTTCAGACATGATTAAATAAACAGAGATAATTAAAATAAGCTTGGGAAACCTCTTCTGACTTTGATATAAAATCCTGTGGAAATACAAAATAGCGGCGGTCAGAATGAATTTAGAGTTTACCAAGAGATGATTTGAAGAAGATGTCTTAAAACAGTTTTAAAAGAAGTCAGGGATGTGAGTGGGAGGAAATTGTTACCTAACCTATGTTGAGAAAAAGCAAATGTGAGAATAAATGAAGGTGCAATGAGTATTAGAAGATTTTCAAGTAAGTCAAGATCAGATATAGCCTCATTTGTATGCCTTAAAACAAATAAACAAACAAACAAACAAAAAAAACCTGTTAAATTTTCCTTGGCATGTATTTTTTTTTAATTCAGTAAACACAATTTTCATTTAACTAAATGCATTTCAAGCTATGTAAAATAGTCTAGATTCAATGATGATTACCAGGTTTCTATAGTGTGATGGGTTGTATTATAGGAAAATAGAGTATCCGTGTCTTGTTCTCTGATTTCACCAGTTGTCTACATAGAAATGGTACAAAAATAAGAAAGTCCTACCCATTCCTCTGACCCAACCTCAGATAAAATCCGAATGAGTCTTGGGGAGGAAGGATTTCCCTACCAGTGAAACAGAATCTTCATAGGAATTATTCTAAAACAGAGAAATGATGCAAAACATGTAGTTTGAAGAAGTGATCATCATGATTTTTAGCGTATGCCTGACAGAAGTTAATGTGGTCTAATACATGTGAGCTCTTGATGCCTTTCTCCAGTAAATCATGAGGAAGAACCAAATATAAAGAAAGATTTCATTTCATGGTCCTCATTACTACTTACTCAGAAACACTTGTGAATTTCTCAGCATTTCTAGTCCTAATAAAATGGTGACATCATACAAAAAGTATAAATTACAAAGGTGCAAATTTCTAAAACTGAGGTCTAATAGAGGCTATATTTGGGAGGTGGGCTACTTACTTACTTTCCAAAGTTTCAGGTTGAGTGTTTCGCTCAAAAATGACAATTTAAGAAATTATTTTGTGGTGTTTATTTTCCATTAAACAAACAAACAACACACAACAGGGTCATATTTAAAGTGGAAAATGTTACTAAGTTAAAAATGCTTTTTAGAGGTTTAAGTTATTGCAAAGTAGTTTTTTTTTTTTTTTTAATGGTTAACTTCTTATGTTTTTAAATTCCTTGCCTACTGTTTTAGAGACATCTGTTCATAAAGACATTTTAGGGAGTTGAAGCATACTAGCAGGCTATTTACAAAATGAAATGTAATATAAATACTTTCCTAAGCAAAAGCAAAATTTTTTGAAATACTACAAATTCAACCTTTGTATTGATTTTAGAACATATTTTTGACTATGTCTTTTAAGAAATGCAAACCATTTATTTTGGGGGGAAGCTTTTACTTTAACACATTTGATATAATTTATCAGAGCAAGAGAAAATACATCTGATGTTAGTTATTGCGATGGTTACTTGAAAATTCTGCTCCCTGTTGTGAAGATAATAGAAATATAATAATTTACTGTGTATTGCCCCACTTGTCTTCACAAAAAATTACCATAGCATGAAAATAAGCAAGAATCCATTTCTATTGCATTTATATTGTATTAGCTATTCTCAAAAGAAATATTATAGATTTCTCACCTTTTTAAAGTTATTTTAATGCAAAAATTATAAGAAAATCCATATACCAAAAATGTCCTCTGATTGATAAAGTCAGTAGTTAAGGGAAGAAATAAATGTGTTGTTCTGCTTACCTCTAGCACTTAAAGCCGTGTTTGGCACAGAGAAGGTGCTCAAGTGGGTACTGTAAGTGTGTTCACTCTACAGTTTTTAAGGAAAGAGTTATAATGGCTAGTGAACTAATATTTTGAAGGCTTTTAAAGTATTTTTTTTTTTTTTTAGTAACTAGGTCTAATAAAAGATGAAATGTTATAGCATTTTAATGATACTTCTTTATTTCAGAAACCTATTTTTTCAGTTACATACTAACCTTTTTTCTGGTTTCTTTCTTGACTCAGTTTCATCAGTTTTTCTGTCAGAAAAGAGACCTTTTTGCTAAACAGGGGAAATCTAGTTCTAGACTATAGTTTTGTCTGAAGTGGTATACTTTTACTAATATTCCACTAATAAATGTCCATTATAAGAGAAACCTTTTGAAATAATTTTCTGAGTTTATCTAAAAGCAGGGTCAGAAAAGCAGACTTTTTTTTCCCTTGAAAATGGATTTGTAATCATTTTGATGTTGGGCAATTGTAAGCCTTTGTAAAAGTAGAACTGTATTTATGAACAAACCTAAGGCATTCAGTAACAACCACTACAAGTAAATTTTTGAGTGCATACAATGAGTTATACATTTATTTCATAAAAAACTCAACATGGACTAAATAATATTAAGTGGCCACAGAATATTAACTACTAAAGTTATTAGAGTATTATTCTATATTCAGATAATATTAGAATATTATCTGTTACTAAAGCCAAAAAAGTATAATAACATCAGGCTTGCTCATTTTGTAGGCCCATTGTGGAGGCTTTTGTGAATATTTATTAGTTGCTATCATTAATTTTGCCATCATAATTTGAAACCACAAGACTTAGAGGACAAAATGAGGTAAATATTATTCTAATTATAATAAAGCAGGTTGGGAAAGTGGACTCACCATACAAAGAGAAAAATACAAACCATATTTTATTTAAAAAAAAAAAAAACGATGTGGGCGTCTGGGTGGCTCAGTAGGTTAAGCCTCTGCTTTCGGCTCAGGTCATGATCTCAGGGTCCTGGGATCGAGCCCCGCATTGGACTCTCTGCTCAGCAAGGAGTCTGCTTCCACTTCTCTCTCTGCCTGCCTCTACGCCTACTTATGATCTCTCTCTCTGTAAAATAAATAAATTAAAAAAAAAAAAGATGTTACATGAACTATGAAGAGAAAAATACTTGTATATTGTCATACTACTCCTTGATATGAAAGTATAAATTTAGAGAAATAGTAGTCAATTATATAGATATCCTACAGATGATTGTGGTCATAATCTAATAATAAAAAAGGAGTCAATCTTTTGAATTTGGTTAGTTAATTAGCATTTACTTAATGACATTTGTTTTTATTTATTTACTCATGTGATAGATATCTAAGAAGTACTTATAATGTGTCAAGCACTGTGCTAAAATCTGTGATATGGAAACTGTATTTGATCTCATGAAATTAAGGTTAGTAGGGTAGATACAAATAAATAGGCAATCACTATGCAGATGTTGAGAGAAAAGCAAGCTGCTGGGGAAAATTTCTAGAAGATATATTCATAAAAGGGATTCTATAGGAAATTCCTAGAGAAAGCAGTACTGATTAGTTGTAGTAGTTAAGATGAAGCTGTTTGTTGAAAAGAAATTAAATAGGCAAATGGGTGGGGAAATAGCATGTTCAGTGCAAACCAAACAAGTTCTCACATGCACAAAGGTTCTCACAGAGATCAAGAGAATATGGTATCTGGCAAGACTTAAATGTAGGTCAAAATGGTAGATGAATGGAACTTAAGAAGGCCATGTGGTTAAGTCTCAAATTCACCAAAAATTCTTGTTGGCTACAAAACTGAGAAAGGATGAATTTAAGGATTTAATATGTTCTTGCACCTTGTAAAAAACAAAATAGTTTTCAAGTGGCAGACATTACACAGAGTAGTCTTTAATATAGGAGAAGTGAGTAAGTATTAGCATGAAGAAATGCATTTCTTTTTTTTTTTTTAGATTTTATTTATTAATTATTTGACAGACAGAGACCACAAGTAGGCAGAGAGGCAGGCAGAGAGAGAGGAAGGGAAGCAGGTTTCCCGCTGAGCAGAGAGTCCGACAAGGGGCTCGATCCCAGGACCCTGGAATCATGACCTGAGCCGAAGGCAGAGGCTTTAACCCACTGAGCCACCCAGGCGCCCCAGAAATGCATTTCTCTAAGCAAAGTCTGTGACATTAAGATAGAGTTATTCTTCCATTTTAAGTACTGTATGTAGGAGTATGATTTTACTAAAAGTACTCTCTTAGAAAGGAAATGTGTATCAAATATTTGGGTGAAGTGGGGAAAGTTATTTATATCTTCTTTGGTGATCTTATGGTGAATTTGATTTGCAATACACTGGATTGCAAACATGTCAGCACAATTTACAGCCATAATCAATATTACCTCCTTCCTACATCATTACCATAAAACCTTTCTATACCTGTTATAGAATGATTGGATTTTAGTCGGACTTTAGAGATTGTCTTATCTACCTTCTTCATATTATATAGGAAAAAACACTATTGGAAAGAGTCAAATTCTATTTTTTTCCAATAAAAAATTGTATATATTTAAGGTTTACAGTGTGATGTTTGGAAAGATATATATATTGTAAAATGATTACCATACACAAGGTAATTACCACATCTGTCCCCCACACAATTACTGTAAGAGATCTATTTTTTTAGCAAATGGCCCATTTCTGATTTTAGTTTTGACGTTTTGATGTTTGACTTTCTAGCCAGGTAGCTCATGCATTGGAAATGAATTATTGGTGCTGTGTAAATGTGAGGGGGAAAGGGTATAAAGTGTGTACAGGGAGGACTAGGAGACTTGTTCATAGATCACATGGATCAATAAGCATAAATTTCTTGGCATGACACTACACTGCTCACTTTCCTCTTGATCCTTTCCTAATAGCCTTTGTCTTCCCAAGAAAGCGTGATTGGATCAGAACAATCCCTAATCACGATGAGAAATTATAGAAAAAAACAAATCTTTTACTGACAGCAAATTATACTTAGGAACCTGTCCTTATGGAGTTCATGGTCTCTAATTGGTTTTAATGCTGATAGTGGCTATGGTTGGCGAAGAAATAGAGACAATTAAAACACACTGAGATAAATAGAAGTACGAACAGGGCTCTTTGGGAACACAGAAGGAGGTCACTAATCAGACACGGTTTGGGCAATGAGCAAGGGAAGGCTTCCTTGGGCAGGACAATGAAACTAGAAGATAAGCTATTCATATAACATTCAATCAACACCGCTCTTCATAGCATTTATCAGACTAAATTATAATTATCTGTGTACTTGTTCATTTCCCTTACAGACAAGGATCTGGCTTTGTCTTTATTTTCTCAGCTCTTAGTATAGTACCTCACACCTACTGGATGGAGAAAGATAGGAAAGGAGTAGAAAATGGGGGAGGGGATCTATTGAAAGTCAGCCCTCGACACGAAGTGGATCGGGGTTTCGTAGCAGAGCAGCTCTCTTGCCACAATCTATTGAAAAAATGGGGGAGGGATGTAGAAGAAATGAAAGAAACTAACAGAAAGCCACCTGAATAATCAAGTGGTATTCAGAACACCTTTTATTATAGGAAGCCGTCCAATCTTCTTTCAACCCCCAAGCACCTTGTCAGTCAGGAGTATTGCAAATATTTCCTCATTTTTTCTGGTGTATTTAAACAGGTTTGTGATCACCCCTTCTTAGAAGATAGTCTTACTGACTTTTGGGGGACACAGTCACCTGTAAAGTCAGGATCAAGGACCCCAGCCATTCACACGGTTGGTACTATCTCTGAGGGAATTAATATAACCCTGCATGTAACTAGACAGAAATATTATTGATGTTTGCCTGGCGTGCTTTATACTTTTAAAAACATGGGTTCTCATATGAACAGGTAATTTCATTCCAGGAGTTGATAGTGAGGTGGAGGGAGGGTGAGATGAGAGAGAGCCCTAGAGTAGGCGTCTGTGGTTTGCTTCCCAATATCAATTCTCCCTCCTTCTGGAAACAGTTTCCCAAATTTCTTGTGAGAAATCATCCCTCTTATTCTCATGTGTGGGTAGAATTTTCCCCAACACCAGCTCTATTGGATTAAACCAATTGGACTATACATCTCACATGGCACAATAATTGGTTCAGAGTAGCACATTCAGACCGAAGTGGCTCAAACAATTATTGCTGCAACTTCTGAAAAGAAAAATTCTCACTGTCTTTAGAATGTGTAGTGTGAGTTTGAGAGAATGGAGTTGCTGAAGTCAATTAGCTGTCATGAAGGGGAGAGCAGCTTGATGAGGAGATGGAGGAAGGGACTTGAGGTATAGATCTCCATGAACTGGTCCCAGCCCCAGACCTGCCATAGTATTTTTGGGTCTATGAACCAACCAATTTCTTTTTAGTTTAATACAGTTTGGGTCAAGATGCTTCCTCTCACAAGTGAAAGAATTCTTAATGATGCAAGTGGTGAACTAGGAATTATAACACCAGCATTTGAGTCAATAATCTTGCCATTAACCAACCACACTTGGTAGCAAGTTATCTTTGCAGTTTGAAAACGAACTACAAAAACAAACAAACAAAAGAAATTTCCTGCCTACTTCAGAATAGTGTTTGTGAGTCTCAATAGATACAATGTATATTAAAATACTTTATAACTAGTACATTAATAAATAACCATAAGGTACTTTGTTAATATCTCAAAAGATGAGTATCCATTTTTTCCTACTTACTAATAATGAAACTAGAGTACAAAAACTAGACTGTAGAAAGCTAGATGAAGACATTTTAACTTTCTATCCAAATGTATCTCTGCCATGTTGTGTTGCTAGTAAAACGTAGAACAATTTTCAAAATTATATTTCATTAATGATGGCAATTTCTGATTAATTATTATACATTGCTCCCTTGATAATCCAGCAGCCAAATTTACCCTAATGGGCTTTGATTGCATAGACATGACCTTGTGTTTCAATGTTGTCATGTCCTGTTACAGACAGACATGATTTGAAAGAGCCAGATTTCTTTTTACAACCAGTAATTCACATTTAGGCTGCTCAAAAATACCCTTGGGGTTAGCACATCAAGAAGGCATTATCCCAAGATTAAACACTGGTAGCTGCTTGCAAAACGCTTGCAAATATGGAATATTTGCTAGGTAGTTGAACAGATGTGATTGTAGTATGCTGTAGAGATTTTGGGAAAACTTAGGAGTGGAACATATTAAGAGAAGATACTTTTCTTCCACTGTCTTCTAGTCATTGTTCAGAGATAAATTCTTTCAAATAGTATCCTGCTAGAATCTTTACTGTATGGCAAACTTCAGATTCTCTACCTACACCTAGTGTCTTTGCCCACTCCACTGACCTACCTACCATTCCTTGAACTGAGGAGATATTTATGTGGGGAGAACTTGGATGTGATTAATGCCAAAGGGAGTCAGAACTTCAACCTGTGGAATTCAGGAACAGTTGGCCAGTCCTTCAAGAACGCATGTAACCCCCATAGTTGTGCCCATGGGAGGACTAAAACTGAGGTAGGTGGCTGAGCTGATACCACAGAAGCTCATTCCTAAAACAAAGTGAGAGAAGCAAGGGACAGCATAGCCTCAGAGTCTGAAACCAACATCCCATTATCAGTAGATCATGTGTTTCTCAAGGATAAGGATTTTATTCATTCCTGTTTTTCAGAGCTTGCATACTGCTTTACATGACAGTGAGCCTTCTTTTGATTGCCTAAATGAATACATTGGTGTTGTGGTAGGGAGAGTGCTGTAGTGGAAATCCCAGGTCTTGAGGTCAAATGCCTGCGTCCCCTATCCTGGGGCAAGCTGTAAGAGAAAATGACTGCAATCCTGCTCCCGCACATATTTTGCTGAGACTAACTCAGGGTCTTGAGGCTGACATAGTTTAGGGACACAAAAGAAACTAAGGCTGTGGGATAGCCACCCCACAGAGTCCTTTGTGAGGGACAAAGGGAAGTTAGGAAGCCTGAACATATGCTCCAGGAAACCTTTACTGACAGTTATTTTCAAAAGTAATCTATTCCTCTTCCTCTTATTTGTAGCATTTAAATAAAATACTTAGATTATTCCTTGTATTTCTAATGCTCACAATGTATTATTCCTGGTAGATGATAATCTCCTTGAAAATGAGATTCGTGTCTAGGCCATTCACAGTACCTCAACGTTGTTCCTTCTACATAGTTAAGTTTACAGTGAAGGTTTGTTGAATAGAACTGAGCCCAGTATAGTTAACTTACTAGCTTTTTATGGCAATGGTGTATGTAACAGAATTACCTGGGGACATTTAAATATGCAGACCGGGTCTAGCTACCAGAGATTCTGAAGCATTCAGTCAATGTTGGGGCTTAGAACATGGTTTTAATAATCCCCTCAGATGATTCTCCTCTATAGCCCTGGTTTATAATCATACTTTCATGAATGGAAAAGAGAATGGTGTTGATATCCAATACATGCATCCCTAGGATAAATTTCAATTTGACCAAATTTTCTTTAGCATCTTCTTTCTCAGTCAGTATTCCTCTCCTCCTTATGGGCCCCCCATCCTCAAAGTACTTTCCCATAGGAACTATCTCACTTAATTAGCTGTCTGCCAGATTGGAAAGCAATCCCCGATCAGGTGTTAGCTGATGCTTCCTATGGTGTTACATCCTGTAAAGCAATTTCAATTTAATAGGGAAATGGGAGGACCAAAATCTTCAGGGCTTAAGATATCTAATAGGGGTTTCAAGTATCAGTGTGGGAGCTATTTCAAGGCAGGAAGGTCTATAAAATAAACCTTAAAAATCACAACAAAACTGGCTCCCTATTCGTGTGGATGGTCTCATGTCCCCAAATATCAAACACCACTTATACCTGACGTGAAAAAGTTTCTGACAATTACTCTTCTATTGCATTGTAAAATCCTGATCTTAGCAAACATTTATTAATCAACTGTTCTTCATGGAATATTTTTAAGAACCTATGATATATCTGTGTGTGGTTACTTCAGATATATATATATAATATATATATATATATATTATATACATATATATGTAAAAAAAAACAAGAGATTTCTTCAGAATTCAAGAAATCATGACTGTGAAACAACGTTAGCAGTGACAGGTTGATTCTTCTAAGCTGTTTCCTTTCAGGAGCCAAGTCGAGTTTTTCTTGTTGGGAAACATCTTCTACTTTGCTCACCATGGTGTTAAGTGGGGCAAGGAGCCGTAGGATTGCCACCAGAGGAGAAGTGCTGCACTAGGAGGTTACAAATTACTCTCCTTTTCTATTCTGGGTTTGATTACCATTATTCCTTAAACTTTTTCAGTCAACTTCAGTAGCAGCTTAAGGAAGATAAGACACAACTAAAGATAGGATTCTTCTACTTAAAATTTAAAAAAAAATTTTTTTTTTGAAGAGAAAAAGCTGAAGAAATGGCATTTCTTATTAAAGGAACTTTGCCAGTTGTTGCTGTTGCTTTATTTCTTCTGAAGGAAGTAAAAACATATGCACATGTTCATACAAATTCACAAACTATACAACTTGAGTTAGTTAATCAGTTAATTATTTAAGTGATATTATGTATCAGACACTCTTACACATTTATTATACTTAATTTGTATACTAATCTTGTAGGGCAAAAATATTGTCTTCTTCTTTTTCTGCCGTTAATTATCTTGATGAAATTCCCACACAGCAGGATGCAACGTTCACTGAAAAACAAACAAACAAAATGCTTTCCGTAGAAGAATGTTACTTGTATGGTTAGATAAAAACAGCTATAATTTTTGTGATAGAGGTGGGCTCAATTATAATATTTTTCTCAAAAGGTACAAAAATCATTAATACCAGGAGACAGTAGAACACACACATGTGATTCATTGCATATTTTCTTAATTGACTTTAACGGAAATTCATTTTTCATGGAAACATTTATTAAACAGAAATTATAACATCTGTATTAGACACTAGGGATTTAACATGGGCATAATTTCTTCTTTTGAAGAGCTTTAGTCTACTGGGAGAGTCAGAGAAGTAAAAAAGTAATTATATATTGTATATTGCATATTGTATATTATATAGAACCATAGGGCCAACTATGGTGAATTAGGTTTTGACAAAGGAGGAACATCTAACCTGGACAAGAGAATTGGAGATATGCAGAGCTCACTGGCAATTTGAATGAACATAGCAGCCAGTGGCTCAGTCACTACAATCACTTATTTTCATGAGAAAAAACTCGATGGGAATTATTTGTGAACAGAATTGCAGCAAATTGAATATTGATTTTATATTATATTTCTTGGGGACTTAAATTCTAAGCTTAAAAGATAGATGAAAATCCTAATTAGTAGCAACATCTTTTAACAACTAATTCAAATTGAGATTTATGACCTGATATAACAAATTATTTCTGGAAAAATATTTCAAACCATGATAAATATTGAGCTGTTAACAAAGAATCACCAAATTGGAAGATAAATTTTAGGAGCAGATACAAGAGCAAATAGTCTGATTCCATAGGATTAAAAAACATCATGAAGGGATAACACATGCATGGTAGAGTCCATACTCTTAATAAACAAATGTAGATAGGAAAAAGATCATTTTTATTAGATGAGATTGAATGAGAGAGATAGAAGCCATCAATTCAGAATCAGATTATAAAAATGGAAAATGTAAATAGAGAATATTTTTCTAACAAGGGTTGGTAATTTTTTTTTGAATGTTTGTCAAAATAGAGTATTCTTGTTATGTGTGTGCTTACAGACTTTGATGTAGGAATTCCCTCCTGAAACTTACCAAAGGTAGAAGGACAAGCTATGGGTTTGGACCAAAGGAACAATCGTGAGGTATTTGTGATTTTTTTTTTCCTTGTCACTGCATTATTTGAGGATCACTATGTCCTCAGCACCTATACCCCAATGAAAGAGAAATAATTCAAACATGATTTGGAAAAGGACCTGCACTAGTGTCTAAGGGTGATTTTGGAGGCACTGAAATAACCCTGAGAGTGGTAGGTGAAGCTACCTGCAATCCTTTAAATGCATATATATGATTTTGACCAGGATTTATCAATGAGTTTTAACTACCAAAACAAACAAAAATATAAACTAACAGCAAACTTAAAACAAACGCATACTCAAAAGTAGATGTGTTTTTGTCTAAAACGAAAGCTTCATTCTGCAGAGTATCTGTTAGTCTGAAATCAACACAGTGATTAGAATTACCTCTCGAGATTTTCAAGCAAGGATTACATCTTTTACATATAAAACAACATTTGGGGGCACAATCTAAACATAATATAAAGGAAAATTTACTTAGTTTATGTAAATTATTTTTTTTTCCTCCTAACCAAATTTTATTTTCCTTGTCCCTGTCTCAGTTTTTCTCAAATAGGGCATGGAAGATTGACATTCATGTATAAATTTCTTTGCCCTAATGAATACCACAAAACAAATAAGCAGATACCAATTCCTTGTGAGATTTTCTTGGTAAGATTTACTTTTAATTACAAGTGAACTCAATAATCCAGGTCTAAGAAATAAATTCTTCCTCTACAATTAGAAATTATCTATTTAAAAGATTGGCTTTATTGACCAACTTTATAGTGGTTAACTTCATAGGATATGCATCAGCTGCTTGCTGAAGGAGAATTTATTTCTGCCTGGGCCTTGGGCAGTATATTTTCTTAGTTATTTCCCATTAAAATGGAAAGACCTATTTTTGATAGTCATATTTTTAAGGTATAAAATTGCTGTATTCTGTTATTTTCTTGTTATTTGTGAACTTAGAGCAAGAAACATTTTCAACTGTTTTTCTTTATATGAAGTGGAAATAGTCTCTTTTCATACTGATGGAAGATATTTGAGTTTAATCTATGCATTGTACTAAGTGATGACCATAAATTTTTGTAATAGCAACCATATTATTGCTTTAATATAAAAATGATTTTCTTACTACTAATCTAAATATTAGCAAAATAGGTGATGTGTATGAAAGTCCCTATTACAAAACCAACTATAATTAATTGGTTGCTTAGCTTAGCAGTTGATTAATAGATTGTCTCAATTTGAGTTTTCAGTTCAAACTCTCATGAGTAGTTTCCAGGTATTAATCCTATCCTTTTTTGTTTTTTTCTTTTTAATTCAACTTCTCTTTTTAATCTCTATCCTCCAACCATTGAAAAAAGAGGGATCATTATGGCAAAAATCTATTAAAATATGAATGCTGTTGCTGATTTGCTGTTGTCTATAATTTATTCTTCCATTCATTTGTCCAGTAACTACTGTTTCTGTACTGTTGGGCTTTAGGTACAGAGATAAAGAAAAGGAAGCTAGTTCTGGTCATAAGAAGCTCATTTTCTAGTATAGGACTCAGACATGTGAACACACAAAGATGGGAGAGAGGGATAAAAGCTCTGCAAACCAATCATGGAGACTGGAGACTGAAACAGGTAATCCAGACAGAGATAATATGAGAAGACGCTGGATAAATGCAGGTTGACTGGATCTGAAGTCCTAATTCTTCGTTCTCAAATTCCCTTTCTCCTTCAAGGCTGCTTAACCAATGGTAGCTGCCAAAACCTCTTTTGTTTCAGGAGTAGCACTTTGGCTAAATTAATTTTAGTTGATTGGAAGAGAATTTCTGGAAGGGCATATCTTTGAATTAAATAGTGAACACAAAATAGATATTAGCCTGGTGAAGTTTGAAGAGGAGTGAAGGAAGCAGCGCTGGCCGAGAGGAGAGGTAGAGTGATGGCCTGAGGTAATGCTCAATCCCGAAATGAAAGTATGCTCAAAGTCCAAGAGATCTAGCACATTCAGGTAAAGGCACGTTGTTCTGTAGAACAGAAACAAGGCTTTAAGGGATTAGGGTGGTAAGAGGTGGCCCACTTCGTGGATCTCACGGGTCTGCCCCACATTCAGGACTCTCCACCCCACCCCCATTTTCAATGATAAAGAAGTAAAAGTACCGCTGGGCTTTATGTAATTCCCAGGAGGGCAGCCAAGTCAAAATGATCATTTCGCCCATAAATCAAAGTAAATTGTATTAATTTGGTTGCAATTAGAGTGAGACTGATAAGTGGAAGCTTTCAACTCAAACATCTGTGGAAGCTGAGTTTTTATGTTAGACTTTTAAAATTACATTATAAGATTAATTTAAATCATGGCTTACACCTGCTATTCAGTAATGCTGGTTGAAGAGGTTTTAATAAGTTTATAAATTTACCTTAAAAGTGACATCACATTTACCAATAACATGAAAGTTCGGTGATCTTAAAAAGGAGGAGGGGGCGGGGGTTCATGGAAAACATTAGAGACATTAAATTCAGGATAACCAGTGATTCCTGTTGCTTAGCTAAAAATGCTATTTTTTACTATTATTCCATGCAGCTACCTATTTAGAAGTTTCCTGTGGCCATTTTAATTAGCTTTCCCAGCACTCCTGTGAGACAGGCAGGTTGTATAATATGTTGGGTGAGATGAATCTGGCTACCACTGAACTATTTTTTGTAGAAATTTGATGGTTTTGTTGGTGTTGAAAGAAAACCCCATATCTCTCCAGTCCATTTGATAATTCACCAAGCTGAGGCAATTAGAGGTCAAACCATCATCATGACATATATGTTAACAGTGTGTTTAGATACTGTATCTTCCCGGTATTTTCTCTCACTCTTAAAGGCCTCTTTTGTCTCTTCACGCTTGCTTCAAGGCAAATGCTTCACTTGCTCTCAGAGGATTTAAAAGTGTCATTTTCTGAAATGTAGAGAAAGTCCTAATATTAAAAAAAAATTTAATCACAATATTACTATTATAAATGCTGACACATCGAATTGAATAAAACTCTGCCTATATTAAGTAGCAGCCATCTGAAAAGAGATGAAGGGGAAATTAGAGATGGTGACAACTGAAGAGCATGCTTTTCCCCCAGCACACCATTACAACAATTTCAAATCTGTTTTGCGTTTCTATAAATTGGTTATGTGACCATATTTTAAAGTAGAGTGACTTGCAAAATAAGAAACCAGAATACCATCAGGAAGCATTCTCCTAATAAGAGCTGATCTAAAGACTATTCTGCTATATAAAACAATAAATTAGAATAGAAGCGGCATTGTCTTATTTATCCAGGCAAGACAACTTACGATTCCAGCTGATTTGTGTAGAATTCCAGGATGGATCCTTTAAAACGATAACAATAAATTGCATTGTTATATTTATCTATAAGATAATTTCTAAAATAAGTATAATGAACATTTCCCTTCCTCTTAGTGAGGAAAAAAAGAAAAATCCCTCAACCAAATTTCCTTTCCTAAAATATGTGTCTGTTTCTCATATAAATGAGGGGGGGGAAGACATAGTGACTTATTAAATCAACAACAAGAATTAGTTGTGTGTAATGTTGGCCACTGCATAATCTAGTCAGGGTTAGGGTAGGGTTAAGTTTCAAGATCGTAATCTAAAATGTGACACATATATCTGAAAGCAGACAGAGAATGAAGATTTGAAGGGAAGAATTCATTATCTAAGATCTGGCAATTACCTTAGAATTATCTGAGACCCACCAAGTCCCAATCCTGCTGCTGAATATTTAGAAATCATCTATTAAACATTTCAGAAATAGAGCATAAGGATAAAGAAATAAAAGATCAATGTATTGGATGGTAACCTTACTTTTTAAATAATACATAAATAGATTCATATTATATATGTATATTAAGTTATATATATGAAGTCTTCCCAATCTCTATTCTTATTCATCATTCATTTATTTATTCA